>NW_020174563.1:3431232-3460215 GCF_003031525.2 Neophocaena asiaeorientalis asiaeorientalis
GTGGCGGGGGGGGGCTGGTGGAGGCTCAGGACCTGACCCCTGGTTTGGACGCCCAGCCTGTCTTCTCTCCAAACGGCGACATGCTCAAGGAACAACGGCACATTGAGCTCACCAGTGCTGCCCAAACAAAGCAGGAGGAAGCCAACACCTGTCCTTCCAATCACCGAGAGAACTTCATTCCTCTTTAGAGCACCGCCAAGAGCCTGGAGTCTCCTTAGTCACACACAGACCTTCTGCACTGAAAGAAAGTGGACGGTGTTTGTCTACAGAATGTGACCTCAAGCCCTGTGAGGGGAAGCCTCACCCCGTACTCACGCCGGGCTGCGTCTCAGACCTGTCAACAAGGTGGACCCCAAACCCGCGAGAGGCTTGCTTGTTTATGTGACATGATGATTTCACAACACTCACAAGGGATTAAAACTCAGAGCAGTCCAGTTCTACCGCAGGTCAGGGACCCCGATGAGAAGCTGTTTCAGAATTAATTAAATTGCGCTCAGAAAAATCTGCTTGGCTTCCTATAGCGAGTATTATTCCAGAGAACCATAATTCATCGTCAAGCCTCTTTTTTAAAAAACTTTTATTGGAGTATCGTTGTTTTCGTTTCAGGTGTACAGCAAAGTGAAACAGTTATACCATAACCAAACCTCTTTGATGGGCCTGAATTCCCCAAACTTAGAGTCAGTTTAGGTTCCTGGTAACAAACCCACAGAGTTGGACTGTCTCTGTGTGCAGACCAGACCCGGGATATCGATGAATAATGGTGAGGCAAGGGACACATTTAACATCAGCTCTAGATACGTATATATCCACATCTTCATTTTTAAGATGTATGCATTTAGAAAGTTCTTTTTCAAAAAAGATATGAATTGCTATCCTCAAAGTACTGGAGAGATTTACACAGAATGCTCCCCAAGTGATTTCATCTGCTAAAAACACAGTTTAAAAGCCTGGAAGAGGAAGACTCAACTCTCTTTAATTTGCCAAACCCCCACTTCTCATTCAGGGAATTTCATTCTTCTGGACTTTAAGAAAGAAAACGCCTGCCTCAGGAAGAACAGTGTTAACAGATCCTCCTTGCAAGTGAATGTCTAATGAACTGTAAAACCCATCATAAAACACTTCATATGGCTTTAGTTACTCCACAAGCCAAACTATGCCTGAGGTATACAAAAGTATACCTTGCTCATCTTTTCAGATGCCTTAGAAACCTCTACTGAGAGTACTCCTTTTTCCCCAACCCAGCGTTTTTGTTATTCTTTCTGACCTTTCTTTTTGGTTAAAAAGATTGGAGAATCTAACTGTCTCTCTCTTCCTAGAGAATGCTGGCCCTGAAATGTTTTTTAAAGTGTGTTTGTGGCATCTGAACATTCCCTACCCCCCGCACTCAAGTTCTAAAGTTTGAAAGAATACATCATTCCTAGTTTGATGTATATCCAAAACCGAGAACACAATGCAAGGGAGTGTTTGCCATATTTCACTCCACAGTGGAGTCACAGTTTTTCCTTAGACATGGTTTTAGCATAAAGTAAATAGTATTTCCAGGATTGCTGCCAAACGCAACAATACAAATAATGATGACCAAAAACAGCAAGATGTGAGTGGACCAGAAGTGGTGACGTTTCATAAGGAAGTCCCAGATATGTTCTAAAGATACGTTGGTTTTACGTGAAGATTAATTAATTAAACCAGGTTAGCAAAGTCCCAACATATAGAACTGTACTAGGAGAGAATTCAGTAGAAACTCAACAAAGATACCAATACCGATTCAACACTTCTTAGCAGACATGATGAGTTGTATCTCAACCATCAGCGATTCTGAAAATGAATTTCAGAGTAGTCTGTTTGGTTTGTTTGTTTAGGGGTTGGTTTTTGTTGTTGTTTGTTTGTTTTTAGTATTGGTTTAATAATCAATGGTGACTGTTTTCCAGACTCTCTAAGTTGCTCCATTTCCAGATTACAAGGATTTCTAGCAAATCATCATCACAGCGGCATCAAATTATTCATAAAACAGCCATATGAGTTTGCCTCCTTAATATTCTTCAGCTGAGTGCGGTGTGGAGCAAAGAACTAACATTTATTCCGTACAGGAATTTTGCTAGGCTGTTCCAACATTTTCTCATGTAATCCTCACAGCAACACTATGAGATAGGTACTAGTGTCTCTATTTTACAGATAAAGAGATTTAAGTTCTGCAAAGTAGATTATTCGAGTTCAAATACATTGTAGGTTTCAGAAGTGGAAAGCAAGCAAGTAGGGGCTTTGGAAGAGTGTTGCTCTATATCCTCCTCTACACCATTCAAGCAACGCAAGTCAAGGCGTTAGTTTAGTTTGACCGCTTTGGACGAGCGGGCTTCAGACAGCCGCGCTTCTTTGGGACCGAGGCATGCGCGTTACAGCTTCACTGGTGTGGTTGGTGCTTTACCAAAATGATGGGAGAAAAGATATTACACAGTACTATAATACGGTATAAAGTCACCAAATCAAAATGATTCTTTCTCACTTGTTTTTTTTTTTAATTGAGGTAAAAATTAATTTTTTTTAATCTTTATGTTATGTAACATAACGTAAAATTGACCATTTTAACCATTTTAAAGTGTACAATTCAGCAGCTTCTAGTACCTTCACAGCACTGTGCAAACAGCACTTCTCTTTAGCCCTTCAGACTAAGTCAAGGGGTAAGTCTGTTTGGTGCTGCTATATCTTTAATAACTCTAATATTTTATGATCTCTCTTTAAAAAAAGAAAAGGGAAAGCAAGCTTAGAGTCTTTGGTATGTAAGCATACAATTAGAATTTGATAACCTAAATTTGGTGTTTTATTTATTTTTTATTTATCCTGAATTTCTATTTACGTAGTAACAAAATTTCCTTATTAAGTAAATATTTTCAGTGAAATGGTGAGCTGATTTAAAGAAAAATTTTAGGTAAATAGTTAGCATTAGTGGTACATACATGTGGCAAAAATCACGAAAGAGGTACCTCTGCTCGTCTGGCGGTTGGATGGAAAGTGATAAGGAGGACAGGTGATGGGGATTTAGAAGGAGGTGGCTGGGGACTTCCCTCCTGGCGGCCCAGTGGTTAGGACTCCGAGCTTCTACTGCAGGGGGCACGGGTTCAATCCCTGGTTGGGGAGCTAGGATCCCACATGCCATGTGGCATGGCCAAAAAAAAAAGGGAGGCAGCTGGGGCAGGATGAAATAACCTGTCAGGACGTCGTAGGGATAAGGGGCTTGGATTCAGGAAGGTAGAGTCTCATTATAGATTCTAGAATGTGGGCTGGGCCTGAGTCTTCTTTCCTGCAAGTCCTCTGGTCCAGCCTGACTTCTACCCTGGTTCTGAAGGCGTGGAGATCCTGGCATTGTCTCCACTGTCTGAATTACAGAAAAATACCCCACCTCAGAGCAGAAGCAGATCCCCTCTCAGGCTGGGTAGGCAAACGAAAGGCAGCCACCCACGAGGGCTGCCTGTGAAAGGGAAGGGAGCTCGGAGATGAGCTGAAAGAGTGGGCCACACAGCCCAACAATGGCAGCTGTAACACAAGCAGACTTTTCAGTCTCTCAGATAACTGTTAAGGAAGGAGGGAAGGAAGAGAGGCAAGGCCAGGGACTACAGAGCAGTTGTCCGTTTGCCTTCAGGCTGTTTTCGATGAAGGCTGGGGTTAGAGCGGGATGGGCTTGACCCAGGAAAGGTGTCGTCTTCCCTTCCACAGATCTGCTCGCTGGGCCCGCTGGTGCAAGAAACTGAGTGCGTGCCGCAAGAGTGAAGCTCTGCTGCTGGGAGATGCTTCTCCGCCTACAAATCTGTTTCTAATGATTCACCATTTGTAAATGGAACTCCCATCCCAGGCTCTTTGTTAGTAAGAGGTTATCAAGAAGAAAAAGGGTGCACCCATCTGGAGGTTAAAATCCCTGATGCCGAGCAGATCGTCAGGAAGATTTCCAGCCCCCTAGATGTGAACACAATGTACACACACACACACACACCAGAGCTGCCTTAGCCAGAATATTCATGTATTCTAGGTGCCCCACGTATACTGGACTATCTACTATATGAAAGACAAGGTCCCTCCTTTTAAATCACAAACACATGTGAAAGAAACAATACATTAAGCCACAGTCCTATACAAATTGGTCTAACACCATGTAAGGCGATGCCACCCCCTAACATCTAGGAGAGATCAGATAAATGGGAAAAAGAGTTAGATCCTTAGAAACTGCATTAGCTTCCACTCACTGCCATGTTTCTGTTTTCCTTCCTGCAAAATTTGTCCCAAGGGCTGGTCATTGTCCCCTGTACACATCTTCGTCTCACCCCCACTTGGCAAGGTCACCAGTGACCTCACATTGTCCAGCCCAATGGCCACTTTCCCATCTTTCCTCCTCCTTGGTTCTTGGCAGTCAGACCCAGTTGAGGGCTCTAACTTGAAAAGCTCTCTTATCTTGGCTTCTGTAACATTAAGCTCTTCTGATTTTCATCCAACCTCACTGGCCACTCCTTCCCAATCTCCTTCCCCTCTGTGCTACTTTCTAGAAGTGGAAGAACACCAGGGTCACGGTTCTTTTCTCCATCGACAGCCTTTCCCAGGGTGACCACATCTAGTCCAGGGGTGCTGAAGACCACCTGTAGGCTGACAATTCCTAATTTATATCTCAGTCCTGACCCCTCTCCAGAGTTCTGAACTCAAATACCCAACTATCTCCTTGATCGCTCTTATTGTGTGTCGAATAAAGTACTCGGAATAAAGTACTATACAAACCTTTAACTGTGGTCTAAAGGCCATGCCTGACCTGGCACTGCCACCCTCTCTTGGGTCCCAGTTCTAGCCATAACATAAGCCAAACAGCTAACCTGAGCCTCTGAATTTTGAGGCTTAGTTCTTGCTGAGACAAATGGATATCGAGAGCCACAATTTAAGGTAACTCATCTTTCCTAGTGGTCTCTCCCTTTTAACTCATCTTAGACTTAACCTAACTATTTTTGCTTGGCTATACACAATATTTTATCTGGAATCTTAAGATACATGATATCTTAGCCAATATCATGGGAAACAGCCTACATGAATCAATTATCAAGAGCACAGCCAAGAGGGGAACAAATTCAAATAGGGAACTGTCCCTTGTTCTTAAGGAGTGGATTTGAAGATTCTCAAATTTGGGGGGAATTAAATCAAACAAGGGTAGGCCACATATCCCAGTAAGGACATTTTTACTTTCTCCTCTCTCTTCCTGGTTTAATCTCGTTGACCCATGAGCTTAGTGTGATCTGCATCTCATAATTGTTTGACTTAAGTAATTAATGGAAATTACCAGGCCATAAAGACAAGGAACAAAGGTACATTCAAGAACATCATGGGATTTTATGAATAAGATGAAAAAATGTTAACCCTAACCCCACTCCAAGGAAAGGTATGAAGACATTAAAGCAAACCCATGAAAATAAATGTGTTGAATCTTACATGGTTCCCATTTCATCATTTTTCTTCAGTAAAATTAAATTATCAGATTACTTCCAGTTAGACACATTTAGGAGTGGAAAGCAGATAAAACAGACCAGTTGAGGAGAGAAGATGTGTATAAATAGAACAACTATATAGCAACCTTAAAGCAATCTTCAATTCACTTACAGTAATTTGGTACATGCAGACCATGGTCAGAAATATTATGTATAAAAGACAGATCACTGTGGGATGGGGTGAGAGCAGGGAGTCTTCAGGATTCTGAAGGGAAGGGATCATGTGGATTAAGGGAGAGGAGGCGAGGAGCTTCTCCAAGGAAGGTAAAGCATAAACAAAGACATGAAGATGGAAAAATACGAGTAAAAGAGAGAAGAGAGCACGAGGAAAATGAACTTACTGGAGTAGGACGTGTTTAGTGAGATACTCTGTGAGAGAAAATGTAAAAATATGATTTACTGAGCAAGGCTTATTGTTAGCAGGTTAAGGAGTCCAGACTTGAATTAATTAGCATAAGATCTTCATCAGGGGAGAGAGATGCTGAAAGCAATGCTGAGTCTGACGGCAGCCTGTGGGATAGACAAAGTGAAAAAATGAAAAAACTGGTTAAGAGGCTGATTCAGTCATTTATATGGGTCTTGATAGGGACTTGGCTTTGAGAGGTGGCAGCTGAAACTGACACCCAGGGACAAATCCAAGAGATTCTGAAGTCTCTTGGAGAGGTGCTTGTGAATGATTGCACACAAGACGTGGAGGAGAGGAAGGAGTGAGTGGAACCCTGGACGGGGCAGCGGTGGTGGCACCGAGCAGAAGGAATTGTTGACGTATACAATGCATCTTTCAGATTAAATTTTGTAACACTTATTACTGAGTTAGTCATCGTGGAACCTTTCTTTTTAATTTCTAATTCTAAGACACATGGTTAAAATTAAGATTAATATTCTTGTTGGCTTTAGTTTCCTATAACTTTAAAATTTACAAAGTGTCTGTGGGGGTGGGGGGTGGGGGGGCATGAGCATACTATATACTCTCCAGATCATGTTTTAATCTATAACAGGATAGCAGAGCGGCGCTACATGTAATCAAAACATGTTTTACTAGGAGAGGCAATCAGCACTCAAAACCAAAATGGTTCTTGAACAAGTATCACTGGTATAAGACAGCTAACTGACCTTTTAAGTATCGTGTAAACCTGACATTTTCTGCTCTTTTTTATAGTTACTTCTGTAGCAAGTTGAAAGTGGTGCAACTAATGCCAAAATCTAAAGAGAAATAGACCCTCCGCCCAAAGTAAGGTAGACACTGGGAAAGATGTTAAAAAACCTGGTGAAAAGCAAAGCATGCAAATTTCAGGAAGAAAGAAATGTTCATATGTGAAATGAATGTAAACACAGAGATCTGCCAGGAGAAACGGTGAAAGGCAGGGAACGAGCAAAACCTCCCACCAGTGAGCGGAGGATTTAGGAGAGAGAAAGTTGGTAAACAGAAGATTCAAAAAGTAGAAAATGAAATCTTTACCAGAAACTTTAGCCTTTGACACTGTCAAGAGTAGAATCTCTTCTCAGATTCTTGAACCTTCAGTGCCAGAGCAAAGGTGGCATCATTCACGTGCCGTGGAGGGTAAAAGAGAGCCAGTGGGAACAGAAATAAGTTCTTCAATAGAAGACGCATGTTCAGGGTCTCTGCCATAGTATCCCCAAAGGCAGGGCTGTAGAACTAAATAGTTCCTAACCTGCAATCCCACTTCTGGGTGTATATCCAAAGGAAATGGAAACAGGATCTCGAAGAGATACCTGCACTCCCACGTTCATTGCAGCATAATTCACAATAGCCAAGATATGGAAACCACCAAAGTGTCTGTCAACATATGAATGGATAAAGAAGATGTGAGATATATGTGAATATTATTCAGCCATGAGAAACAAGGAAATCCTGTCATTGATGACAACATGGATGGACCTTGAGGGCATTACGCTAAGTGAAATAAGTCAGACAGAGAAAGATAAATACTGTATGATTTCACTTATACGTGGAATCGAGAAAAGCCAAACTCATAGAAACAGAGAGTAGAGTGTTGGTTACCAGGGGCTGAGGTGTGGGTGGGAGTGGAGGAAAGGGGGAGATGTTGGTCAAAGGGTACAAACTTCCAGCTAAAAGATGAAGAAGTTCTGGGGATCTAACGTACAGCATGGTGACTACAGTTAATGATAGTGTACTATATCTTTGAAAGTTGCGAAAAGAGTAGATCTTGAATGTTCTCACCACAAAAAAGAACTGGTAATTATGCGATGTGATGGGGGTGTTAGCTAACACCATGGTAGTAATCATTTTGCAATATCTAAGTGCATCAAATCAACACATTGTACACCTTAAACTTACACAATATTACATGTCAGTTATATCTCAACAAAGCCAGAAAATAAAATAAAATAAAATAAATAGCTCTCCAAATTTAGATGCCATAGGTGAGATGATAGAAGGGGGAGAAGTTGGGAATTTATTTGAAATTAAGGTATATATCAGGAATTTCTAATTTATCTCCAATATCTAATCCTCCCTTGTTGCTCAGTAACAGAATTCCCAAATGTCAGCAGGGCACAGGGCTGCCTAAATTAAAGACTATATTTCCCAGCCTCCCTTGTAGCTGAGGTGGATCCATCAGACTGAGTTTTGGTCAATGGATATGTGGAAGTGTTTGTGCAACTTCAGGAAATGTCTTTAAAAGAAGGGAGCATGGCTTGTTCTTGTGCCTTTTTCATTCTTGGTCACTGAGATATAAGTGTGATGGCTGAGACTGGAGAAGACATCTCAGGCCTTGGGGTGAAGGCCACACGCACTAAGGAGCCAGGGTCCCTGATGATAACAGAACCGCCATACCAACCACGGAGAATGTTTCCTTGACAGTGAGATAAACTTCCGTCCTGGTGAGTCCCTGATAATGACCTGACCAATGAAGCTATCCTGAGAGTAACTAGAACTTACAGAGGCAGGACAGGCTCAATCCAAAACAAACTGGTATGAGGCTTCTAGCACTAGAAAGCTGACAGGGTCCTTTCAAAATAAATATTCGGGTAAATCTGATCAGTGTAAACAAACACGAGTTTTAGTTTGAGACTGAGAAAAAAAGGAAAATAAGGTAACAGAACCACCTAATTAGACAGCGGACAGGGTCGGGGTTGGCGAAGATGAAGCTGACATACATAGGTACCTTCTGTGCTTAGAAACATGCAAAATATTTAAAAAGGATTCGGTTCTTGAGCTGAAAATGAGGGGCTTTACACAGTAATCATTAGTAGAAGAAAAATCAACAATGCACCAAGAGCTTTCCATTACAAACATGAGAGAGGGGGAAGGGTGTTTCCAGAAAAGAGGTACCTTGTGTGTGAGGCACAAAATCAACCACAACCTTGGAAAAGTCTTGCAGAGCTAAGAAAGAATTTCATGGTCAAATCATGACTATGGGGCTACAGAGTTTACTATAAGCCAAAATCTGTGAGATGAAACTAAAAATGTTAAATGAAAGTGTAGAAACCACAAGATCAGGAGAGGCAGAAAAATGGGGGATCTCGTGTTATCATACAAGCTGACGAAACACTGCTGGGGATCAAACAAAGGATGGCTCTTTAGAATTCACAAACAAAGGGCTTTGAGTGCCAGATAAGAACTTACATAGGGAGTATTTTCACAGGAACCACTATGTAATAGTAGTTACAACACGGTTTAGTTTCTACATTCTGGCAGAAAACTCAACAAAATCCATTATGTAGTTACCCATCTTTAAAAAGGGAACTGTGCCCAACCCACAAGCAGTAAGTGGGAAAGGTTAAAAGGAATCACATAAGGAGAAATTAATTGAGAAAGCCAGCTTATTGCTTAAACATTACTAGAAGTCCAAGAAAAGCATTTGCCAGGAATTTTTTAAAATTTATTTTTTAAAAAGTCTCTATAACCACTAACTGTTAAAAACAAACAAACAAACACCTCTATTTTAGGAGGGGTATCTTTTTTTTTTTCATGTAAAGATTGACCAAATGAGAGGGACAGAGAGACATAGAGTTTGAGGAGCAGGTGTAAACCAAAAAATGGGTGGCAAAAAGGATGTAAAGCCTGGTCAGGAGCTTCAAACGTGGGGGTAAGAGAATATGACAGCCTGGCTGGGAGTCTGTGGGACCCCTTTCAATCATGGTGCAAAATATTTGATTCAAGATGAAAGGGGAAGACAGAGGAAGACGAATACTGTATGATGTCATTTATATGTGGAATGTAAAACACAAAAACAAAACACAGCTCCTAGAAAAAGAGATCAGATTTGTGGTTTCCAGAGGCAGAGGTTGGGGGTGGGGAATTGGAGGAGGAAGGTTCTCAAAAGGTACCAACTTCCAGTTATAAGATAAATAAGTGTAAAGGAGCTGTTGCAGTGGAGGATTCCTGGACTGAATGTCAATATTATGACATAGTATGAGTGTGTTTCGTGTTTGGTAATTGCAATCATTGTTGCTTTTGTTGTGGTCATCCATTTACAATGCTTGGCGTCCGTTTATTTATCTCTTGTTAAGATAAACTACAGTGTGTGTGTGTGAAAATAAAAAGATAAATAAGTGGTAGGGATGCACTGCATGACGTGGTGACTGTAGTTAACAATGCTTTATGATATATATGAAAGTTGCTAAGACAGTAGATCCTAAGAGTTTTCATCACAAGGAGAAAGTTTTTTCTCTCTTTTTTTTTTTTTGCTTTTTCTTTTTAGAGTACCTACATGAGATGAAGCGTGTAATCATTTCACAATATATATAAGTCAAACCATTATGCTGTACACTTTAAACTTACACAGTGATGTATGTCAATTATATCTCAATAAAACTGAAAAAAAAAGATGAAAGGGGAAAAGAGAGACTAAATGAAGTTTTTAGGGAAATTTTGCTTCCCAAATTCGGTTTGGAAATCCACTGATGGGAGATATTAAATGTCCAGAATGTTCTAGACATGGCTGATGGAACAGAAGTCATCACAACCAGAGAGCAGCTACTCAAGGTTCTGAAGAAGCCGTTACCCTCATCAAAGTATGACCCTCAGTAAGAGTCTGATCCACACGAAAATCTTGAAGAACATGCAAACTAAACAGGAGGTTCGCTTACACAACAGGTTAACTAGTAGAAGATAAACCAAGCAGAAACCCTACCTATTTTTTAAATGTACCAAAATGGGGGCAAATCATGCTAAGTTAACCTAGTATTTTAGGAGAGAAAGAAACACGAAGACAAGGAGAATGCATGGACGTAATTTATTTAGAGCCTCGAAGCTCCTTCCATGGATGCCTGTAATAGAACAGGGCCTGTTTTGAAAAACAAAAGAAAGCAAAACCACAAAACTCAGCACTGTTTTTCACGATGAAGGAATGATGTGTGTACACATTGTATAGCAAAGTGCTGAATTCTTTCAATCTCTCTCTTCTCCGAGTCCTTCATCCTCAGGCAGCCCTTTCTCCATCCCTCTGCCACCCGTCTTGGCCCTGAGCGCTCCCCTCTTCACCCTCTCTCTCTCCAAAATCCTGGTCACGGCACACCCTGCACCTCACCGCCATCACCCGCTCAGACCCAGAAGGCTAGCGCTAGCTCGATGGCATTGAAAACATTAACTACTTACAGTCCTTTGTGCTCTTAGGAAGACGCAATTCACACAGTCACTAAGATAGAAATTGTTTCGAAAAAACCTTAAAACATCGTTCTATCTTTGTGCACATGGGAAAAAATGACGATAATAACAAAAGCTAACGTTTGTTAACAGCATTTACTATTACTGCTATATTATATTAACTCCTTCTCTCTATCACCATCATCATCATCACCTCCCCTTTTTATTCATGAAGAAGGTAAGGTCACCCAGCTTACTTAGCAGAACACGTTTCTGATCCCTGCTCTTTAGTCTGGCTCCAGAATCCACATTCCTAACTACTATTGTGTATGAACTCTGTCTCTCTCCAGAGGGAGTCCCTTCCTGAGCTTTCTGTCTCTGTGGATGGCACCCCTGCACATCCACTAACCCCCTCTCCCTCACCCCATCCACTCGGCACACTGGGCCTGCATGGATTCCTGTGGCAGCCTCTCCCTCCCTGTGTTTCTGCAGGAGCATGTCCATCTACTCTCTCTGTCTCTTTCTCTCTCTCTCTCTCTCTCACACACACACACACACACACACACACACACACACACACACACCATCTTTTCACCATATGTAGCCAGAGTGTGGGGTGTCCAGCTCTTAAAGCCAGCACTACAGCTTCTTGTCTAATAAGATTAAACACACACACACACACACACACACACAAAACAACAAAGCAACAAGGAACACGAATATCCACTTTTAAAATTATTAAAGATTTTGAGTGTGTAATGGGGTGTTGTAAGACCAGATCTCAACATTTCCGAATGCCTGAGAGTGAAATCAGGGACAAGATGTACTGGAAATCTTCCAGAAATTTTCTTCCTGTGGCTCTAAAACTGGAAGTAAGAACTTCCTGGGCAGGCTCTTCTTGGTTCTGGAAGGGAGCAAGTCAACGACCTCAGGGAAGTGGCCACTCAGGGTGCATGTGGCAGTGGACACTGGAGCCTGTCCCAAGCTAGCCCTCCCAAGGGTTTTAAAAGGAGAATGTTTGGAGCAGGCTAGCTTGGGGTGGCCCTGGCTTGCATGTTGGTGAGAGGAGGAGAGCACTGATCCGGTGGGGGAAGGGCAGGTCTGACAGCACTCGAACCCCTTTACCCTTCAAAGAACAACTGGGTGCCTGCAGCAGTGAACCCAATCAGAGAACCAGACACAGTGCGTCTTTGGGGACAGAACCAGCAACAACAAAGTGTTCTTGGAACACAGCAAGGGGGTTCCTCCAGCCTGGGGCACCTGTGTTCTGGGCCAACATAAGGAGATAAGTAGAACCGAGACCCTGTGGATTACTGGCCATATAAGGGGGAGAGAGGGGCAAAGACAGACACTAGATTACCTGCTTCTCTAGGAATGTGGGGAGTACAAAATGTATTAATTTTCTTTAAAAAGGTGGAACGTGGTCTTGTTTGTCTCTTCCTATACATGAAATGGGTCATATCAAATTATATTGCTTATTATTATAATTACTTCCTTCTCCCTTTCTCCATCTATCTCTGAGACCATGGCCTAGAACTTGCACCTCCTTTGACTTTGCCTAAGTCAACTCTATATCACTGTGTCTGACCGTGCTCTGCCATGACCTCATTTCTTCATCAAAGGGAGCCTTACACTTCAGTGAGAAGTTCATGTTCTGGTCTGGTCCTTCAGTGTCCAGGACCACACAATGCACGTTATCTGTTTGCTCTGTATGATCTGCTGGCTGGTAACTTGATTCACACTAATTAAACCCACAAAAGGCTGATTCATGAGCTCAGAGAACAATATGTTAAGTTACAGAGAAAGATAAAACTGGCCTGAAAAGCAAGGACGTACATTTGAACTGGACATTGTGTTTGGGGTAAGTCCACCCAGGAAGCCAAACAACAAAGCAAAGCATTGCCTTGTCGACAGAGAATCAAAGCAAAGGAGTTAGAATACTGTCTCATGATATTTCTAGAAAGTTCTGGTAGACTGAGAATTTGCCTTCCATGATTGCTATGCTTGAAAAACCAAGACAAGTATTTAGAATATGTCCGTCTCTCTCGAGGGTGCCAGAGTGACAATGATAAATTCTCACAGCCCAACGCTCATTTTTCCCATTGTCAATGAGAGACACTCTCATTCTGTTTGTACGTGTTACTCTGCTTAGAACTGCTGAACTTGCAGGTAATTTGCACCATCATATCTTAATGGATAATTTAGATTGTGCCAAATAAGTCTAAGCATCGTATCATCACACGAAGGGCTAAAAGGACACCTGCAATCATCTAGCTCCCTGGTTTTCGAATTGTGCACCATGGATCCAAGGGGCTGCTGAATTAGGAAACCACAGGTGTAGGGAGGACGCTGAGCCCACAGGCTAGAGCTGACCTCCCCCTTGTAAGGAGTGTGGATTCTTCAAAGAGCAGAAACCATGGATATGTTTTAATATCTAGGGACAGGATGAAGTTCACATTTTAAGTAACCAATCTGGAGAAACTGACTGGAGGAAAGCAAGAGCAGAAGTAAGAAGACCACCTAGGAAGGTACAGTATTTGTCGAGGGGAGATACGATGATGTTGGGATCAGGGTAATAGCAGCAGAGCTGGAGAGAAGTGGATGGATTGGAGACATCAACTTAAAAGCAGAATAGATAGGACTTGGCTAGTGAGGGAGCAGATGTTATCAAGGGTTCACTCACTTATTTATCCCGTCCAGAAAACTTATTGAGTGCTTACAATGGGCTGGGCCCTGGGCTAGGTGCTCATCTAGATAGCCAAGTCTCCAGCCTTCCTGGAGCTGATGCTCTAGTGGAGGGAGACAGACAATGGACAAGCATACAAGTAGGTAAAATATTAACGTGCTCTGGACTTCCCTGGTGGCGCAGTGGTTGAGAGTCCGCCTGCTGATGCAGAGGACACCGGTTCGTGCCCCAGTCCCGGAAGATCCCACATGCCGCCGAGCGGCTGGGCCCGTGAGCCATGGCTGCTGAGCCTGCGCGTCCAGAGCCTGTGCCCCGCAACGGGAGAGGCCACAGCAGTGAGAGGCCCACGTACCACAAAAAAAAAAAAAAAAAAAAAAAAAAATCTCCCTGCCATTGCAGGGGACACGGGTTCGAGCCCTGGTCCGTGAAGATCCCATGTGCCATGGAGCAACTAAGCCCATGTGCCACAACTACTTAGCCTGCCTCTGGCGCCCATGAGCCACGACTACAGAAGCCCCCATGCCACAACTGCTGAAACTCGTGTGCCTAGAGCCCGTGCTCCACAACAAGAGAAGCCACCGCAACGAGAAGCCTGGGCACCGCAACGAAGAGTAGCCCGCGCTCGCCGCAACTAGAGAAAGCCTGCACACAGCAACGAAGACCCAATGCAGCCAAAAAATAAATTTAAAAATACGTGTATTAACGTGCTTGGAAAGAGCCTGGGAAATCAATTTTCGGGCTCCATGAATTGTTTCCTGTCTCTCAGGCCTCACTGTCCTGTTCCACTTCTTCTCCAACCAACCAGCTGTCCACCTTCCTGAAAATCATTTCATATATTTTATCCAGTTTTCAGTCTATAAGATGGAAGGGTGAATCTACCCCCTGTTAATCCCTTCATGGCCAGAGGTGGAAGTGACCTTTTCTTGCATGAATTTAATATAAGGGATAAAGGAAAGGGAAGAGTCAAAACTCACCACCAGGTTCTGACTCTAATAGTACAGTAGACGGTTGTGAAGCAAAACCAGATGGCTTTGGATTTATTTTTGTCTCTTCCTCTCTTCTGTTCTTTTTCCTTTCCCTCCTTCCTTCCTCCCCTCCCTCACTCCTTCCTGCCTTCATTCTCTCCTTCCTTCCTTCTTTCCTTCTTTCTTTTTGTGTATGTGTGTTTTAAAATTTGTTTTGCCTTGAAGATTCTTGAGAGCAGACTGATGGTGGCAAGGATGGAAATCAGTAGACTGGTTTTGGACACGTAGAGTTTGAGATGTCTGTAAGACATGTGAGGAAGAGTAGGCTAGACATATCCTTCAGCACCTGGGCATACGGAGATGTAGTTCGCCAGGATGGAGAATCCTGTAGAAAGAGCAGACATTTGGAGGGAGATCTGGAACTCAGATGTTTGAGATGTTAAGTTTGAAATGTTTACAAGACATTCCAATAACAGTATCAAGTTCACAGTTCAATATTTACATCTGGAGCTCAGAAAAGAGCACTGGGCTACAGCTATGGATTTGAGACTCTTCAACATATACGGAGAATTTAAATCATGAGAAAGGATTGAGGTTACTTCAAAAGAGAGAGACAAAAAAGGGAGAAAAAGAGAGGAAAAGAGAACCAAGGAGAGGAGGCAAGACAAGAAGGCCCAACAAAAACACACCATGAGGAACAACAGCAGTAGAAGCTGCAAAAGAAGATGAACCCTCAGAGCAAAAGAAAAGGGAGCAGCCATAGAAGAAGCGGGAAACCAGAGAGGACATTTTCAAAGGAAAAGAGTATTTCAAGAGGGAATACCAACTGGCTCAAGTGATATTGACAGGTCAAGTAAGACAAAAATTTTAAAGTATCCATTAGATTTAGTAGCTTGGAAGCCAGTTTCGGTGGGATGGAGGAAGGGATAAAG
Organism: Neophocaena asiaeorientalis asiaeorientalis; assembly: GCF_003031525.2. NCBI lineage: Eukaryota > Metazoa > Chordata > Mammalia > Artiodactyla > Phocoenidae > Neophocaena > Neophocaena asiaeorientalis. The sequence goes on from NW_020174563.1 coordinate 3,446,898, forward strand.
AATGAACGGGAAGTAAGTGGAGGCAGCATATGCAGACAGTTCTTCCACGGGGAATGGAAAAGTAGGGTAACAGACTTCCCTGGCGGTCCAGTGGTTAGGGCTCTGTGCTCTCACTGCCGAGGGCCCGGGTTCATCCCTGGTCGGGGAAATAAGCTCCCACAAGCTGTGCAGTGCAGCCAAAAAAAAAAGCAGGGTAATCCTGGAGAGACATGATGAGTTAGTAGAGGTTTGCTGTTTATTTTTAAGATAGAAGACACAGAGAGTGAGAGAGTGTTTGGGTGATAAAGCCAAGAGGTCAGGAATGCAGAGAGAAGGATTAACAGAAGAGCAAGTCTCCTGAGAAGGCTCCTGAAAGGTCCAGGATCCAGAACTCACTTTCTAGCAGCCCTACTACACCCTTCTGTCAGCCTTAGCAGGTCTCCCCTAACCCATGAAGATCTCTCTAAAAGCAGGGAATGCCTCCTCAATTATTTTCTGAGCCCATGTGTGACATGGCATACAATAAGTGTTTGATGTATATTTCTTCAACAAATTAATGTATACATCATGCAAATGAATGGATAAGATTTATGTTGTAAAATCTGCCCTGAAAAGAGGAGCAAAGACATCTATGTATTTAATTACCTTGAGATCAGAAGACACTTTCTGTAGAATTTGGATAATGTCCCCAGAGTAGAAAATAAGCACAATAAAAACAAAATTCTTATTATTCATCTTTGGAGACAAGGAATGTGATTTTTTTCCAAATTAATCACAACTGATGAATAGCGACTTCCTGTGTAGATCCAAAGGCTTCTTCCAGCATGCTAGGGTGAAGAGTAATTGCTGTATTTCACATCTGAAATCCATCCTCATTTATCAAAAAACACTTCAGTTTGGAAGTACTACATAATTATTTCCATTATTTCCATAACATCTCTGTATGTTGACATAGTATTATTATGCCATCAATTCTCAATCATTAGGCTAGTGATAGAATCAAATCCCGGGTAATCCAAAACAGTGAATAATAAGCTGAGTTGGAGACAGCAAGCAGGCTTGTCATCCTAATCTGGGCTCATTTGGGCTAATAGCCCATATCAACCTACAGATGACAGAGGTTCAGCTCAGAACCGTTTGGTGTGGCAAGGGGTCTGCTGGGGATTTTTAAATATCTGAGATTTATTCACAAAGTAGATCAAGAACTGGCTAAAGGATAGACCCCTCTACAGGAAGAAGGTTCTATAGTCCAAGGACATGGCAAAAGACAAAATTAGATTCAGAGGATTTAGAACTAAGAAACCACCCCTTCCTTCCTCCTCATTTTACAGGTGAAAATAAAACCCAGAGTGATTCCACAACTTGCTCAAGGTCACACAGCGAGTTAATGAAACACCCTCCCGATAAGTGACTCGTGTTCCTCCCAGTCCAGTGCGCCACATCGTCTTCATCCACAAAGAGTTCTGGTTCCCTTTTGTCTTCTCCAGCAAGAAGAATTGTTTTCAGATTCTAAAGGACATTTTAAAATGTAAAGAATAAATTGAACACCAAGATAGATAAGGCATTAAGGGAAATTCAGATTTTTGAAGCTTATGCTACTCCAGACAGTTTCCCAGCTGTTAACTCATTTACTCCTTTCAAGCCCCTGTGAGGTTTTATCCCCATTTACAGATGAGGAAACAGAGGCTACATAGACTAAGTCATTTACCACAAGTCACATAATAGCAAATGATGCAGCAAGACAAGAATGAGGTCTACACTCTAGTCTGCTTCCCTTTTCACAACAACACGATTCAAGTGGGATCACACCTTCCAGCCCGGACAGATCATAATCCAAAGTACTGAAAGACTCAAAGATGTAATTATGCAACCACAGTTGGCAATCTTTGGGGGGAAGAAAACATGAAGAATAAAGAGGTGCCAGAAGACTGGAAAATAGTTTTTGATTGTGAAATTCGAGAAAGCCTAGATTCTGGGAATTACAGTTTGGTCAAAGCAAATTCTTGATGTCAAATCTTGGCAAAATTCTAGAATAAAATTACTAACTAGATGGCTTGTGAACCACTTAGAAAAGAATGCTGTGATCACGTGGAACCAACACGGGTTCACTAAGGTCAGGATGCCAAACCATCAAACATATCCACTAGGAAATGAGGTTAAGTCTGTTGGGATGTCACTGTGGTCAAATTGAAAATACGTGATTGAAATTATTGGACAGTTGGATATGTTCACAACTGGTTGCCAGTGGCCTGTCATATGACCCTGCCTAATATAATTCCATTAAAATTTTTAGCAATATCTTTCTTTTTTCAGCTTTGAAAATTGTCAATTTTGTGGATAACTCAAAGTTCGAAGGGAGATGTTATGCAATAAAAACCAGTAATCGTTTTGACAGACTGAAATGATGGTTACCCCTCAGTTTTAGATTTAAGAAGGAAAAGTACAGTTATACGTGTAAGTAAAAATAAAAAATGGGTAGATGATAGCAAGATGATAGTCAGATAGATAGACAGGCAGATAGATAATAAATAGATGATAGATAGGTAGATAGATAGGGAGTCAGACAAGTTCCAAATGGAGAAAATGTGACTTGACCAAAATCTGTGGGAGAAAAGACTAAAGTTGAATTGACCACAAGCTCAGTACGCACCAGCAGTAGCACACAGATGCCCTCTAACATAGTGGACAAGAACTTGAACTTCAACGTCAGCAAAGCTGGACTCACAGTCCAAGTTCATCACTTAATAGCTGTGTGACCTTGGGCAATTTTCTTAACTTTTAAAGCCTTGGGCTCCTATTCTATCAAATGAGTATTCTACAATGTCATATTACTAGTGATAGAACTTGGTTTACGATTCAAGTCTTCTGATTCTCATCCAGTGCTTTTTCCATAGAGGGCTACCTTCAAATGGTTGAAAGAGACATTTTAGGAAAAAGGATTAGAATTATTCCATGGGATCTTAGCGGGCCAACCAACATCAGGTCAATGGAGGGGCTTTATGAAGAAGCTGATTTCAGCTCAAGTCCTGGAAGAACACCGTGCCTGGCAGGCCAACATGGGACAGGCCCTCCCATGAAACAGAGCGTTCATGGCACCGTACAGAGCAAACAGGCAGCAGGTGTATGATCAACTGTCGGGAATTCTGCTGCAGTCATCCAGTGAGGATGAAAAATGGGACCAATGGTCTATGAGGTCTCTCCAGCTGTACGATTTCAGAGATTTCTATGATCCTGGGTTTCTACGATTTTGCAAGTGACGTGAAGAAAGGTTTTTACCAAAGAATCTATCATCATCGACTTTGCTTTATGACAAGCCAAATTTACGTGTATTTGAAGTGACAGGAAAAGAAGTTCCCTTTCTCAGCATTCACCAGAGGGTGAAAGTAATAGCACAAATGATTCTGAAGTCCCCCACAATTCCAAGTGGCCCACAGAACAACCATGAGCTTCTCCCCTATTTTCTAGCAATTACTTTTTTGCCTTTCGGCAAGTTTGTGAAATATCACTGGCACTGCACACACCCCAAGTTTGCTTTTCTGCTCTGTCCGTCCCCTGCTGCAGATGCCTTAATTTCCTTGTGCTGTTTCCCATCCCATGGAAACCTGATGTAAGCAACTTCATTCTCCTTAAATAATTCACTCATTCACTCATTCATTCATTTATTCATTCAGCCAATATCTATGACTCACTACTTATAAGAAATAGTTCCCATTTGATGAACACATGTCACGTGCCTGGAGTTTTACACACTTCAGCTCAACTAATCATGTAAGCCACACTAGGAGCTTTACACCTTTTTAAGATGAAGATTAAAATTCACAGAATCAAATGAATCCACTCAAGATTGCACAGCTAAAAAGTGATGAAACTTTGCTGTTCTCATTCTACTACGTTCTTATAAGTCAGGCCCTGTGCTGTGAGTAAGCTGGAAAGCAGAGCTACAGTCTCTTCTATCCATCAGCTTACCCCTGGACAGTGAACATCCCATGCACACAGATGACTAACTTAGAGGTCTGTACGTGATAATTACATAATACACTTTGGACAGAAACATGATTAGAATAGCCCTCCAGGGAGCAACTTGATAATATATATCAGAAGTCTTTAGAAGCTGTAATGGTTAATTTTACGTGTCCACTTGACTGGGCTAAGGGATGCCCAGAGAACTGGGAAGACATTATTTCTGGGTGTGTCTGAGGGAAGAGATTAGCATTTGAATCAGTAGACTGAGTAGAGAAGATCTGCCCTCACGAATGTGGGTGGGCATCATTCAATTGGTGGAGGGCCTGAATAGCACAAATAAGGCAGAAAAAGGGCCAATTGCCTTCCTCTCTTCTTGAGCTGGGACATGGGACATCCATTTTCTCCTGTCTCCGGACCTCAAGCTCCTGGTCTTAGCCTTGGTCCCTGGGATTTACACTGTCCCTCCCCTCTCCCCTCCCCCAGCCTCCGTCCTCCCATTCTCAGGCCTTCAGCCTCATCCTGGGACTTACCCCACCAGCTTTCCTGGTTCTCCAGCTGCTGACGACATATGGTGGCCTATCTCAGCCTCCATAATTGCATTAGCCAATTCCCATAATAAATCTCCTCTTATGTATCTACACTGGCTTTGTTCCTCTGGAGAACTAATACAGAAGTCCATATTATTTGACATTAAATGATCACTTCTGATAATTTAACTTTCCAGCTATGATGTAGTAGGTTTTAGCAGACTAATACTCCCAAAGAAAACAACTAGAAAGCTGAATATAATACAAAGGAACAACTGTTTGAGGTTGTGAAAGAGCTGCTTGGACAGCCAGGACATGAGAAACCAAGATTCTAGAATGAAGAGAAGGTCTTTGAGGTAACCCCAACATTTTGCATGCAGCTGTTTTTCCCCCATGACATTTGTTGATTCTCAGTAGAATGGTAGAAGAAGCTGGAAAACTAGAAAAAAGACAGCTGCTAAGAAGCAGGACATCGACAGATCTTTCAGCAATCCCACAGGATTGGAAAGACAAAAATTAAAATTGGGGGAGCATGTAAAAAGAACAAGCTTCCAGTTTTAAAATAAATAGATCAGGGAATGGAATGTACAGCATGGTGACTATAGTGGATAACACGGTATTATATATTTGAAAGTTTCTAAGAGAGTAAATAAAAACTTCTCATCACAAGGAAAAAACCTTGTAACTGCGTGTGGTGATGGATGTTAACTTGTTGTGCTGATCATTTCACAATGTGTACATATATCAAGTCACTATGTTGTACAACTGAAACTAATGTTATACGTCAATTACATATCAATTTTAAAAAACTTCCTCCCTGTCTTAGACCATTAGTGCTGCTATAATAGAATACCGTAGACTGGACGGCTCATAAACAGCAACCATTTATTTCTTACAGTTCTGGAGACTGGGCAGTCCAAGATCATGGCACCAGCAGGTTTGGGGTCTGGTGAGAGCCTGCTTCCTCATCTTCTCACTATCACCTCATATGACAAAAGAGGAGAGGGATCCCTCTGGGGCCTCTTTTATAAGGACACTAATCCCATTCATGAGGAAGTGAGCCCAACATTTGACAATTACCTTTGAGGTACTTTCCAAAGTCTTAAGCTACACAGGGAAGCTATAGTATTCTCACTATAATGAAGATTAAAGAAAAAAAGATTGGCGTTTAAGACCTTCCAGGAAGAGACTCCTCTAGTAAATACTAATGCTCTAGTAAATAGTAGGTATTAGTTGGGACATCTGGACATTCACACCATAGAAATGAGGATGAGGAGCAAACCAAACAGAAACAAGCCTTGCAGAGACTGCAGCTCAGTCTCAGAACAGTCCTACTTGAACCGCCTATTGGAAGATGGTGTAAGTCCTTTCTGGAGGAAGACTGTTTCATCCAGAATACTTCTTACATTTTTTTAATACAAAATGCCTGGCCTTTAATAAATAATTACCAGCCATGAAAAGAAACAAGACCAAAAAATAAGTAGGCAATAAAAACAGACGTACAGGTAACCCAGATATTGGAGTTATCAAACAGACTTTAAGATAATTTAAATAACTGGGATTTGTATGTTCAAGAAAATCAATGACAAAATGGAAAATTTGACTAAAAAGGGAGAAGACACACAATGGGGCAGAAGCAATGTATTAAGAGATAACATCCTGGATATTTCAAAAACTCACAAAAGTCATCAAGGAAAATTCAGAGATGCTCTAGAACCTAAGTGGGATAAACATAAAGAAAACCACAACTTTGTATATCCTCATAAAACTGCTGGAAACAAAGACCAAAATCTTAAAAGCAGTCAGAGAAAACATAGACCCGTTACATTCAGAGGAGCAACAGACCAAAACACAAACAAACAACAAAGGAATGATGTCTTTAAAGTGCTGAAAGAAAATAAATACCCACCGAAAACTCTATATCCACTGACTGAAGATATCCTTCAAAAACGAAGATTAGTTAAGGACATTTCAGGCATATAAAGACAGCGAATTCATTGCCATCAGATTTCCATTAAAGGAAATACTATGTTGTGATGGATGTTAACTAGACTTATTGTGCTGATCATTTCACAGTGTATACAAATATCAAATCACTATGTTGTATACCTGAAACTAATATAATGCTATTTGTCAATTATATCTCAATAAAAAAAGAAAAAGGAAATATTAATGAAAATTCTTACATAAGGAAAATAAGACCAGGTAAAAACAGAAATGCATGAATAGAAAGGGTAAATTAGTGACATTAATTTTGACAGTATCAAGAAACAATAAAAATGTTTTGTAGGGTTGGAAATGTATGTAGTATTAAAATGCATACCGGCAATAACAAAAAGAGGCAAGAAGACGAGATGGGTTACGTTATTCTTTAGGAAGCTTTGTGTAACATGAAATGGTAAGCATATAAGTCAGATTAGAAGCCAATAAGTCAAGGAATGATATTGTAATCTCTAAGGTAAAAACTAAAAGAACAGTAAAAGGATGTATAACTAACAAGCTAATGAAAGGAAAAGTGGAATAATAAAAAACACTTGATTAAAAGAAAATAAGACAAAAAGGAGAGAAAAGGAACCATAAGAACATAAAGAAAGCAAATGTTAAGAAGATAGATATAAACCAAATTATCTCAGTAATTACATTAAATATAAACAGAATAAGAGCTCCAATTAAAAGACAAATATTGTCAATCTGTATAACAACCACAAGAACAACAAAACCAAAACACTATGCAGCTTGCAAGATACACGCCCTAATATGAGGAGATGATTGAAAGTCCTCAGTCACAGAAAGATTGGAAGTAAAACACGGGAAAAAAAAAAACGATTATATCTCCATTAATACCAAACAAAGTAAACTTTAAGGCAAGAAACACCACTAAAGATAAAAGATATTCACAATGATAAAGACTCGAGTCCATCAGGGAACTATGATAATTCTAAATAATATAGTTTCACAAATTGAAGAACTAAAGGAAAAATATACAATGAAATGACAGTAGGCGACTTTAACAAATCTCTTTTAGCATCTGAAAGAAAAAATAGGCAAAAAATTAATAAATCAGTAAGGATATAGGAGATGTGAATAACAAAATTAACAAATTTGATTTGACATATGTAGAACACTCCACCCAACAATAAAAAAGTGGTCATTCATTCCAAATATGCATGGAACATCTACAAAATTTGCCTTATGCTTTCCATAAATAAATTCTCCAGAAATTTCAAAGTATTAAAATAATTCAGAGCATATCTGCTGACCACAGTGAAACACCTGAATGTTTGGAAATTGAGCAATTCACCTTTTAAAATAATTATTATTTTTAAAGATCCACCCTGAGTCAAAGAATAAATCACAATAAAAATTAGAAAATATTTTGAATTATACTATAATGGAAATAGACATCAACCTTCAGAATGTGGCTAAAATTATGCCTAAAGGAAAATGTGTCATGTTAAGGGCATCTACTAGCCAAGGGAAAAGGCTGAAAATCATCTATTTACGCATCCATCTCAAGCAGTTAGTACATAAAACGGTACATTGAATCCAAAAATGTAAGAAACAATAAAAATAACAATGTGAATTAATGAAATAGAAAACAAACGTACAAGAAAGAAAATCAATCAAATTGCCTCTTTAAAAAGATAATAAGAATAAACACCTAACAAGACCAATCAAGAAAAAAGAATGCAAAAGTTGCCAAAATCAAGAATGGAATGAAAAAGGAAACATCACTACCAATTCTATAGACTTTAAATGATAATAAGACATTGGCTCAGCCACTCCAGGTGGCTGGGTGGGACCTGAGGTGACAGCTGGTAAGGCCCCAGAGGAATCACTGTCCTGCACAGAGGCAGGTCTGAGGGGCTTGCTGACCCACACCAGAGCCTGAATATGGACTGTCAACTGGCCCCACTCTGCTCACGGACTCTGATAGCAGCAGCCAGGCTGACAGACCTTCCTCGTTCTCCAGGCCTTCACCCGCCCTGACCTCCACCCAAATCCTAAAGCCACAAGTGAGGGGCACCCGCTCACATCTCTGCAGCCCAAGCCCCTGTGTCCAGGCCTGTGAGGTTCTCCTGGGTGGGGTCCCATTTCTGACAGCCAGTGAGATGGAGTGTCGGAGGAGTGTTTCAGGCAGAGGGACCACCGTGTGTAAAAGCTGGGAGGTGGGACTGAGCCAGGAAGATTCAGGAAACCTGGGTTCCTTCTTGTGTCTGAGGGAATGGAGAGTATGAGCAAAGTCATGCCTGGAATGGCAGGCTGAGGCACTGGATTTCATTCTGAGGGTCCTGGGGGATCGTGAACAGGAGGAGGATGCAGTCTGAGTCAGGGTTTTAAGAGCTTTACAATGTATTCAAATGTCAAGTAACTATGGTGTACACTCGAAACTAAAATAATGTTGTATGTCGATCATACTTCAATTCTAAAAAAAAGAAAAAATAGATAAGTTGTACTTCATCAAATTTTAAAACTTTTGTTCATCGAAGGATACTATCAAGAAAATGAGGGGACTTCCCTCGTGGTCCAGTGGGTAAGACTCTGCGCTCCTAATGCAGGGGGCCTGGGTTCGATCCCTGGTCAGGGAACTAGATCCCACAAGCATGCCGCAACTAAGAGTCCACATGCCACAAGTAAAGATCCTGTGTGCAGCAACTAAGACCTGGCGCAGCCAAAATAAATAAATATTAAAAAAACAAAATGAGAAGACAACCCACAGAATAAGAGAAAATGCTTGCAAGTCATATATCTGGTAAAAGGCTAATATCCAGAATATATTAAAAATGCCTACAACTCAACAAGAAAACAAACACCCCAATTCAAAACTGGACAAAGGGGGCTTCCCTGGTGGCGCAGTGGTTGAGACTCCACCTGCCGATGCAGGGGACACGGGTTCGTACCCCAGTCCGGGAAGATCCCACATGCCGCAGAGCGGCTGGGCCCATGAGCCGTGGCCGCTGAGCCTGCGCGTCCAGAGCCTGTGCTCCGCAACGGGAGAGGCCACAACAGTGAGAGGCCCGCGTACCGCAAAACGAAACAAAACAAAACAGAATGGACAAAGGACTTAGGCATTTCTCCAAGGAAAATGTACAAATAGCCAATAAGCACATGAAAAGATACTCAACACCACTAGACATTAGGGAAATGCAAATCAAAGCCATGAGATATCACTTCACACCCTAAATAAGATGGCTCATAAAAAAGAAACAAAAAATAACAAGTGTTGACAAGGATGTGGAGAAATTGGAACTCTTGTGTATTGCTGGTGGGAATGTAAAATGGTGCAGCCACTGTAGACAACAGTTTGACAGTTCCTCAGAAAGTTAAACATAGAATTACCATATGATCCAGCAATTCCACCTCTAGGTATAAACACGAAAGAATTGATTCAAACAGATCCTGTACACCCATGTTTATAGTAGCATTATTCACAACAGTCAAAAGACATAAACAATCCAAAAATCCATCAACAGATGAATGAAAACCAAAATGTAGTATATGCATGCAAGAGAGTATTACTCAGCCTTAAAAAGGAATGAAATTCTGACACATGTTACAACATAGATAACCTTGGGGACGCTATGCTAAGTGAAATAGGCCAGACAAGAGGACAAATATTGTATGATTTCACTTACATGAGAAACCTAGAATAATCAAATTCATATGGACAGAAAGTAAAATAGAGGTTACCGGGGCTGAGGGAAGAGGGGAATGGGAATCTATTATTTAATGGGCACAGAGTTTTTGTTCAAGATGCCAAAAACATTCTGGAATTGAACAGTGCACAACATTGGGAAGGTACTTAATGTCACTGAATTGTACACCTAAAAATGGTTAAGATTGTCAATCTTGTGTTAAGTATATGTTACCACAATTTTTAAAAGTAATACAGAAAATTCAATCAGCATAATTCACCAATTAACAGAATGAAGAAGAAACACCATGATCATTTCAATAGATGTAGAAATACCATTTGATAAAATTCAACACCCATTTGTGAATAATTTTATGTCTTCACTTACTAGGGATAGAGGAAACTTAACTAAATACCTGTAAAAATCTTAACTAAGTATCTTTTTAAAAAAGCTACAGCAAATGGGGCTTCCCTGGTGGCACAGTGGTTAAGAATCTGCCTGCCAGTGCAGGGGACACAGGTTCGAGCCCTGGTCCAGGAAGATCCCACGTGCTGCAGAGCAACTAAGCCCGTGAGCCACAACTACTGAGCCTGTGCTCTAGAGCCCGCGAGCCATAACTACTGAGCCCGTGTGCCACAGCTACTGAAGCCCGCACGCCTAGAGCCTGTGCTCCACAACAAGAGAAGCCACCGCAATGAGAAGCCGGTGCACCGCAACGAAGAGCAGCCCCGCTCGTCACAACTAGAGAAAGCCCGCACACAGCAACAAAGACGCAATGCAGCCAAAATAAATAAATTAATTAATTAATTTTTTAAAAGAGAAAGAAATATTAAGCTATAGTAATTAAGACAATGTAATTTCATCACAAAGATAAATAGAGTGATAGAACAGAATAGAGAATCTAAAACCTGGTCATATGTATAAGGTCACTTGACTTATGACAAAGGTGACCTTACCACAGAGTAGGAAGATGATGGATGGGTCTTTTTAATAAATAGTGTGCTATCAATCAGGGATCCCAAAGGGGAAAATCCATTTTGACCTCACACCAGACACGAAAATCTATTCCTGATGGCTGTCGATAGAAATGTACAATGAAACTATAAATCTTCTAGGAGAAATGATAGGAGAATGATCTTGTCGGTGGAAACAGATTTAAATGGGACACAAAGAGCAATGTAACAGTGATTCTGGAGTCAAACTGCCTGAACTTGAAATCTGATTCCGATCTTGGGCAAGTAATTTAAACTTTCTGTGCCTCTGTTTCCTCCTTTGTAAAATGAGGATAATAATAAGCAGATTATTTTGAGGACTATGTGATGATACATGTAAAGGGTCCAGAGCGGTGCCTGGTGCATAGCAAGCACTTACCGAGAGTCACTGTTATATCCTTTCTGTGAGTATTGCCAAGGCCTCCTCTGAGGGGGAGGGGCTTGGTTTCATTTCTCATAGAAACTTTATGTTCAGTCCTTTGACATACGACTTTTTTATTTTTTAACTAGGAGATACCCATATTGGAGGCACCACTTTACCGTCCACAGCATTTGTTGACTACCTGCTGCGTGTGTGGCTGGAAGGAAGGGAGACGGAGGTGAGGAAGATGCTTATAGAGGAAGCAGCGGCCAGATTTCTTCCCCGTCCCAAAACCTCCCCGCATCGTTGGGCAGTAAGACACAGACCTGAGAAACCACTGGAGAATGTGACAGCACTTAACTAAGAAAGGGCTCCACTTCGCAGAGCAGCTAATCAGAAAACACCACTGCATTTTCTAGGTGCTAACTATACAGAGAGACGTGAGGGTTACATGGAGGAGGGAGAAATCAAAGGCACAGGTGAGGCCGCGACACTGAATCATGAGAAAGAGTCGCGAGCAGCCGCCCCGGAATACAATTTATAAAAGGTGGCAACCCCTCACACTGGCAGGACCTGCTCTAGCTGCTTAAGAAACACCCAGAGCTGGAATTGCCCGGTCAGGGATTACAGGTTCTGGCAGGGAAAGGAAGGGCAGGAAGTCATCCGGGGGACACCCACCCACCGCCCTCTCCCCGCTGACGTCAGCCCTCTCCCTGGCACTTTGTCAAGTGATAGCTCTAAGAAGTCCTTTGTGTGCCGGCCTGGCGCTGCTGGACGACCCATGTCCAGCAAAGGCCCGTGTATGCATCTTCTCCATCCCGCTCTCAGTTTCTTATTTAACCAGATTTGGGGGCAAAACGGTCTCTCACTACTATTCAGAACCCACCCCCAAAATAAGATGACTAAATCTAAAAGAAATGAAATTCGAAAGACACGCAGGCAGTTTATGGAGTTCACTCACGCAGAGAAACACAAGGGTTTGAGTCCATAGATTCGCTCACTTGTGGCTATATCCTTAGATTCTTTCTTAACTTCTCCCAGTCTTGCATACTAGGTACTCCAACCTCTATCTGATGTCAGTAGGTGAATTGTCAGTTTATGGATTATCCAAGCTCTATTTCTTCCTCTTCCTTCTACTGACTTCATTTTTTGCTATTCACCAGTTATTCTAGAACCTTCATCACAGGATAATGGGGGCGGGGCGGGGGGGAGGAAGAGAGAGGTTGAAATGCATATAATTAAATGTCAGAGAAAAGGTGGAAAATATCTGAAGTCAGGATTTTTATATTTTTTTAACTAGTATTACTGTATTTGGTTTTCCTTTATCCAGCCTCCCTCTTAATATTTTTTCAAAGATTCTCCCCCTGCCTATGATAAATCATGAAGGTCATTTAAGCTTGGATATTGCTTGGTTCTGGCTGAGAATATATGACTATGCAACTTCCTGTTTAGACATGCTTTCTGAAGATTTTGTTATTACAAATAATTTTTTCGATTATTGAATTCCAGATGTAATGAAAGAAAAGCACACTTGAATCACTATCTTCCTAGACTGTAAGGTCTAGGAACTTCTTTCAAAAGGAGCAAAATCATCTTCCCCCCTCAAAACATGTTCTTCCTTTTTTATTTTAAAAATATCTCAGTCGGGCTTCTCCGGTGGCGCAGTGGTTGAGAGTCCGCCTGCCGATGCAGGGGACGCGGGTTCATGCCCCGATACGGGAAGATCCCACATGCCGCGGAGCGGCTGGGCCCGGGAGCCATGGCCGCTGGCTGAGCCTGCGCTTCCGGAGCCTGCGCGTCCGGAGCCTGTGCTCCCGCAACGGGAGAGGCCACAACAGTGAGAGGCCCGCGTACCGCCAA
>NW_020174563.1:3460263-3543073 GCF_003031525.2 Neophocaena asiaeorientalis asiaeorientalis
CAGTGAGAGGCCCCCGTACCAAAAAAAAAAAAAAAAATGAAACTCAGTGGGTGGCACCGCCATTTTCTCAGTTGTTTAAACTAGACGTCTGGGAGTCGCCCCCAACTCTCCCTTCCCCTCGCTTGCACCCCAGCAGTCACAAGTCCTGCTGAGTTCACCTAGTATTCACTTCTCTGTGGCCCTGCCTTTCTCCTTCCCCAGGGGAACTAGCCACGTCCCCTCCCCAGCGCTTGCTCCCGTGGCCACAGTGGTCCCGTCTGCAGACCCTCGCCTCAGGTCTCCACCTCCAATCCGTCCTCCACACAGAATGATCCATCTTGATGAGAATATATAGTCAATCAGTGGCTCCCCACAGCCTTCATGGTGAAGGTTAAAGGGCCCTGGTGGAGCAGGAAAGTCTCCAGGATCAGCCTCTTCCCACCATTCGCAGATTGGCACAGATTTCCACTCTGGCAACCTGACTTCCTTGTGGTTGCCCCAACGTTCCCTACTGTTTCTTACCTTGATCCCTTTCTCAACCCAGAAATCCTCCTTAATCCATTCACCACTTTCTGCACCTCAATCCATTCAGGTACCCCCATCACTCCATTCCCTACGCTGGCTCATCACTCCCAGTTTATGTGTCCATCCCCTCCCCCCTGTTCAGACTGCCTTCCCTCTGCATTGCCAGCCCCTAACTTGGCACACAGTAGGTGCTCAACAAATATTCACCGAATCCATTGTGTGAATAGTTGCATAGGAAACATGTATATTTAAATTGTTTAGAAGTTAGGTATAGAGAACATAGCAGATGAAAGAGTAAAAAACAAATATGTTTTTGAAACTTTTTCATTGCTTTGGATCCAGAGCACAGAACCAGTCCTTTGTTCTTCCCACAAATCAGTGGCACATAGCCAATGCATGGGATTGCTTCTGCTTCCTGAATAATCAGAGTAAACATCTATTGCATTACTTATTAAATGCAGGTGCTGAGTGCTTCACGTGGATTGTCTCACTTAATCCACAGAACTACCCTGTTAGGTAAGAACTAGTATTACATTTGAGGAAACTGAGGCTTAGTCAAATTAATGTTAGTTGTCTTTGGAGCTGGGATTTAGAATTTGACATCTGACCCCAAAGTTCAGTCTCTTAACCATTATCATTTCCATGAGAGTTAGGGTCAGAAGGGAGGATACTGGTGAAAAGCATGTAGAGTCGAAATTACTCTTGGAAATTCCTTTTCATCAGAAATCTGTACCTCTTGGGCAGGAAGTTAGAACCTGCATTGTAATTCAGAGACACAACTCATGGTCCAGGCTCTCTAGACACAAGTCCAATGCTGTTTCAGTCTTCACTAAAGTCTTCTATATATTTGGCTTGTCTCCTTAACAAACATTTCAGTACTTGATACCACAGCTTGACTTTTCTCTTGCCCATCTTTATGACCCCTGTTACACTGAATCACATTGGAGAGGGCCATCCCATCTCCTGAAATCTCAGCACAGCCAGCTCTTGCACTAGAGCTGAAGCTGACCACTGGCTTCAGATGAAGGTGATGACTTACGTCTGGACGCCATGCTGTACGGGAAGAAAAACTGCTAGAATCACACTCAGCAGGAGGAGATGTTTGCACAGAGAGCATGTAAGGAAGCCCAGTTGTGAAATAGCAAATTCCTCTGTCCCCATCCTGTCTTCCTGTGGGACTGGAAAGCCTAGTTGTCAGGTCCCTCCTCACTCAAACTTATGCGTATTTGAGCTCATGTAAATTAAATACACAGAAGGAATGACTCCATTACAGCAGGATGCTCCCATGGCCTTGAGGGTCAGGGCATCTGCTGTGGACAATGATATCCATTTTTATTTTGAGATCTCCATCTTGGGGAAATGGGATAACTGACATGCAGTTCTTCCCTTCCTTTGATCTAAATCCCTTAAACTACATCTTAAAATGATCCCTACCTGCCTTATACTTCTCAGAGGTACAGCACTGATGCCCCAACCCCAGGGGGTCAAAAGACCTACTTGAGGGCTTCCCTGGTGGCGCAGTGGTTGAGAGTCCGCCTGCCAATGCAGGGGACACGGGCTCGTGCCCCGGTCCGGGATGATCCCACATGCCGCGGAGCGGCTGGACCCGTGAGTCATGGCCGCTGAGCCTGCGCGTCCGGAGCCTGTGCTCCGCAACGGGAGAGGCCACAACAGTGAGAAGCCCGCATACCACAAAAAAAAAAAAAAAAAAAAAAAAAAAAGACGTACTTGAAACCCCTAAAATTTCTGTATTTCTTTCCTTTGCAATAATATGATTAAGTCTGATGTGTGCAAGGTCTTTGAACCATAGATTGATAGATAGATGAGAGATAGATAAATAGATGATAGATAGATGATGGATAGATAGATAGATAGACAGATAGATAGACAGATGACAGATAGGCACAGAACTGAAAATAGGGGCCAATACGTGCTTTTTAAATTCCTTTGAGAACGTTTAAAGAAACCCACTGTTTTCTCATGGGAAATTATGATTTAGGCCTTTTTTTGTTTTCTTCTGTTTACCCCAAGTACACTAGGGCCAAACTCTAATTAACTTTAGGTAAAGGAGGTCAAGAACAGAAGGACTGAATATTTCTGCCCTGCAAACCGGTTCATCTGTACCATTTTTCTAGGTTCCACATACATGCGTTAATATACAATATTTGTTTTCCTCTTTCTGACTTACTTCACTCTGTATGACAGTCTCTAGACCCATCCACCTCTCTACAAATGACCCAATTTCATTCCCAAAAGGACTGAATTAACATAGAGGAATCATCAACACAAAGAGCACAACAGAATCTACTGTGTGATTTTTTTTTTTTTTGGTGGACATAGTAGCTTAGCAACACATATTTACTTCCTGTTATAAAAAAGATAGGTGCTATAAAATGAAGAGTTCCTGAATGGTGAATCATTTATGCAGCCACAGTTTTCCTTTAGAAATTACGTGCACAGCCTTAGGAAATAGAAGGTGATCACGAGCCATCCTCGTATAGGAAATCTCTATGTCAGTAACAAGGTGGAGGACTGAAATAAAATTCTGCAACAACTAGTCCAAAGTTTCCAGCAGAAGCATCCCAAAGCAAATCAAGGTCCTCCTCGTGCTGGTGTTCAATGCCACGACCACCCACCACAGCTCAGGGAGCCCAGCAGGCACCAGAGAGAGCTGAGTTGCCTCCCAGCGACTGTTTTTTTTTTTTTTTTTTTGGTGGAGGGGGGTCCATGGTCACCCAAAGCTAGCAGGTGAGACCAGGCCTCTCCGCTCCACACACACCTAAGGCTGCACACTCCATCTTCAGGCTCCTGTGTTTTCAACTCTTGCCTGATTTTTTACAATTGTGGTAAAATACACATAATATAAAATTTGCCATCTTAACCATTTTTAAGTGCACAGTTCAGTGGCATTAAGTACATTCACATTGTTGTACAACCGTCACCACCATCCTACCCCAGAACTTTTTTCATCTTGCACAACTGAAACTCTATCGCCATGAAACACTAACTCCCCAGTTCCTCCCCGCCACCCCTGGCAACCACCATTCTACTTTCAGTCCTTTTGAGTTTGACTCCTCTAGCTACCTAGAGAATCATAAGTAGTGTTTCTCCTTTCCTGAATGGCTTATTTCACTCAGCATCATGTCCTCAAGGTTCATCCGTGTTGTAGCGTGTGTCAGAATTTCCTTCCTTTTCATGGCTGAATGATATTCCATGTGTCATATTTATTGTGTGCTACTGTAGAATATTTGTGTGTGTGAGGGAAGTAAGAGGCTGATTATGTAATTGGCCCACTCCTCTCACCCCCTATAGGATGAACTTGCTGCCTGGATATCACTTTGTCCCTGTCACTAAAGGGGCCACAGAGTGTCCAGCAGAAAAATCCCTTCTACAGAATATGAGGCCCAGAGTTTAAACCAGAGATTCTAAACTGGAATCCATGGTTGGGCTCCCAGAAGTCTGTGAATTCCCTGAAGCGGAAATCAAAACTGTGTACCTTTGTCTTTTTCTGGGGAAAGAGTCCTTAGTTTTTATTATCTTTTCAAAAGAGTCTTTGACCCCCAAATGCTAAGCCTCACTGGTCTCAGATACACCTCATTCAGGCTGAGTTGAGAACTGGATGAACTGCTATTTCTCCCTCTGTCTCAGTGCGTGGTTCCACGAGGATGACAGCGCTTCAGAAATACCTACACCAACGCTCCACTGTACCTTGAACCCCAGAGCACCTGCTTCTCGGGAGTATGTTCAGAGGATTAGGGAGTTGGCTGTGCTAGGTCTAGTAGTTATTCTCCACAGTGTATAAGAAACTATTTCTGCAATGACAGAAGAAAAGTTAATACTCAAAATATTTTCACTAGATTAAATTCAAAAGAGTATGGTAACGGGAGGTAGCAAAGACACCCGAACTGTGGTCCCTGATCTCGAGGAGCACGAAATCCAGTGAGAGGCACGGATTGGACGCCATCTGTGAGCACTAGTGAGCTCGACACAACCAGCTGACGACACGGATGTGGGGCATCGACTGCGTTTGCTGGAGGCATTTTCTTAGGGTCACAGTCTGCTTAAATCACACTGCCCCATGGAGAAAACTCCTATTCATGCTAAGGTCCAGGAAAAATCAGACTTCCACTACAAACGGGTAGGCTTTAACCCCTTGGACGAGGCGAACTATGTAACTGACCTCATCTCCCTTCAAAATTTGGCCACCGGGAAGCTCAGACTCATATTTCTGGCTCAACAGCGCTGACTCTGTAAGTCCGCATAACCTCCGCGTATTTGTTTTATTATCCAGCCTTCTTCTCCCATTCCTCATACTTGGCCTTTGTGTTTTCTGTGGGCTGGATTCTGCTTTTGAATTTTATTTCTTCATTGTGTGTTTTTGCTGCACACTGGCCCAATCCTTTGCAGAATGAGGTGTGTTGTCTGTGATACAGGCAATGAATGGGAGCTGGGGTAGAAACAGGAGACGAGATTGACGTCTGCCATGCTGGCTGTTTTCTGCCGCCCTTCAGAAAACTCTCCATCTTTCTTCACCTGCTCTGTATCTCCCTGCCAAGCTGTGTGTTGGCAGTGGCTGCGTTCTTTTCCCAAAGTCCCCAGCTCTTATCTGGCCGCCTTCTCCGAGGCTCGTAGCTATAGCTGTCCTGGGTTTTTTTTGTTTGTTTTGTTTGCTTGGCCATGCTGTATGTCATGTGGGATCTCAGTTCACCGACCAGGGATCGAACCCATGTGCCCTGCAGTAGAAGCACACAGTCTAAACCACTGGACAACTAGGGAAGTCTCCCAGCTTCCTTGGGGTTTTAATAACTCTTTCCTCCTCCTGCCTCTTCAGCTAGCAGTGGTAACATCACTTCCTTTCTACGCATGCTAGCCCCAGGGTGTGTCCTCAAACCTTACAGGCTCCTTTCAGCCGTGCCCACACCTCTGTAAGTACTGGCCGTGAAGTCTCAGCTATTCCACTCGAGTGTGAGCTGATGGTGGCCGGCGAGGCTCTCAGAATGAGTCAGATTTTTGCCATTTCTCTCCACACACAGTCTGTTCCACTCACCATGCTTTACGTGTATTTCTGTGAAAGCACCAGCTCCCTCTTGCCTCTCAGTCTTTATACGCTCTGTCCCCTCCACCTGAAATCCCCAGTCCTCGAGCTCATCCTCCGTGATTCCCTTCTACGTACTCCCGGTGACGATGTGATGCTACCACACCAACTAATCCCACCGACCTGTCACTCTTTGTTTCTGAGTCTGTCCCCTCCACTGAACTGTGAGGGCAGGCTTATGTCTGAGTATTTGTTTTGTTCCCAGCACCTGGTATTCAATTTTTTAAAAAAATTGTTGAACGGAGAAATGAATACATGAGAGAATAAAAACACTTCTGGATTTTCCATCAGCAGTGCCACCTCTGGGCTGTGTCTTGGGGCATGCCTGCAGGGCTGCCAAGGTGTCCTCCCCTATGGCCAATGGATCTGTCAGCACCCAGCGCAGGCCCGGTGCTGCCTGGAGAAGGCACAAAGGTGGGATGGGCTGAGTCCACAGAGGGCACCTGAGCGGGTGTGCTTGTGGGGACTGAGGGAAGACGAGAGATGAGGAGAGGAGGGGAGGTCACCGTAGGCACCATCGTGAGACTCTTGGGCTTGAGTTGACTCTAAGATAACTGGAAGTCACCTAGGCTCCGAAGAGCAAGATGGTGCCACCAAAAGAGACCAAGAGAAGGTGAGTTTGGAGATGGATATGGAATAAAGGTAAGAGGACACATGCCAAGGACAGGGCATCTGCTGAGGGAATGGGGTGGCAGTTGAGCCATGAGAGAGAAGGAGGAAAAAGACCAGAAGTGGATCCCACAAAACTGACATCTCCCACTCCTTTCTGGCATCTCCCCAAACTTTGCCCCAGTCCCTGTGTGGCCATGGCAGCCTTAGCAACTGCCCTGAAGCAGGAGTTCCAATAACGGGCAGCTTTTGAGTAGAGTCAGTGAAGTTTAGGGACTGAGGATGTGACCTCTGGTGTCATAAAACCCTCCTCTGAGTCCTCGCTCTCTCCCACTAGCCGCGTGGCCCTGCTCAAGTGACCCCCTCTCTCCAAGACGCAGTCCTCTCATCTGCAGAGCGGACGGCCCTGGCACCCACCGCCTGCCATCTGTTGAGTATTAATTTTTTCCACACGTAGAGTGTGCAGCTTACCTGGCACATAATACAAATTTTACTGGTTTGTTTTATTCCTTTTATTTTACAGATAATTTCTAAGGTAAAGCACCATAGGGAAATCAGCTAAGATACTAAGTAAACAAAATCATAGAAGTTCTACTAAATCTGTCCATCATATTCCATATAAGAAGGGAAAAATTCTGACAGTAGCTTACAATGCTAAATCATAAACAACACAAAAGATTCCACATTTCGAATTCCTATCACCATTGGACCCAGGTTCAGCTCTTTTCACACATTATCTTTTTTTTTTTTTTTTTTTTTTTTTTTTTTGGACTCACACATTATCTTGACCCATGACAGTGACCCCTAAATTCAGTATAATCTCCCCCACTTTGAGGACAGGACGAGGGAATGGAAACTGAGAAGGCTGCTGGCTTGCTGAGGCCCACAACTGGAAAGAACAGAAAGTAAGAGGTGGCCTATAGTCTGTGCCTGTCCTCCGGGCCACTGTACCTTCTCAAAGTGACATTTTCAGTGGTCCTGACATTATTTAGATGCAGCTGTTAATCAAAAAACATGAAACTCAACGGCAATGTCTATTAGAAAACCCCTGTGTGTTTACAAAAGAGAATATACTAGTTAGTGTAAGTGATGTATTTTAAACTGCTGACCCACGACATCCATCACATGTACAGAAATGTATTCGAAATTCTTCATTTGAAGTTGAACATCTGTCGAATTGGCCTCCTTTGCATGCATAAGCTGGTCCCCTGCAGCATGTGGGGAACGTTTCAGCCCCCACTGATGCTGGCACTAGGTGATCAGCACACACGGGTGAAGCTTGCACCCGTGCCCTGGAACATCTCTGAAATTCTTGTCTCCATGTGTAATGTTTGGACCGTCTCTGAGCACCATCACCCAGCCTGTACTACATCCTTGACACGTCTGCAGACACTCTGAGAGAGGTGGAGTTAAGAGAAAGAAGTAAAGCCCAGAAATGATTGGGCCCTAATAGTTCCAGCCCTACACAAGTGCTATTTTGGTATCTGGCCTTGTACCTGACAAATGAATGGGAATTCTGAGTGGAAACATAGATGTCCATTAGTAGGAGAAATCAAGGAGGAAGGGGTGGGCCCCTCTGAACACCCTCTTCATTCTCAGCTACTTGTTCATTTGACCTTGTTCCCTCAGAGGACAGAGAACACGCCAAGGTCTTCCAGTGTCTACACCCAACTGCCACTTTCATTTAGCTTGTCCTTAAAATGTCCTACAAGAAAACAAAAGCCAAATTATGATAGCACACACTTTAAAGCCTACACAATGCACCCATGTGTTGTGATTTCACAGCAAACCAGAGAAATAGGCAGGGCCGGTAGCATTATGCTCATCTTACAGATGAGGAAACTGGAGCACCGAAGTTAAGGCAATTAGCTGAGGTCACGGAATTGGAAACAGCAAAACTCAAATCCAAGATCCCATTGTTCAGAGTCCAAGTCCAGTGCCCCTTTATCTCACCTTATATTTTTTAAAATCTCAGTGCTAGAAGCAAAAATGCATGGATAACATTTGGGAAAGTAGCAGGACAGGGAGCCACAGTGAGGCGCAGTCCCCCTCAAAGACCCCCAGGTCCCAGCCCTAGAAATGGGTGTCTTCACCTGCGTCACTGAGCCTATCCCGTACCCGCTGCTGTGGCTTTGCTCCTCTCTGCTCTGACAGCCACACTCCTCCACAGGCCTGCTTGAGTCAGGAGACACCCGAGGCTGCAGCCAGGGTCCCCTCATATTACCCCAAACAACAAGAAAACAGGAACAGAGCAGGATGGCTCATCCTTGACAACACAGCTCGATCCCTTCCCACTCCTGCCCAGCCCTGCCTTGTCCTAAAGGGCCACTGGCCACACCCCGCCTGCCCTGTGAGGCCCACCAAGGCTGAAATGCACAACTCCATATAATATTTGTCATCTACTGGCTCCTCTCCCCCAGTTTACAAAAGAGCAAACCGAGGCTCAGAAATAGGAACACCGGTTGAGCCCAAGGTCACGCAGCCAGTTCATGGCAGAGCTGGGAACCATGGCCCGACAAAGGCTGCCCTTTGCTTATCTGCAGTTATCACCCGCGCACACGCAGGCAGGCGCAGTGAAGGTTAGCGGGGACCTCGAGGCACTGCAGAGGCGTGGTGAACGGGCCTGGGAAAAGGGCCCAGCTTTCCTGGATTCCAGTATGGGACTCCAGCCATGGGATCACGTCACTCTCCCTCAGTAAATCAATCTGGAAGTGGACAGTGGGTCTCACTAGAACAAGGCTGTCAGGTGTGAGGGTATTTTCCAGATGAATATTAGGGAAAAGAAAAAAAATGGAGTTCAGATTAATGCAGAGATCTATGGCCCAAAATACCAAAAGGGAAAGTACGGTAATTCACAGAGGGCTGAAAAAGAAAACAAAGGAGGGAAAATTGAAACAAAAGCTATCTCTTTGACGATCTGCCATTTCCTTTTTTCCAGTTGCTTTTTTTTTCCCTCTTGGGAAACTGGCATCTGTCTCTCCCCTCACCAAACACATAACATGTAAAGACAAGGACTTGAATAGCTGGTCTAATGAGGCATTAATAGAATGTGACTGCAGAGACCAGGTATCCATGGTCCCCTGAAGGACACCAGGCCCTTTGACCATAGCCAGGCAAACGATGTCCCACCTGCTTGGGAAGCTGTTTATTGACACTTAGAGGTTTAGACAAGGCCGTGAGTTTTAAACAGGCCCCTTTCCTGAATTTTATTGTCTGGTTCCATATTGTTTGACAAAAAAAATTAACTTTCCATAACATGACTTATACTGTGCTTTCATTTAGCAAAAGCAAGGTTTAAAAAGAGACCTGAGGGCTTCCCTGGTGGCGCAGTGGTTGAGAGTCCGCCTGCCGATGCGAGGGACATGGGTTCATGCCCCGGTGTGGGAAGATCCCACATGCCGCGGAGCGGCTGGGCCCGTGAGCCATGGCCGCTGAGCCTGCGCGTCCGGAGCCTGTGCTCCGCAACGGGAGAGGCCACAACAGTGAGAGGTCTGCGTACCGCAAAAAAAAAAAAGAGTGAGAGCTTAGCAGAAAACAAACAAATATGTAAATAATCCTAAAAGAAGGAAAATTCACCTCTAGGCCAGTCAACTTTTTTAAAATTTGAAAGAACTACTAAACTTTCTTGAAGTTGCTAAACCAGGTAAGTACTTAAATGGAACCCTGTGATAATGAAGTAGTTCCACTCTGTCACCAAATGAACATAGATGATTCTCAGTTTTCCTTTCTTATGGCTGGAGTTAAAAAAGGCACACCTCCCCATGCTGCTTTGGCGGGTTCATCTCACCTGATTTCACTCCACTGGTTGGTGTGGTACACAGGATTTTTAGGAACAGCCCCCAAGATTCCACACGCAAGTGTCCAGAACATGGGAATGTGATGGATGATCATATCATGTTATATTATATGGTATTGTTGACCTTAAAAGGGGGAGATAATCCAGGTTCTATTCTAGTCACATGGGCCCATGGAAGCAATGAACTTTCTCCAGCTGGTGGCAAAAGAAGACGGTGGAAGAAGACAGAGGGATTAAAGCATGAGAAGGAATGCACCATTGTTGGTTCCAAGATGAAGAAGACCACCTGCAAAGGAAGGCAAGCAGCCCCTAGGGGCAGAGAGTGGCCCGAGTTGATCAACAGCAAGGAAATGGACCTCAGTCCTACAACCACAAGTAACTGGATCCTGCCAACGACTTGAATTTTCAGCTTGGAAGCAGAATCTTCCCCAGAGCCTCCAGACAGGAGCCCAGCCAGCTGACATCTGATTTCAGCAAAGCCCAGTGGAGCCCCCCTACACTCATGACTTACAGAACTACGAGATAATAAGTGGGTTTTGTTTTAAGGTACTATGTTTGGGGTAATTTGTTATAGCAGCAATAGAAAACTTATACAGTTGGCAAAAATGACAGCACTCAAACACTGGGACAGAAACAGAAAAAGAAAAACATCAGGGCAGGACTGTGGAGAAGGAAAGGCAAGGAGGAGATTTCAGACTGGGACTCTCTAAATTGCCACTTACTGCCATTTCAAGTCCTGGTCTAGTCAACTCAGATCATCAGAGAAGTAACTAGAGAAGTCTCTTCTGATCCTTAAGAACTTTGTTCTCTTTCCAAATAGTGAGTTTTTCTGCTCCTGACCAATGGGTACCAGATTGTCATCAGTTAGGCAGTTCTGCTAAGTGACATGAGGACGATTAGAGCTTTGTGAAATATCTACTAGGTACAGCCTCCTGGAAGAGAATGGTGGGTGCCCAGGGCCATGGCGGGAGGTCATCATCTCAGAGCCTTCAGCCTCCAGAATCCTCCCCCATGCCTCCCTGTTCTCTCAGCCACTAGCTCCCCCGACAAACGCTTCCTTTTCTCTGTTGGCTTTCCTCCTTGTCACGGTCTTGGCCAGATTCTACTTATTTTCTTGAAGGCAGTCACCATAGCCAGAAAAGAAATATTATTTGGGAGGAAAGTTATTGTTGAAGGGTTTACTCTCCCTACTCAAATCCCATCTTTTCCGTAATGTTGAATCAATTTAAAATAAATGTTAAGTAAAGGAAGATAATGGGAGGTTTCAGGGATCTCCTGGAATTTAAAATACCAGATTCACTCTTCTATATTTCACCCAAGGGCTCTTACAAATAAAAGAATGAGCCTTCCATGTCACTAAACTCTTCTGGATACTGATCCAAAAACAGAAGGAAAGTGTTTGTATTTCATGTCTCTCCTTCCACCTTTCATCTCATGGGTCTGGACTCCCAACTCACTACTGTAGACAATGTATTGCTTTCTTTCTCTGGGGGATAAATGTCCAGTGGAGATGGAATTATAGTCCTGGGAAAAGGAGTGGTGTCACACCAACACCTCTCCCCCACTGTCTACCACTCAGGTAATTCCCCAAATGTAGCAGCCAGGCCTTCACTGACAAGCTTGGAAACTGCCTTTTAATGGTGAATGATTCCCTCAGTTTTCAGAAAACAAATGTATATGTCCAAAGTTTCCAGAATCTCTATTTCCAGAGTACCTCTCTATTTCTCACTCTGTGTATAAAATGGAAGCGATGTTCCATGTATTTCTGTAGAGACTGCTTATTATGACCAGAAATATTTATATAAAGTACCTATACAGTGGGTTATATGTAGCAGAAAACCACTGGATGGAAGGTTTTCTTTGATTCATAATGATTGTGATCATTCCCTACTGCCCTCTGAGCATCTGTACCGAGATGTCTCAAAGTGTCCTCAAACTGAACACCTCTAAACCTGAACTCATGAGCTATATTCCCAAATCTGCTCCCTGTCTGCTGCATTCTGCTTCTGTCTAATGGTACTACTGCCCACCCGATCACCCAGGCTACCTTACTTCGTGTCTTCTTCCTCTCCTCCTCCCCCCTTCCCCTCCTTCTCCTCACTCCAAAAGGGTTGGGCTTTATGTCCTGAGCATTCTGTCTCCCAAAGATGGCTTGAATCCATCTCACTCACACTGTATTAGTCCAAGATTTTATTATTTTCTGCCTGGATGACAACAAAAACTATATAACTATCTGTCTGTTTCTACTCCACCACAAACCATCCTCTCCATTGTGCTCTACAACTTAAATCTGATCACGATGCGCTCATCGCTAAAGCCCTTCAGTGACTTTGCACCATGAACAAGAGAGTGCCCAGCTCCTGGTCACACACAAAATGCCCTCCACAGTCTAGCCCCGTCCTACCCTTCCTGCCTCATCTGCCGCCACTCTGGCCTCCACTCCAGCCACTCCAGCCTTCTGGCTGCTCCTCAGAGGTGCCCTTCCTTTTCATTCCTCCATGCCTTTGTAGTCACACTGCCTCTGTTCAGAATGCTTGTCCCACACTTTTCCACTTGGGAAACTTCCTCCTCAAGAGCTGATTCGAACATTCCTTCAACTTGAAGACTTTGGATATCTGGATATCGGATATTGAATCAACATTAATCTCTCCTTCCCTATATTTACATAGCATTTTCTAACAGCTTTATTAAGATAAAATTCACATACCATAAGTTTAACCATTTAAAGTGTACCACTCAATGGTTTTCAGTATATTCACAGTTATACAACTATCCTCACAATCTAATTTGAAAACACTTTCATTACCCGTAAAATAAACCTTATACTCATTAGCAGTCACCCCTCCTTCCTCTGCCCAGCCCTAGGCAACCACTCCTCTACTTTCTGTCTCTATCGACTTGCCTTTTGTGGCTAGTTCAATATAAGTGGGATCACAGAATATGTGGAATCATACAGTATCTTTTTTGACTAGCTTCTTTTCTTGTTTTTAAGGTCTATTCATGTTACACATACATCAGTGCTTCATTCTTTTTAATTGCTGGATAATATTCCATTGTATGGATATACCACATTTCATTCATCCATCCATCAGTTGATGGACATTTGAGTTGTTTCCACTTTTTGACTATTATGGATAATGTCGTGAACATTAGTGCACAAGTTTTGTGTGTCCCATAGGAGTGTGCCCACAACTCCACTATGACATTGCTCACTATTATAATTATCTTTATATTCCTCTCCATTGAATAATACAATCTTCTAGGGCCTTACCACTCTCAGGAACTGCCAAGCCACAAGCAAATCTGATGATTGAATGAATGAAAGAAGCTAATAATAAGCAGACACTTTTTTTTTGTAGACATTTTTTAGAGCAGTTTTAGGTTCACAGTGGATACTCTTTTGAGCAAGGTGGAGCATGCATGGTCATATTTATTTTCAAGTAAGCAAAACAAGAGTTTCGCCAATAAGCCAGGAAGTCAGTGGCAAAGTCAGGACAAAGTAATCCTAAACTCAACTAATGAAATAAATGACACCCACACCTTCCATGCACATGTAGATACTGCTTTATGGCTTCCCTTGTCCTTTCATAAGATCACCTCATTTGATAGCGTGAGGTTGGCAGGAAAGGCTGCTATGAAAACCAAGTGAGGGACTTCCCTGGAGGTCCAGTTGTTAAGACTCCACACTTCCACTGCAGGGCGCGTGGGTTTGGTCCCTGGTTGGAGAACTAAGATCCCACGTGTCCCGCAGTGCGGCCAAAAAGCAAAAACAAGCGAAGTGTCTCACCAAAGCCATGTCTGCCTGCAGGGGAGGATGCTGAGCGCTTCCCAAAGCCACCCAGCTGGATGCCAGCTCTTCTCTCCCCACACCCCCCAACTCTCCCTCAGTCATGCTGGCTCCTGGCTCAGTTTTGAGACCCACGTTATTCTAATCACTTATTTTTAGTCCCCTGAGGGCATGGGACATAATACCTGCAAGAAGCCACTGCAGACCACACCTCCTTCGTACCCACATGGAAAACCAGCAGGATGGCTTGTCCAGAGGTCAAGGCAGAAGGACTGTCCTCAGACACTCAGGGCAGGACCACTCGCTGGATGAGTCATCTCTCTTTGAATTTCCTGTTGGACGATTTAGACGTTATCATAAAAACTCCCAGGGGTTTATCTCCAGAACGGCCTGGAGTTCACCTCCCTGGAGAATATGCCTCATCCTCTTTTGAGCTGATTAGAAATGACAAAGCGCATTCAATGAAGAGAGCTCGAGCCTGACTGGTTGCTGTTTAGAGCACCCGATGGGCCACCCAGACCTCTGGGTGCCTCCCCACCCCCTGACCCTGTGCACTGACACTGCTTCTCCAGACACCTTCAGTCACCCCTGAAGTTCAGGAGGTTCCTGGTGACAGCTCAGGATGCACAGACCCTAAAATAACTGATTAAGAGGTGGGTGCTATTTCTTTTTTTTAAAATAAATTTATTTTATTACTTTTTTTATTTTTGGCTGTGTTGGGTCTTAGTTGCTGCCCTCAGGCTTTCTCTAGTTGCAGAGAGCAGGGGCTACTCTTCATTGTGGTGCGCAGGCTTCTCATTGCGGTGGCTTCTCTTGTTGTGGTACATGGGCTTACTTGCTCCGCGGCATGTGGGGTCATCCCAGACCAGGGCTCAAACTCGTGTCCCCCGCACTGGCAGGAGGATTCCTAACCACTGCGCCACCAGGGAAGTCCCAAGGTGGGTGCTATTTCTAGAACAGTACAGCCTGTTCTGTTTGGGATGTGAGGGGATTACGTCACGTTATCTATTCCCATCACAAAGAGATGCTTTTCTGGCCTCCGGAGTACCGGCTCCCAACAC
The DNA here is from genome assembly GCF_003031525.2 of Neophocaena asiaeorientalis asiaeorientalis. Classification (NCBI taxonomy): domain Eukaryota; kingdom Metazoa; phylum Chordata; class Mammalia; order Artiodactyla; family Phocoenidae; genus Neophocaena; species Neophocaena asiaeorientalis. The sequence goes on from NW_020174563.1 coordinate 3,475,116, forward strand.
CTACTTTACTGAGTGGCTCGTGCACACGCTGGGTCCAGGAATCCCAACCAGGTAAAAGGTAAGAGTTTCACCTCCCATCCCAAGGGAGGGATATTTGAAAACGTTCCATCAAGAGAACAAGCATTCAGGTTGACATGCTTGCTGTGTAGGAGGAGGGACTGCAACCCTGGAACTCATAGAACTCCCAAGTGACCTGAAAGAGCTGAGAGCAAGGCTCAGTCCCAGCCAAGGAGAGCAGCGCCCTTTCCCTCAAGCATGTGACAGGTGATGTCAGGAGAGGGTAAAGTGACCAAGCCCGTATGTCGCTGTGCCAGGAGGAAGGGTGCAGTGTCGGACCTTAGCTTCCCACGAAGGGGGAGAACGTATGTGACCCGAGGTCACCCACCACAAGCCGGAAGTGGGGAAGAGCTCAGGCTGCCTGGGTTCGGATCCTAATTCTGCCACTTGCTAACAGGAAACCCAAACCATCCCTCCACTGAAGAAGGAGGTCAATGTAAATATCCAGTGTGTAGAATTTTTATAAGGACTAAATGAATATTGACAGTTTAAACCTTTTTAAAAGGCCTGGCACATCAAAAGCGACATGTGTTTATAACATGAATTTTAAAAGTTCGACTGCCACCCTGACTCAGGAAGGATTTTCTTCGAACCATCACGCACTGCTGCATTTCTGTGTTGATGAAGCCTGGGTACCAGCAATCGGAAATCTCTTCATGCGTCAACTCTTCTAAGACCTGGGACTAAAGATACTGTGAGCGATGAAAATAGTAAAAAATAATAATAGTAATATAAATGTACAATTCAACAAAGGCAGAATCTGAACTGGCAATATAGGTAAGGCCATTTATTCAGATCCTTTTTTACTATCAAAAGACAAGGAATGCCTGTGATTTGGGGGGCTCTTCTAAAAGTAAGCTTGGGAAGGAAGAAAATTTTGGTTTGTTTTAGGTTTTTTTCTCAATCCCTAAATACTTCAAACTACATAACAGATTCAAAAAATGATTATTATCATCCGTTTCTGTCTGAAGCAGGAAGAAACCTTCATGTGACAATGGAAGGCAAGAACATCCTTGGATCCAAATATGTCAAATGCTCTATGACCTGTTTCAATATTTTGGGGGGAGATTTTTATTCATTACAAAAGAAATTTAGCTTTTCTGTTCAGGGACACACCATGAGCTAAATTTCAACTCTGGGCTGTGGGGCGCACCTGTGCAAACAGACTCTCCCACTTGGACCTGCCAGAGCCTGGAGATGTGCGTCTGTCACAATCCACCCGCAGAGTGTAGGAGGGAGGGGGTGCAGGCAGGCCCTGGGTGAGACTCCGCCCACAGGCTGGGGCTGAGGGTGGCTTCGCTGGCACTTGGATGTAAGCCTCAAACACGCAGCGGTTCTGACCACAAAAGCTGCTGCAAGACACACTATCTTCCTATCCTTTCATTAGTGTGTTTTAACTAAATGTCTACCGCCGCAAGGATTCCCACTTCAGCAACGCTATCTGCCACCTGCAATGAGAAACTTTTCTAGGATTTGAATCCACGCTAGGACATGCCTGTCACTCAGTACCATTTTAAGACATATAATGAGAGAACCAGGAATATGTGTTTTCTCGAGAGGAGCATCTCAGGAACATAAAACCAAACGCATACCCAGAAGAAATGTCTGTTAGGCTTCTAGAAACAAAAACCAACTGGAATATTTAAAATCATGAAGAAGGGGGAGGAAGAGAAAAAGAAAAATCTTAGATGTAAAGCAGGTGTGACAAGGTTTGCTTTCCTCATCAGTAAGAACAAAGTAAATATCAAGTAAGATTCCTTATTTCATTGCACACACAGACACACACACACACACTCACACACACAAAATGGGCGGCAACTCATTCCTTCACTTTGACAAATACTTACAAATACCTATGGCACCTGCCATGTGCCAGGCCTGCTCTAGGCACTGCGGATCCATCAGTGAACTCAGATGCAGGGCTCTGCCCTTCTGGCACTTCCTCTCCCAGAACAGGAATACAACAAGCAAGTGAAGCATATGGAATACTGGTCGGTGCTCAGTGCTATGGAGGAGAATAAAACAGGGATTGGCCACCTGCCAAGCAGGAAGACAGCCTTCTCCAGAAACTGAGCCCTGACGGAAACTCGAGCTTGGACTTTCCAGAGGCCAGAATTGTGAGAAAATACATTTCTGTTGTTTAAGCCACCCATTGGTGCTATTTTGTTATGACAGCCCAAGCAGACTTGATTTGGGTACCGTGGAGTGGGGGGAGGATGCTGTAACAAATACCTACCATGTGGAAGAGGCTTCGGGACTGGGAAATGGGTAGAGGCTGGAGGAGTTTCGAGGCGCATGTGAGAGAAAGCCTACATTTCCATGAAGGGACCATTGGTAGAAAGATGGACCTCAAAGGCAATGCTGATGAGGGCTCAGAAAGAAAACATGGGCACTGGAGAGACTGTCTCCATCATCTCAGAGAACAGAGAAAGAATGTTGGTGGAAATGTGGACCCAAAAAGCCACTCTGGTGAGGTCTCAGATGGAAAGGAGGAACATGTTGTTGGAACTGAAGAAAAGGCCACCCTCGTGATAAAGTGGCAAAGAACTCGGCTGAATTGTGTTCTAGTGTTTTGTGGAAGGTAGAACTTGTAAGCAAGCGATCGGATTGGATATTTAGCTGAGGCGATTTCTAAGCAAAGTTTAGAAGGCTTCGCATTGGTTTCCCCTTACCACTTACAGTAAAATGCAAGAGGAGAGAGAGAAATTGAGGAAAATTTAAGCCAAGAAGAACGAGAACTTGAAGATTTGGAAAATTCTCAGCCTGTTCATATTGCAAAAAATGAGAAGAACATGTTCTGAAGAGAACCCTAAGGGTGTGGCTGAAACACTCACTCTTTGATAAGGAGATTAATATGGGTATGAACCACAAATGTAATCCACTGCCTCAGAAGAAGCCCAGAAGAGACGGGATTATACCAGCAGAAACGCTGCCAAGACCAGGGAGAGAGAAATGAAAGAAGGCTGTTGGATTTCCTGGATCCCACAGGACTGCACAACAGGGCTGCGAATGTTCGCTGCTCTTCAAGAGAAGAGAAGAATGACCCCAGAGGTGACTCAGGTCATCGGGGCTGCCTCCATCTTGGTTCCAAAGGGTGGAGCCACCACTGTGCTTTCAACGGGCTGAGCTGCAATGACCCAAAGCCCCTGGGGGCAGGGTCACTTGGCAGAGCCTGGGGTAGGGGGTACCCGCACCTAGCAGAGCCGGGGACGCTTGCCTAGAGCATGTGGGTGGCCGGAAGGCAGAGCATTGAACCAAAGAGGAAACATCGTGAGCCTTAAGATCTAATTGAATTCTCCTTGCTCGTTTTTGGATTTGCTTAGGACCCAAGGAAGCCAGTGGGGCTCAAGCAGAGTGAGTGAGGGGGGCAGTGGTGGGTGAGGTGAAAGAGGAAACAGGAGTCAGACCACATGGGGGCTTGGAGAGCTCAGGCTTCGTGGGTTTTTTTGGCCACACTGCACTATCTTTTTTTTTTTTTTAAGATTTATTATTATTTTATTTTTATTTTTGTCTGCATCGGGTCTTAGTTGAGGCATGCGGGATATTTGTTGAGGCATGCAGGATCTTTTATCGCGGTGTGTGGGCTCTTTGTTGCAGCACACGGGCTTCTCTCTAGTTGTGGCATGGGCTCCAGGGCCTGTGGGCTCTGTAGTTTGCAGCACGCAGGCTCTCTAGTTGAGGCACGTGGGCTCAGTAGTTGTGGCGCGAGGGCTTATTTGCCCCAAGGCATGTGGGATCCTAGTTCCCTGACCAGGGATCGAACCCGTGCCCCTCTGCAGTAGAAGTGTGGAGTCTTAACCACTGGACCATCAGGAAATTCCCTCATGCTTCATTCATGAATCTGTAGTGAGTTATAATCCACACGTGGTGCTGGGGCTATAATAAAAATATCCTCAAGTTAAAATAATAAAATGTAAATATAAAATCCTCAACATTAAAAATCACAAAATAGGGCTTCCCTGGTGGCGCAGTGGTTGAGAATCTGCCTGCTAATGCGGGGGACACGGGTTTGAGCCCTGGTCTGGGAGAATCCTACATGTCACGGAGCAACTAGGCCCGTAAGCCACAACTACTGAGCCTGCGCGTCTGGAGCCTGTGCTCCGCAACAAGAGAGGCCGCGATAGTGAGAGGCCCGCGCACCGCGATGAAGAGTGGCCCCCGCTTGCCACAACTAGAGAAAGCCCTCGCACAGAAACGAAGACCCAACACAGCATTAATTAATTAATTAATTAATAAACTCCTACCCCCAACATCTTCTTAAAAAAAAAAAAATCACAAAATAAATGTGAATGAGTTCTACCAATAAAAAGGTGAGCTTATTCAAAGAAAAAGTATAGGGTCCCTTGAGGGTATATAAAACGTCACCCAAGCTGGGGGGTGAAGGGGGGGTTGGAAACGTCTCCTTGAGGACGAGACATCCCAGTTGAGATCTGAGATAAAGAGGATTTCACCAGGAGGACAGGGGTGAGGATGCAGTTGAGGAGAGAGGATTTCAAGCAGAGGGGAGGCCTACGTGAAGGCTCTAAGGTATGTTGAAGACCAGTGGTTCCAGGAGGTGAAAGGTGAGCTGACATTCTTGATCCAAGGGCAAGTGCACAAACAGAGCTGGAACAGAGGCAGGGCTGGATCTTACAAGGCCTTGTGAAGTACGCTTAGATTTTGAACTTTAGAGCAAGGGGATGTCAGGATGATTTTAAGTTAGAGGAACATCATTTTTCCATGTGCATTTTTAATAGAAAATGGATCATAGGAACAAATAGGAACCAGTGGAGACCTACTGGGAAGCCCTAACAAAACATCCAGATGAGAGATACCGGCAGGTGGGTCTGGGGCAGTGGTTATTATATATCACCTGAAGCAGTCTCCAAAGGCTCTCGTGTAATTCCTAAGCCCAAGCATAAAGCAATGAAATGGATCATCAATGCAAAGGAGGGAGCAGGGCTGAAGCAACAGGCCCCAGACAAGGAATTCACAGCTATGCTCCCCGTTGCTGGGGACAGAGTAAGGTAAGGTCACCTCCACTAGTGCAAAGAAGAGAGGAAGAAAAAGAAAAAGTTTGGTGCATACTACTGCCTGTGCTGAAGCTTTGAGCAAGTTACAGCCCCAGGAGGACAAAAGGACATGGATATAGAACAGATTCCTCACCACCACGAACTGAGCCAAGCTGCCTGCCAGTTCTGTGACCAGCTCTGTAATAGCCCCAAATCACTGCAGGACCAAAGTTCTGAAAAACAATTATAAGCCTGGATCTGGGCAGGGGGCCCCAGAGAACAGGTGGAAGAAATCTGAAAACCACTAGAGAGGGAAGGGTAAGCCAAACGGGGAAAAACTAATTCAATGAAAGAAAGCCAACAAAATCAACAATCTGAATAAAACCAATGCCAAATTAAATGCATCTTCTAGAATACTATAGAAATATTTTATATATATATATATGAATAAATTTCATTTTAAAAGTATAAGAAATTAGGAGACAAAAACAGTAAGAAATGAAACATGAACAAATGGATATAAGTAATTTTAAAGCTTGGAAGTAAAAAGATTGTCATTAGTATAATAACAAATAAATGGGACAGACTCTAGTCTAAACAAAACCAAAGTGTTCACTTCGGCAGCACATATACTAAAAAATTGGAACGATACAGAGAAGATTAGCATGGCCCCTGCACAAGAATGACATGCAAATTCGTGAAGCATTCCATATTTTTGGACATGGAAGCAACCTAAGTGTCCATCGACAGGTGAATGGATAAAGAAGATGTGGCCCATATATACAATGGAATATTACTCAGCCATAAAAAGAAATGAAACTGAGTTATTCATAGTGAGGTGGATAGACCTAGAGTCTGTCATAAATAAGTCAGAAAGAGAAAACTAAATACCGTATGCTAACACAGTGGTTATGAAGAACCTAGGGGCAGGACAGGAATAAAGACACAGACGTACAGAATGGACTTGAGGACACAGGGAGGGGGAAGGGTAAGCTGGAACAAAGTGAGAGAGCGGCATGGACATATATACAGTACCAAACGTAAAAAAGATAGCTAGTGGGAAGCAGCCGCATAGCGCAGGGAGATCAGCTCAGTGCTTTGTGACAACCTAGAGGGGTGGGATAGGAAGGGTGGGAGGGAGATGCAACAGGGAGGAGATATGGGGATATATGTATATGTATAGCTGATTCACTTTGTTATAAAGCAGAAACTAACACACCATTGTAAAGCAATTATACTCCAATAAAGATGTTAAATAAATAAATATATAAATAAAAATAAATAAACAAAACCAAAGAGAGAATATCGTATAATCAGAAAACTTGCTAAGAGACTAGAACTTAATTATTCCAGTCACTAAAAAGAAATGACAATTATGTAACATGAGAGAAGTGCTAATTTTCACTCCAACGGCAATCATATTACAATACATAAATGTATCAAAGTAACACATTGTACACCTTAAATTTACACAATGTTATATGTCAATTATATTTCTTTTTTTAATTTTAATTTTATTTATTTATTTATTTATTGCAGGATCTTAGTTCCCCGACCAGGGGTCGAACCCAGGCCCCAGCAGTGAAAGCGCCAAATCCTAACCACGGGACCTCCAGGACATTCCCCAGTTATATTTCAATAGGAAAAAAAAAGGTGTGGGAAATTGCCTTATTGTTCTAGGTTATTCACTTTTCCCTATATTCATGCCTTTTGATGTGTGACTTTGTGGTTGTTTGGGGGTTTTGTTTGGGGCGGGCTCTTTTTGCTGTTTTTAAAATATATAGTGTTAGTCCTTTTACATTAGTAATAATAATGAAAGTGAACCTTTATTAAGTGCTTACTATATGGAGGAAGTGTTCATTTGACTAATTTTCTTACAGGGTTTGTAGGGAGAATTAAATGCAGACATTTTTACATCACAAAAGCAGGAAACTGTTGAAAGTATTTAATATCCTACATGTGGTTTACATAGTTTGGTCCGTCAAACTGTGCTGTTGTTTTCCTTAGTGTGATAACAGACAAAATGTGGATGCCACATTTTAAGACTGACATGGGTAAACGAGAGTACTTCCTGAGGAAGTGATGGGATGGCAAGAGTATGGGAAACAAGGTCTGTAAGGACCAGTGAAAGGAAGTGAAGGTGTTTATACTAGAAGGAGAAGGCTTCAAGGAAACACAAGAACTGCTTTCAAACCCAACAAGACAGTGTGTGGAAAAGGGATTACATTTATTCTGAGTAGTTTGAAAGGACGAACTATAACCAATAAATGAAACGCATATGATAGTAGATTTTGGACCAAAAAAAAAAAGGAAAATGCACTAACAATTCAAGCTAACACGGAAGAACCTGCTGCGTGTGAACCAGTGGGTTTCTATTACTGGATGCCCATGAAGATCAGAGCTTTGGAGAAGCAATTTGTAAATTAAGTTAAAAATTATACCGGATGATATGAAAAGACTCTTCTAAATCTAAGCTAATATATGACATCACCAATATTATAATCCCTTTGTTTCACTACACCTGCTACTGGATATTGAAATATATGCTTTATATATAAATCTCCAAAATGCACCTATGGTGAGGTCAGTCTGCATAAAAGTGATGTTTATGAACTTCAAATAGACACTACACTGAGTGAGGATGAGAGGCTATTGCTGAATTAGCGATTCATCATTTGGGAAAGAATGGACCTTTCCAAAGAAATATAGAACAATATTTAAAGTCTACAAAATGAAAGTGTATTAGACCATATATCTACTTCTTGTGCACCTTTAGTATATGTTTAAAATCACCATATCCACTTTTGACCAAGCCTCAGTTCTGTCCTCTGCTGAGGATTTAAGAAATCTCATAAAGTAGAGGCAAGAAGAGCCCCCACCCTCAGTCTCAGGAGCCAGCAGGACTCTGAACCCTCCAGGGGATAAGAACAGTCCTGCTTCTGGCCCAAAGCACAGGGTGTCCCCCCACACCCATGCTCTCCAGGGAGGTAGACGTGACCTATTCATAGTAAGGAAGAAAAATTCAGAGGACTTAAGTGTGCCAAGAAGGGTCTTTTTTTTCTTTCTGAATCAGCAGCAGTTTGAATGCTCTAGCTTAGTGCATTAGAATGGCCTTCAGGATGGGGTGGAAGAGGGAAAGGGGGAAAGAGAAGGTGCAGGACAAGGAGGTCCCTGGTGGGGTCACCTTGATTCGGGCGGTGGTCATCCAGATATGCACGTGAGATAAAATTGCATAGAACTAAACACACACACATATGCAAATACCGGTGAAAGCTGAATGAAACCTGTAGTCTGGTTACCAATTTTGTACCAATGTCAGTTTCCCGATTTTAATAATTTCCTAAAGTTATAAGAGATGATACCAATGGGGGAAGCTGGGGGAAGGTTAAAGAGGACTCTGTACTATTAATGCTACTTCTTGTGAGTCTAAAATCATTTCAAAATAAAAAGTACAAAACAAAAGAAAGGAGGAGGAAGAGGAAGAGGAAAGGGGAAGAGGAAAACTTGCCTCAAAGCTGTGAATGAAGAGGGAAATACGAAAAAGAGGGAGAGAAGGCGAACCCCCAGAGAGCTGGACTGCCTGTTTCCTGGATCCCCTAGTTGCATGAAGTCCCTACGAGGCTTCCTTCTCTAGCCTCACCTCCCTCAAGTCCATCTTCCTCTGGGCCACTGGATATACTTTTTAAAAATCTGACCAGGTCTCTCTCAAGCTTACCCATCATTAACAGGGCCCTCTTACCCCCTGCTCCCCCCACCCCATGGACTTGGCTGTCTGGGGATGCCTGCACAAGCCTTGCCTTTTACTGCTTCTCACGTGGCTCAGCTGATGCCACTGCCTGTTACACCCTTTCCCTCCCCCTTCAGCAACTCTGCCTCCTCTTTCAAGTCATCAGCTAAGTAACCCAGATTCTGAGGTGTCTCTCCTCCCCGTCCCAGGGCTGAGCTAAGTCCCCCTCCCACGTGCTCTGCTTGCTTGGGTCCGGGAGATATTCAGTTCTGTCTGTCTGGGCACCATCGACTCAGAACAGGAGCCCAAACAGTCAGAATGGAGGCTGGACACAAGCAGCAGGTTTGGCTAAGCCCAACAGGCTGAAGGACTTTCAGGGGAATTCCCCTTCTTCACCCCTCAATCCAGCACATTGTCTTGAAACGACAAGTTCATGTCTCCCCCCACCCCAGACTGAGAGCTCCTCAAATCAGGGATAATCTTTCTTCTCTGGACCCTTGGAGCCTAGCAGAGCGCCCACCACAGGGTTGGTTCTCAACAAATCTATGTTCTGATTACCTGACCTAGAAGACAGACTTCCTGGCCACATGTTTCTTAGAAGCAAGCACTTCACGTCCAAATCCATAAGGCAGGATGAGTAGCCTTTTCCTGAGACTGTAAAGAGGCAACCAGAGAAGTCACTGCTTCCAAAGTGGGTGCAGCATCCGGGTTGAACCAGAGGGAGGCCATGGAGGCCGAATTGCCAGAGCCAATGGCGTGGCTCCTGCCAGGACAGTGACCAGCCACACAGCCAAGGCACGGGCTCCTCAGAGACCTGGGAACCTGACCAGGGTGGAATTTTCCTGAACACAGAAAGAGGAGCATCTCCCATAAGTAGAGAAATTCATCAAATTTATAAATGTGCTGATGCAATAAAGCACCACAGCAGCAAAAAAGCAGTAGCAATTAAGGTTGAAAGCTGCACGCATTTCAAAAGCGACCCGTCCCTGCAGCTAGCCTAAGTGTAAATACGGGGCAGCAACAGGAGACCCAGATCAGCAAGGACACGCAGGTAAGCCAAGGAGAGCGAGCACTACCAGGGCTGGCCCGTCTCTCACACTCCGGGGTGAGGTGGATGCCACAGCTAATTCTTCTGTAGTCTCTTCAAAGTTCCCCAGTTTTATCTGGGTACTTTCGCTGCGGAGCACAGGCTCCGGACGCGCAGGCTCAGCGGCCATGGCTCATGGGCCCAGCCGCTCCGCGGCATGTGGGATCTTCCCGGACCGGGGCACGAACCCGCGTCCCCTGCATCGGCAGGCGGACTCTCAACCACTACGCCACCAGGAAAGCCCTGGGTACTTTTTAAAAAAATTTTTATCTTATGTTGGAGTATAGTTGATTAACAACGTTGTGCTAGTTTCAGGTGTACAGCAAAGTGATTCCGTTATACATATACATGTATCTATTCTTCTTCGAGTTCTTTTCCCATGTAGATTATTACAGAATATTGAGCAGAGTTTATCTGGGTACTTTTCAATTTAGATTTCCAAACTTCTGAGTAACAGACACTCAGCTAAGGACAGTTAAAGGAGAAACAATTTAAAGTAGAGTGGAATTAGTCATCATCTCAGCCTGATGTTAACGCCCTTACTGTGACTGCCCATAACTGAATCTTCCAGGCCTCCAATCTCATAGACACTTGTTAGCCACTGGGGCTCTAACTTAGAGAATTCTAGACATCAGGCCTCCTCTGACCTTGCAAAGCCTCTGTGATTTGGCCTTAGGGAAGCCCTCAAGTATATATGACTCAGTAAGGCAGTTGCAGGGGAAGAAGAGGACAGTTCAGCCCAGTGATGCTTTTGAAAGGACCTGGGACTCATATACACCAAATATAAAGTCCTTCAGGCCACCGGGGCAAATCAGGCAGGTCAGGGCTTCTCCCCTTCAAACACATCGCTCAGACTGCCCCTTCTCCTTGAAGGCTGCCCTAGGCATCCACTGAGACCTCACCATTTCATTTGTCCAATTTTATTCTGGAAAGGAGGGCTCTCAACCAGCAGATATGGGTCTCCTCTCTCCTCCCCCTCCATTCCCCAGCCCTTTAGGATATCAACTATGAACAGCTGTATCCACCCATTGTGGGAAATGGAAAGCAGTGGGAACTGGGAAGGATGCTCACGTTAACTGAGGACCCATTTTGTGCCAGACACTTGTCACAGAGCATCTCACACAGAACAAGGAATAAAGGGCTTCACTAGCAAGTGAGAAAGATAACTCCCAAAAAACCCTTTTCAGTTCCAGTTTGATAATTTCTCTTTGTCATGTCCATTATTCTCTAAATTTAGGGTGGCCCCATGTAGAAGTAACTCTGCCACGATCGTTGCCTTCAGCTTGGAATCAGAGGAAGTCGGGTTTTTGCACCTTGCCTGGAGCTTCTGAAGGCTAATCTTGCCTCGAGTCAAAGGGGAATGCCCTGAGGTTTCTAATCGTGGGAGCTGAGGAATGCCTTAGGACAGGTCTGCTTTTCAAATATATTTACATTCCAAGGTAATGAATGGGCAGTACCTGGAAATTAGTCAGGGAAAATGTTATTTTTGGTAAATGCCAGCCTCCTGAAAAGCAGCCCTCCCTTTTCCTATTACTCCCACAATAGCTAAAAAAGAAAAGGGATGGACAGTGGGGAGAGGTCAGGAAGAAGCATCCGGGGTTATTTCCCAGCTGGGCTTTATGCAGGGAGTGGAGTAATAGTAAGTAAGGACAAGAGTGCTTAAATGAGAGAAGTCAGTGAAAAAGCAAAGTTTTTACAAGCAGGTGCCATCTTGGGGCAGTTTGTGATTCTAGAGCTGAAAAAAAATTTTTTTTAATCACCTTTATGTTTAAAATATAAAGACTGGAAGACCACCATATGGAAGTTCAATCGCCAGACCATGCCTTACACCGAGGGAGTGGAGATTTGCTGAAGAGCCTTCCAAGGCCAGCCCCACACAGGGAGAGAGGAACTGCCCTCTGGAGAAGGGGCTTGAGGGGCACCTGAGGTTTATTGCCCCCAGAGAGTCCAGAGGGCCTCTGTGTGGGTCTCGTCAGAGACTCACCGACTCAGAGAACATCAGATCTTCACAATTCCAGCTCCTTCATTTTACAAACAAGGACACTGAGGTCTGAAAAAGTGATGTGCTATCCAAAGGTTCAGAACAAACCGGCAGCCAGCACCTGTATGCAGGAGCATTTTCCCAAATGTGAAGCATCAGTGTGAGCTAACCCATATTCCTGACCCTGAGCAGAGGCACCGCCTCCTACAAGAGGCCTTGCAGGGGCCCGTCCCACCCATCACAAAGGGCTCCCAGACAACCAGAAAGAGCTGCTGAGAGCAACACTCAGACTTCACCTTTTTTTTTTTTAAGCCAAATGAAAAAAAAAAAGTAACCCAGAGTCTTCATGACTAACAGTTTCTAACGCAACTGTGCAAAGTATTTGCAGAGCGCCCTTAGCAGAGCCATTTGGAAAGTTTTGTATTGTTTTCCTAGAGGCCCACGTGCTGCCTGAGCTCACTGTGAGCGTGAAAGACGTTGCCCTGACACTCTCCGCTTCCTGCTCATCCTCCTGTTAGCAGGATGTGAAGCGGGTGAAGAGGATGAGAGAGACTTCCTGCGGCCACACAGCTAAGCCTGGGCTGACCCGAGCTGGAGGAGGCTCTGTCCAGCAGAGCCAGGGAGAAGGGAATCTTGTTTCCTCTTAAGTCACCCAAGAGCCGGCACAGAGGGATGTGTAGGAAGTCAGTTAATTGTCGCTCAAGTCACAGTCCGTTGCTTACACAGGAGGGTCACAACTCTGATTATCTTAGAGCTGAGAGAGAAGGGGGAATTGAAGGAAAAGTCTCCTCAGTCACTTGGAGAAGCAGCAGCATTGGCTGAAGAGCTGCCAGTGGCTCAAGAAGGTCACATGGTGCTCTCAGCCCCAGAGCCAGGACCCAGGCGCCCTGAGTGCGCTGGCCTCCATAACCAAAGGCCAGTGGGCACCCCGCTCAGCTTTATGCCAAAAGCAAGCAGGAAAATAAGTCTGGTTTTGAAAGCTGCTTCTCTATATTTCAGACAGGACCTTTCACATGCTTGGGAGGGGGCCCAGGGAAGGAAGACATTTGGGAACCATTGTTAGCTGGAGAAAAAAACACTCACTCTGTAAACATGTATAAACGCCGGGGTAACTTAGCTGCCCAAGATCCTGTCGAGAACTTTTACTCATTACTCTTGTTATTGTTACTATTGGAGACATTGCCTCCTACACATCCTTCCTTGCTCCTGGCGGGAGACATGTCTTGATCAAAAGCAAAGAGTATCCACGCTCCCCTTCCAGTTTTGAAGGATGGGGCTGGATGGGGGTGAGGGGGAAAGTCCACCGTCAGAGCAGTTGTCCACCATTAGTAAGAAATGGGGATTTTCATAGGCATCAGACAAGCAAAAACATTTAGTCCAAACTGACTTCTGAAAAGGAGATTACAAGCCCCATGATTCAGAAAGCTATGAAGAGCAATTTAGGAAAATCTTTCAGAAAGGGGACACTGACAGCAAGCTTTCTATCAGACGCACAGAGACACGATACCATCACAGCCAGGGACGGAATGGTCTCCACTAAGAATTTACACTAAAGAAGGCTTAATATAAATGAGGCAATCTGAAATGGGGCTGCATTTTTTTCCCCATTAAATCAGGGAAAAATAAGTCCAAATTTATTTTGCCATCAGTGAACATCTGAGATCAAATGTGGGAGTCCATCCCTCAAGGTCCAGGTCCAAATGCCACTTCCTCCTGGAGGCCCTCCTGGATTTCCCAACCAAAAAAAATCATCCTTTCTTTGTGATCCCACAACACCTTCCTCTTACCTCTACTCATTTCCTCTGCTTTGTATGAGAGTTATTTGAACACATAACTTCTCCTTCCCTAAACTGTAAGTGCTTTAGAGCAGCGGTCCCCAACCTTTTTGGCACCAGGGACCAGTTTCATGGAAGACAATTTTTCCACAGACCGGGGAATGAGGGAGATGGTTCAGGCCGTAATGAGAGCTATGGGGAGCAATGGGGAGCAGCAGATGAAATTTCGCTCCCTCATCCACCACTCACCTCCTGCTGTGTTGCCCGGTTCCTAACAGGCCAAGGACTGGTACTGGTCCATGGCCCGGGGGTTGGGGACCCCTGCTTTAGAGAATGGAGGCCGTCTTAAGGACTTTCGAGTCACATGAAATTAAATCCCAACTCCGCTTGGTATGAGCTCTGAAAACTTAAGCAAAGTCTTTAACCCATGTAAGACAGTCTCATCATCTGTAAAGGGACATCATAATATTACCGACCTCATTCTTTTTTTTCAACAAATATGTATGTGCCGGACACAATTTTAGGTACTGAAGCCAAAACAGTGAACAAGGGGCAAAGGCTCTACCCACATGGAGGCTTCATTCTAGAGGAATTATTATGAGGAAGTAAGATAAGACATAGAGAATGCTTTGCCTGGAACATAATAAGCCCTAAATAAATGTTCACTTTAATGGCCTATTAAATCAAAAAATCAGTGAATGAGTGAAAGATTAAGAACCATGGACAAGTCTTTCAAGGTGAAAGCACAGCCTCTATTCTCTAAGTGCTTTGAAAATATTTATCCACTTCTGGGAGTCTATCCTAAGGAAATAACCTTTTTGGGAGGGACTTACTATTCACTTCCTAAAGACTGGAAATCGAAAAAAATAAAGATTGTACTCTGAGATTTGAATGTAAAAAGCACGTCCAAAGCAAGGAAAGGAATATTGGTAACGTAGTCCTCAACTGTAGAGAGAAATTAACTCTTTCACCCCGGAGTCCTGGGTCTTGGTGAGAAATAGCACACAGTATTTCTGATCTAGTTTTTTTCTGAGTTGAGCGCTGGAACCAAGATGTTAGAAAATGCTCTTCCATCTCACGTGCAAGAGAAAAGAAGTTGGGGCATTGTGATATTTGCTATGGCCTTCTGTCTCTCCCCTCCCTCTCTCACTGGGGGACCCCTGTTTCCATCATCAGGACCATCTGTCCTCAAGGGTTCCCTCTTTCATTGAAGAAGTGGCGAGGGTTTGGCGAGCTGCCTTCCTTTGCTCGGACCCACCTCCTTTCCCGGTGCCAACTCCCACCTGGAGGAGACTTAAAGGATTTGTTTGTGTCAGGAGTGGCTCAGCCTACCTCTCAGTCTTCGGCCACCCTCCCGCTCCTCTTGGCTTCACCACCTAATTCCCAGCAGCTGGCTTTGTTGCCACAACAAATGGGAACTCTTTCTTAATGTGGCCCAGAAGTGTCTGTAGGCAGCCAGCCCTGGGACACCGCTGGCCACAGCTGGCTACATGTGGCTTTAGAAACTTGTTTGTGCCCCAGTGTGACTAATACTTAACCTACCGGCTGGCTGACAAGAGACCTCTCTCCTACTCATCTGGCGCTTGGAACACAATCCATTGGCTTCCCAGCCCTTAGCAAACTCATTCACAGGAGAGGCAGGGGGACGGAGTTTGGGTGGGACTGGAAGATAGGGCCCCCAGAGGCCCTCTCAGCTGATTGGGAGCTTATGGGTGGTCTCAGTAAAAAGCAGGGAATCCATACGAAGGCCTTTAACATTCTCCTGTAGTTGAACATGTCTTTGCTCGCAAAATAACGTCATGTTTAATTACAGAAAGCTAGGTTCAAAGCAGTCAAGAACTTAGAGTGATAGACAGCACAACACAAGCTGTGGGTTGAAAGAACTGGTAAATAAACAAATGAGTGAGTGAGCGCGTGAGTGAACAGACTGTTAAGGAAACATGGAGGAACAGGGGAGGAAAACAGCCTTGTATTCTAAGAATTTACCCAACGGGTACCCTCTGTACATGTCCAATGACTAATGAACAGATTAAATAAATTACGGTACATCCCTGTTATGGAATACACCACCATGTGACTGTTAAAAAAGTGAAACATATATATACATATGGATATGAAAGTATCTACCATCTACTTTGTGTGAAGAAGACAAAAAAGCTAGGAACAGAACAGCATGAATAGCACGCCACTATCTGTGTGCATATTTTTTTAAATATGTGTCTGTAAATGCATAGACTATCTCTAGAAGGACACAGCATAAATAGTCACACTGGTTGTGTGTGGAAGGAGAAAAAGATGCCTGGGACCAGAGGTAGATGAAGACTTATCACTGTGGCCCCTTTCACATCTTTTGAATTTTACATATATTATCTATTCCAAAAAATTAGTACATTTTTATCAATAAAAAATAAAATTAAAAGCATAAGGTAAATTTATATCTATAGAAATAAACATATCAATCATATATTAAACATGAGAAAAGTCACACAAAATATGTACAGTATGAAACCATTCATGTTTTTAAAAACACCCTGCGTGTGTGTGTATACACACATGTGTATACGTTAAGACACTTTAAAAAGTCGCAGGAAGGGAATGGAAAGGGGCTTTCACTTTTTATTCTGTATATTTGTATATTATTTAAAGGTTTTATAGCTTATGATTAGTAATTAAAAATATAAATTTAAAAATGAAACAGCTCTACACATACCAATAGTTATCATCTCTGAGATAGAGTGCTAGTTAAAAAAGGGACAAAATCGTATGTATATTTTGCAACCATTTGTGGGAAATGTGCACATGAATGCACAGATTTATGTGGAATTGGCACAGTGGTTCTCCCCCCGGGAGGGAAAATGAGTGGCTAAGGCAGCAATCAATGGGGAAATTTCTTTCCATGGTGTACAATTTGAATATTTTGTAATCTTGTGCCATGTGTACATAGTTTCTAGTCAATTTTTAAATTTATTTTAATTTTCAAAATATAGCTCTCCTTATTAGACTAGATTATGTCAACAATAAGACTAAAAGCCTAAAGGAACTTGGAGAATCAAGTGGTTTATTTCCCTCCACACATGTGCACATGATTCCCATTCTAGAACCTTGTGTTTGCTTGGCACCTGTGAAAACACCACCTCAAAAGACTGAAACACAACTCCTCTCCTGTGCTCTCGGCACTCACCATGCTTTGGACATCCAGCCTAGAGCCCCCACCCTGCATAAAACTATATGGAGTCAAGACTCAAATCAAACTACCGCAATATGTGCTCGAAGCAAATTATTCTAACGATTCAAGAATTATTCTATTTATTCAAGTGACTACTATGTGCAGAGACTGGCAATTCACACTCCCATTTGTCTCTTAAACGTGCCAGCACCACCAACCAAAAACCAAATGAATACAGTTGGATAGAATGTTGATTTTTAATTCTACCTTCTTCGAAGCATGGAGAGTGGGTAGAATGTATCTTCTGTCAAAATTCCCCTCCTCTGGACAAAGTCACAATTTCAGTTCTAGTCACAGTTTGTCTAGATGTTTAATGAGTAGCTCTTAAAATAATTGCTTGAAAATTGGTCAAAGTTGTCCGGAGTCCCAGAAGAGGGTCCCTTCTGTTCCCACTGCGCCTACCCTGACCCAGGCCAGGGCCGGGGGCGGGGAATGGGGTGCAGTCAGCTGCCACTCAGCCTCTTCACTAGTCCCCTCCCAGCTCCTCCCTTCTCGCCCCACTGGGTGCCACTGACTAACAGGGTGATTCATGGTTCTCCGCGAATACCTCACTCTCTACCCGCATCAGCACTACCACTGGAAGGTCTGCCCCTTTCTTACACAGGCTGAAGCCTGCCATCAAGGCCAGCCTAAGCCTCGGCACTTCCCTCTTTCTCCAGCCACCGTCCTGGACAACCCTCTTCTTCCTCACTAGAGTCCTTTTTTTTTTTTCGGTACGTGGGCCTCTCACTGTTGTGGCCTCTCCCATTGCAGAGCACAGGCTCTGGACGTGCAGGCTCAGCAGCCATGGCTCACGGGCCTAGCCCCTCCGCGACATGTGGGATCTTCCCGGGCCGGGGCACGAACCCGTGTCCCCTGCATCGGCAGGCGGACTCTCAACCACTGCGCCACCAGGGAAGCCCCGAGTCCTTCTTTTATACTGACTACAATCATTGTGCACCTCCTGGGACACCTGATGCTCCGCTTACTGGGAGTTCCGTGACTTGTATTTGCTGGTAATAATTACAGTGAGCAGGACCTAGGGCTTGGGAGGTGGAAGAGAAGTGGGCTGAAAGGACAGGAGTCGGGTTTCTGTGGTCCAGCCTGGCAGAGAGCAGGGAACCAGGTCAGATGCACCAGGGCCTTTTTGCCACCTTCCTGCCCCTGGGGGAGAAATTTGGACGGGATAGGGTGGGAGAGGGCGGGCAGCCTAGCTCTTTGGGACACCTCAGACCTGGTCAGGAGAGGGGTCTAAGAGCAGAAACTTTAGTGCTCCGCCCACATCCCACCCAGCCCTCCCTCCCCACCCCCACTTCAAGAAGCTGTCAATCCTACAGCTTCGCCCTCAGGCTCTTCTCTGGAGGACCGCCCTCAGATTACTGGAACCACTTTATCCAAAGGGCAGGGAGCAACAGGGCCTGGGAATTCTCCCCCCAGGGCAGCCCTGCCCAGTGAAGGACAGGCACTGGGATAACTCTGAGGCATAACTCACTTTCCAGGATTCTTCCACAGAGTGGGGCAGAAGCCACCCCCTGGGGCACTCCTCCTGAAAGGAGCCCTGGCCCGGGGACCTTGGCTTCCCTGCCTTGCTTTTCCTGCTCCTTTCCTTGCCTGTCTCCCCAGGGAGCAAGTCCTGATAAATCACAGGTGCAGGAGGCCTTCCTCTGGGGAGCTGGAACATGGTTTTGTTTGGTTTTGTAATTTCCTAAAATACCCAAGTTCTTTTGTGTTCTGGGAGTATTGGCAACACCGGGAGATGTAAGATAACAGAATGGTGCTTTGATTTCTCCTGTCCTTAAATCTCATTGACTAAACTGGTGAGCAACCAAGGTCAAGGGCCAAGTATTAGACTTTATTCATAATTATTACCTCCACTTACTGGACCCTCCCTATGCAAGCACTGTGCCAGGAAGTCTAGGCCCACTCTCTCTTGCTCTCTCTTAATTCTTCAACACAACCCTCCATAATAGCATCCCCATTTCATAGATTAGGAAACTGAGACTCTGAGAAATGAGGTACTTGGCCCTAGGTGACAGAGCAGGGACCAGACCTGACTACTTCTGCCACGTGCATGTTTAGCCCTGATTCTAGACTCTATGTCCGCCACCCACCCCATGCCCACGCCAGGACCTCAAGATCAGACTTACTCATAATTCTTTACTGATTGCTCTGAATGGGAGAACCCTCAAAATAAGCAGATTGCAAAGTGAAATAACCAGTTTTACTAAAATCTAAAGTAATAGTGTTGGGGGTTGGGAGGGATTTTAAAAACAGTCTTAAGATCACAGATTTCCATCATCCCTCCCCCACTCCCCTGAAAAGGCCTGGGTGAAAAATAGGTCTGAGGTCCCCATGGTTGTTCTGATCTCAACTTCATAACTTGATAACTTCCACTTTTTCCCTAGTTATATGTGAGTTTCAACTTCTTTTTTCCCTCTGACCTCCCAAATAGGCCAGGTGAGAATTTTTATAGAAATGTTCTTTGTACACATATAAAAAGTAAGGGGGAAAAAGTGAACAATGAGCTTTTCTGGTTGTCAGGAAATGGTATCTACTTTATAAAACCAAACTCAAAACATATTGTGGGTCATAGGAAAGAGTGCCACACAGATGCATGTGAAATTCTTCTCAAAAGAGATTAAAAATTAGTCCCTTTGAAATTAACCTCCAAAATATACAAACTGCTCATACAACTCAACAACAACAAAAAAAACAAACAACCTGAAACAAACAATCGAAAAATGGACAGAAGACCTTAATAGACTTTTCTCCAAAGAAGACATACAGATGGCCAGTAGGCACATGAAAAGATGCTCAACATCACTAATTATTAGAGAAATGCAAATCAAAACTACAGTGAGGTATCACCTCACACCAGTCAGAATGGCCATCATTAAAAACTCTACAAATAACAAATGCTGGAGAGGGTGTGGAGAAAAGGGAACCCTCTTGCACTGTTGGTGGGAATGTAAGCTGGTGCAGCCACTATAGAAAACAATATGGAGGTTCCTCAGAAAACTAAAAATAGAATTACCATATGATCCAGCAATCCCACTCCTAGGAATACAACCGAACAAAACTACAATTCAAAAAGATACATGCACCCTTATTTTCATAGCAATGCTATTCACAATAGCCAAAACATGGAAACAGCCTAAATGTCCATTGACAGATGAATGGATAAAGAAGATGAGATACATACATACAATAGAATACTACTCAGCCATAACAAAGAACAAAGTAATGCCGTTTGCAGCAACAGGGATGCAACTAGAGATTATCATACTAAGTGAAGTAAGTCAGAACGAGAAAGACAAATACCATATGATATCACTTATATGTGGAATCTAATATATGGCACAAATGAACCTATCTACAAAACAAAATAGACTCATAGACATGGAGAACAGACCTGTGGTTGCCAAGGGGGAGTGGGGGAGGGAGAGGGATGGACTGGGAGGTTGGGGTTGGTAGATGCAAGTTGTTACATTTAGAATGGATAAACAAGATCCTACTGTATAGCACAGGGAACTATATTCAATATCCTGTGATAAACCATAAGGGAAAAGAATATAAAAAAAGAATGTCTATATGTGTATAACTGAGTCACAGAGACTGCCACAACATGGTAAATCAATTATACTTCAATTTTAAAAAATTGAAGGGAGATTAGCTCAGTGCTTTGTGACCGCCTGGAGGGGTGGGATAGGGAGGGGGGGAGGGAGGGGGACGCAAAAAAAAAAAGAAAAAAATAAATAAATTTAAAAATTAGTCCTTTTGTTTGCTTCATTAATTGGAAAGTAGTTCCACGTGCTAGCTTACTAGGTGGTTATTAACATATTTTAACAGCAACACAGCACTGTTATGGAAAATACTGAACACTGCTTATCTAAAAGAAAAATGAAAAGAAATCTCCATTGTATTTATTAAGCTTGCTGCCCCTCTTATATATCTTTGTTTTTGGCTTAAATTGTAAGCATATGGAATAGGACCTGCAACCTTCTCTTCCCCGGGCAGCAGGGTCAGTGGAGGGGTCGGGGCAGGGAGGCATGTCTAGGAAGCAGCAGTGAGAGTGAAGGGAAACCACAGAGCTGGTACCAGGCCCAGTGGCCAAGCCAGAGGCAGGAAGAGAAAAATGGGGGACCACAGAGGCCACCGACCAAGGAGGCATTGGGAGAAGTGGGGAGATTGATGACATATGGGGGTCTGAGGAAGTAAATATATTAAGGACCATGGGAGCCTGTTTCTCATCATCAGAAAAGGAATTTATGAATATTGAAAAGGAGAAGGCTAAAAAGAAAATGGAAGTGTTAGATTAGAATTAGATGTATCAGTGTACACTCATTTTACATGCGTACAGGAATATTGATGTATATGTGTGTATATGTCTGTGTATGAACCAGATTCCATTCTTCTCTAAAAAGAACAGTCCTTTAGAGAAGTGGCTGATTCCTAGCCTGAGGCAATGAGTCTGGAACATGTGGTGCCACAAAGTAAGGAAAAGCTAAAAGAATGATGGGGCATTACGGTGCCAGTTTGAAGAGGTTCCCACTGGTCCAACATGTAGCTCTTTGAGCATCAAAAATAAATAATGATAATAACAGATAGCCCTACAACAGAATACTACTCAGCAATAAAAAAGGATGAAATCTTGCCATTTGCGACAACATGGCTGGATCTTGAGGGCATTATGCTAAATGAAATGTCAGACAGAGTAAGACAAATGCCACACAATTTCGCTTACATGTGGAATCCAAAAAACAAAACAACAAACAAATAAAACAAAACCCAGACTCATAGATACAGAGAATGGATTGGTGGTCACCAGAGGGGAGGGGTGTTGGGGGGGAGGGGTGGAGAAATGGGTAAAAGGGATCAAGAGGTACACACTTCCAGTTATAAAATAAATAAGTCACGGGGATATAATGTACAGCATGGGGAATACACTTGATAATATTGCATTAACCTTATGTGGTGACAGATGGTAACCAGACTTATTGTGGTGACCATTTTGCAATGCATACAAATGTTGAATCACTGTGTTGTACACATGAAACTAACATAATATTGTATGTCAATTATACTTCAATAAAAAACCACCCCATTAAATCATAGGAATTTATGCATTCATTCATATATATGTGGATATTGTATATCACATATATATGTGAATATTTTATATATATACATAAATATATAACAAGCAAATAAATGGAGATGGGAAAGCTCTGCTTACAATGGAATGTCAGTAGAAGGCAGAAGGAATGATAAAAATAGAAAACCATTATTTGACAACCATCATAGAGGTGGTGAGAAACATAGACAACCATCATAGATGGTGAGAAACATCTCCCATGGTGACATAGCTGACAACTGCTCAGTGCACGGCATCATTTCTACAGGATTCCTGCCAAGAGTATACGGCCTGAGTCTGGACAGGAGGAGGTATCAGACAGACCCAGGGGTGGCCCACCCTACAGAACAAGAGGCCAGTCCTCATTCCACTCAAGGTCCTGAAAGAGAGGGAAAGACCAAAGAGCCATTCCAGATCAAAAGACACTGGAGACACTTGGCCACTAAACGCAACACAGGACCCTGAATTGTCTGCAGGACAAGAAAGAAAGAAGTGACATCATTGGGACAGTTGGCAAAATGAGAATGGGGTCTGTGGACAAAATGATAACACGTGACAGTGACTTGGATGGCTGTATGCTGGTTGTGTAGGGGTGTCCGTGCTTTGGGGCAATACACACTGGAATAATGAGGGGTGATGGAGTAGCACGACTGCAAGTTGTTCTTAAGTGGCTCAGAAAAAGACTTCGTATTATTTATCTATGTATATTATGTGTAATTAAACTACATATATGGAGAGACAGAAGGCAAGAGAAAGGGCTTGCACATATGAAATATTAATACCTGGGGAATCTGGGTGAAAAAGATACCAAGTCTCTTTGTACTGTTCTTACAAGTTCTATAAGTTTAAAATTATTTTAAAATAAATTATTTTTAAAATATAGGATCTAGGCAGGACTTGAGGTGACTAAGAGAGGAATTGGAATGAAGAAAAAAAAATGAAATGGGAGGTGAAGAGAAGAAAGCAATAAAGCCATATATGACCTTCTCCCCCTTGTCCCTTTTAAAATAAATGACTTGTCCACAAATAATAAATGCTGGATAGGGTGTGGAGAAAAGGAACCTTCCTACACTGTTGGTGGGAATGTAAATTGGTGTAGCCACTATGGAGAACAGTATGGAGGTTCCTGAAAAAACTGAAAATAGAGTTGCCATACGATCCAGCAATTCCATTCCTGGGCATATATTCAGAGAAAACTATAATTCAAAATGATATGTGCACCCCCAATGTTCCCAGCAGCTCTATTTACAACAGCCAAGACATGGAAGCAACCTAAGTGTCCATCAACAGATGACTGGATAGAGAAGATGTGGTCCATATATACAGTGGAATACAACTCAGCCATAAAAAAATATGAAATTTACAGCAACATGGATGGACCTAGAGATTATCATACTAAGTGAAGTAAGTCAGGCATAGAAAGACAACTATTATATGATATCACTTACCTGTGGAATCTAAAAAATAGTACAAATGAAAGAAGTGACATCATATTTACAAAACAGAAACAGACTCACATACATAATAAACAAACTTATGTTACCAAAGGGGAAGGGGGGCGGGGTGGGAAGAGAGATAAATCGGGAGTATGGGATTAACAGATGCACACTACCACATATAAAATAGAGAAACAGCAAGGATTTACTGGATAGCACAGGGAACTATACTCACTATCTTGTAATAAACTACTATGGAAAAGAATTTTAAGAAAAGGAAAATAGATATATATTCCAAATCACTTTACCATACGCCTGAAACTAACACAATATTATAAATCAACTGTATTTCAATTTTTTAAAAATTTCCTAAAAGCCAAATGGAAAAGGAAAAGATAAAATAAAATAGATGGTTTGGAAAATACCTGAAATATAATTCCAACGGGCTCCCTTGCATGCCAAACCCAATTCTATGTATTAATATAGTGAAGTACAACAAGCGGGAGCTTTGTTGTCAGACGGACCTGGATGCAGACGCTGCTGCAGCACTTACAGCTCTGCTCCTGGGCACATTAGCTACCTTCTGAGCCTCAGTCTTCTCATGTGTATAATGGGGATGATCACATCTATCTCACAGGTTGTTATGCAGATTGGGGGGAATCAGACCACATGGGGTCAGTTGTTGAAGCAAAGTTCTCACTGAGGACTCACTATTATTTTGGATTTATACCGCGCATCATTGAGGTTTGGATTCCCGGAAGCTTAACTTTCATCCGAGTTTGTCGCTTAAGAGTTTGTGTTTAAAGGACAGTTTGCTTTATTAGGCAATCCAAAAAACTGTTGCAATTAGGGATCAGGATTGTTATATGCAGAAGTTGGGATAAAAGGAACTTGAGGCACATTTATGATTCTGACACCTGGTGAGACGCCCACTGTTTAAACAAATTCTAACTTGCTGAATGTTATTTATCTACCCTGTGCTTGGCAGGATGTGTGCAGCAAAATTACCTCCATCCCCTTCTGAAACAAGTACCCGTCAGTCACACTCCTTCTTCTACGCCCTGAAATGTATGACATCTCAAATAGAACGTCTGTTTCTGACATTTGCTGGCCTTGTGGTAGGGTTTCTGTATTGACCAATATTGACTCATCAGTTTTCTTTCACTGTGAGCCCCTCAAAACTCCATCTTTGTAACCCACAGAGGTAGCCAGCGGTGGGTCCAGAATTTCTATACAGTAGAGCATGAGGTTAAAAGGAGAAAATTCAGGAATGTGTCTTGAAGAAGTGTTTTTTATAGCAAGCATATCTTTGAGGCAAGTTTAATAAAAATATTGATGTTCCTTTAGAATTATATACAGAATTCAAAAATAACATTGTCCAGACCCAAAGATATTATGAGGATGACTATTTTCATTGCTGGGTAACTTTAGCAGGGACTGATGGAGACAATGACGGTGGCAAATCCACCTTTGGTGGCTCAGCCACTGGCACATAGTCGACTCTCATGCCAGCAGCACCCTGTCTCGCCAGCTGAATTGTAGAGACTTTTAGATCCAGCTCCCAACCAATGACCAGGCAGAGTCAGTCACTCTGCCTTCACTGTTTAGGTGTTTCTCTGTCTATCCTGAGAGTCTTACACTCACAAGCAGTAGAGAAAGCCAGCACACGTGAGAAATAAAGGCAAATACAGCCCAAAGAAGGTATGTAACTAATCACGGCTGTGTAGCCCCAGTGGTGAGGGACTGTAGGAGTGACTGCAGGGATGGGCCGGCTGGGGTTAATGGGGAAGAAGCCTGGGGAGGGGACAAGGTCGGCAGACCCGGTGCTCATTGCTTGCTGCTAATTGAAAACAACAAGAAAGGTAAATGTTATTTCAGATCCTCTTGCCAAGGTAGATGATTAAAGTGGTCATGGGGAACCCGCTCAATATTTTTAAATCGATGACACCTCCCCAAACAGTCTAAATGATTGAGCCACCCCCAGATTCCCAGGTTCCGCCCTTCATTCTTTCCAGGGACTGCTAATAGCCTTGACTTGCCTGTCTCTCTGACAATCTTTCCTGCAAGAATGGAAGCACAAAAGGCAGCCTTTTGGAGGCTTTGGTAAGTGGGCCCAAAGGCAGGGCCATCTCAGAGGGCCTCCCTGTATCCACGGCTCTGGACGCCTTTGAGTCCATAGCCAGACTTCTTGAAAGAACAAAAAAGTTTGAAGCTCAGAACAGTCTCTCCTATCCACAGAAGCCATCCTGTAGATATGAAACATGTAACTTAACTGATCATTAATCACCAGGAACAGGTTTTGTGGGCAGTACAAATACCCACCTGCCATTAACTTGGATGGCAGATGTCGGTAGGTGAGAACGCTGGGCTCTGAGTACCAGGAATGCGTTTCTCCAGGACTGGAGGACGGTGAGGTGAAAAGAGAGATTTAGGCGATGCAAGCTCTTTCTCTCTTTTCTTTCTTCCTTGGATTTTTCTCTATCTTGGGTAAAGTTCGGTTTTTAGAAGATCAAGCCAGGTTGTAAACACCGTCTTTAAAACCTTTGCACTGCTTTACTGCAGAATTTATGATTTGTTTACATTTAAGGCGAGGAGAGGTAATCCTGAGGCCTTCAGGAGACTACTCAAAAGAAAAAAGGGAATGCAGGACACACGAATAAAAATACTTCCTTGTTCCATCCATGATTTGTAGGTGCAGAATTCTCCCAGAGAGAAAGGTCGTGCCCTAAGGAAATTGACCCAACCAGCCCTTTGTAACCATTAGAATAAGCCCCTGAGTTCTTAACAGAAACTTCCAGAAAGCCACAGATTTCAGGATTTGGAAAGCGCACATGAGAAAAAATGAGACAGGTGCCTCCAGTGTTCTCTTCTGGGAACTAAAGGACCGTCACCAGCTTGGCCTGGGATCTTCCCTAAGTGGAAACGCAGTGCAGTCGAGTCCAGGGCCACAGAGCAGACACTTGGAACGAGAACCTCCCAAACAGAAACCCAGGCATGAAGTAGCCTTTTGGTGAGGATTTTGCAAAAGTCAGAAGCCAAAGAGAGTGACTTAGCAGGAATCAAATAATCCAATTTATGTTTTTCAACATAAATCAAAGATTTAAATTCCTCCCTCAGAGTTACACAAGGATTTGTCATCTCAGTAACAGAAGGTTTAATATAAGTGAACAGACAAAGGAGAGGAATGAAAAGATCTGGGCTCTAGTGAGAGCTTGTACCTACTACCTACTCATACCTACTGGTTATGTGACCTCCAGCAAATGACATACTCAGCCCCAAGCCTCACCAGCAATATGGGAACACTAGCACCTGCCACTCAAAGGTACAATGAGGATAAGAGGGCATGTGAAAGTACGGGAAAATGTTAATCCTATAAAATGCAAAATAGAATAATGGTGATAATGGCTATGATAAATACTTTTGAAATAAACTATCAGCCCCTACTCTAGAACGAAAGGGTTTTAGAAAAGGAGAAATGTTCCTCTTTTCTTAACAAGCCACCCAGGAGGACAGCTGCAGCTTCTGCTGGTCAGCCTCATCTGTATGAGTTCCCAGCTCAAGGTGAGTCTGAGACTTCTTTCTTCAGAGGGAGTGTTGAGGTCACGGCTGGGAGTGGGCATTGCCGTGAATCACTGGTGTCAGTCAGGAAAACGGGGTTCCATTCCTGGGTCATCACTAACTATCTCTGAAATTTCAGGGAAGTTATTTGATCACTTTGGACCTCCAGTGTTTAGGTCCGAGATAAACCATAGGTTTCCTAAGTCTTTTCCAGTTCTAAATTCCTATGACTCTCTATCAGGTAAAAATAATAAATAGTTAACTTCAGGATATGTTTTTTTTCAGTATAAGTCCCGTGTTAAGTAACAGAAGGGATTAAGCTAAGATGGATTGTGAATTGACATCAAGCAAGAATTAACTTGGATTTTGTTGAAAAGATGTTTTTAGTTACTGTACAACTCATATCTATACTAGGCTTGTCAGCCATTCTTACTGTTTGAAAGACAAGATTAAAAATCTTTAATCATTGATTTAAGGAATTTCAGTAATACTGTTTGGCTTTTTCCCAAGCATCGTCAATGTTTAAGAGAGAATGTGTCGATATTTGGGTTAAACAAAAGCAAGATGCAAGAACATATGCACCCTGTTGGTTACTGAGATAGTCCCCATTTCAGAAACGAGGTAGATTTTGTGGCCAGCATAAAGCTGCCCTGGTGTCAAGCTGGAAGAAATAGAGCAGGAAACAATTTGAATTCATGCAGATTCCATACTCTTTAAGGCTTCTTTGAACCAAAATATGTTACCTAAAGTACATTGGATTACGTCACATAAGTATGGAGGGAGCCGGTTATTCAGAGGTTTAGATTGTACCATGTAATTCCACAACATAAAGAAGATAATGTGAGTGAGAAACTGTCAACAATAAAGCTATGTAATAACAGAGCACTCTCGGGACTTTCCTGGTGGCGCAGTGGTTAAGAATCCGCCTGCCAATGCAGGGGACTTGGGTTCGAGCCCTGGTTTGGGAAGATACCACAACCCGCGGAACAGCTAAGTCCGTGTGCCACAACTACTGATCCTGTGCTCTAGAGCCCTCGGGTTGCAACTACTGAGCCCACATGTCACAACTACTGAAGCCCGTGCACCTAGGGCCCACGCTCCGCAACAAGAGAAGCCACCACAATGAGGAGCCCGTGCACTGCAACAAAGAGTAGTCCCCTCTCGCAGCAACTAGAGAAAGCCTGCGCACAGCAACAAAGACCCAACGCAGCCAAAAATAAATAAATAAATAAGAAACAGAGCCTTCATTTAGAAACAGCAAATGGGGCTTCCCTGGTGACGTAGTGGTTGAGAGTCCGCCTGCCGATGCAGGGGACACGGGTTCGTGCCCCGGTCCGGGAAGATCCCTCATGCCGCAGAGTGGCTAGGCCCGTGAATCATGGCTGCTGAGCCTGCGCGTCCGGAGCCTGTGCTCCGCAACGGGAGAGGCCACAACAGTGAGAGGCCCGTGTACCACAAAAACAACGAAACTAAAAACTTCTCTCTTAGAACTAATTTTGCTGCATCCCATAGGTTTTACGTTGTCATGTTGTCATTGTCATTTGTTTCTAGGTATTTTTTGATTTCCTCTCTGATTTCCTCGGTGATCTCTTGGTTATTTAGTAGTGTATTGTTTAGCCTCCATGTGTTTGTATTTTTTACATATTTTTTCCTGTAATTGATATCAAGCCTCATAGCGTTGTGGTCAGAAAAGATACTTGATACAATTTCAATTTTCTTAAATTTACCAAGGCTTGATTTGTGACCCAAGATATGATCTATCCTGGAGGATGTTCCATGAGCACTGGAGAAGAAAGTGTATTCTGTTGTTTTTGGATGGAATGTCCTATAAATATCAATTAAGTCTATCTTGTTTAATGTGTCATTTAAAGCTTGTGTTTCCTTATTTATTTTCACTTTGGATGATCTGTCCATTGGTGAAAGTGGGGTGTTAAAGTCCCCTACTATGACTGTCGATTTCCCCTTTTATGGCTATTAGCATTTGCCTTATGTATTGAGGTGCTCCTATGTTTGGTGCATAAATATTTACAACTGTTATATCTCCTTCTTGGATTCATCCCTTGATCATTATGTAGTGTCCTCCTTTGTCTCTTGTAATAGCCTTTATTTTTAAGTCTATTTTGTCTGATATGAGAATTGCTACTTCAGCTTTTTCTTTGATTTCCATTTGCATGGAATATCTTTTTCCATCCCCTCACTTTCAGTCTGCATGTGTCCCTAGGTCTGAAGTGGGTCTCTTGTAGACACCATATACATGGGTCTTGTTTTTGTATCCATTCAGCTAGTCTATATCTTTTGGTTGGAGCATTTAATCCATTTACATTTAAGGTAATTATTGATATGTATGTTCCCATTACCATTTTCTTAATTGTTTCGTGTTTGTTTTTGTAGGTCTTTTCCTTCTTTTGTGTTTCCTGCCTAGACAAGTTCCTTTAGCATTTGTTGTAAAGCTGTTTGATGGTGGTGAATTCTCTTAACTTTTACTTGTCTGTAATGGTTTTAATTTCTCTGTCGAATCTGAATGAGATCCTTGCTGGGTAGAGTAATCTTGGTTGTAGGTTTTTCCCTTTCATCACTTTAAATATGTCCTGCCACTCCCTTCTGGCCTGCAGAGCCTCTGCTGAAAGATCAGCTGTTAATCTTATGGGGGTCCAAGTCCTCTCTTCAACTCCATCCTATGCCTGGACTCCCCTATCCTGCATCTAGAACTTCTCCCATGCTGTAAGGGCTCCTGAAGGCTGCTTTTTCCTGCTGACTCCCTGGGAGTCAAGGACATTTTCAGGCACCCTACGTGAAAATGAATTTCATAGAATTCGCCACCACCCATCACCCTACTAACTGCATGTACAATAAAGGAAATACTTTATTTAACATAGATATGTGTTAACGTCTACACTATGTTTATCTATATCTCCATTGTCCCAATGATCATGAAATTCTAAATGGCAAGGATGTTGTCAGATTCACTGAAACTGAACAACAGGGAAAAACCACAAGTAGCGAATAGGGTTGTCACTGTTCCTTCTCCTTTGCTCTGTGCTTGCTGCCTCTCCGACTTCTGCTTCCTAGAGCACCACCAACCCCAGGTCATCTGCTTCCTCTCCCTACCTTCCCATTTCAAAATAAATCTGTCCTTTGCCCCAACACCTTAAAACTCTGCTCTCTGCTATATTTTCAAATAAGCTACATTATAATGAGCATACCTTACTATATTGTTCTGTGCAGCTAACATACAAGCAGGACAAATGATGGGAATTTGAGGTAACACAACACGGAGAGATATTTTGACCCTAGGAGCCTCCGGAGATCCATCGAGTGGGTATTCACATGGTTTAAGCATTAAAAGCCAGCCTTAGAAAAGCCACCCCACAAAAAGCAGAGCTTTAATAGGTGGCATTTGTAACAGGGCGAGAACAACAAGAATCACTTCCTATACATACTTCTTTTACTGTTTACAGAGCACTTTCACATAAATTGTCTTATTTTGATAATGACGATACTGACACATGTACTTGTGTGAAACTAAAAGCTTACACCCAAGTGTCTCTTTAAACATGCCACTCATCATGTTATCACACAGGACAATGGAGCCATTTGTATTTTTGAAGGCGATTTTTATGAACTTAGGGAAACAACTATTTTTGCTTATGGGCCTAGCTGCTCTGTGGCATGTGGATCTTCCCGTACTGGGGCACGAACCCGTGTCCCCTGCATCAGCAGGCGGACTCTCAACCACTGCGCCACCAGGGAAGTCCCCAAGTGTCTCTTTAAACATGCCACTCATCATGTTATCACACAGGACAATGGAGCCATTTGTATTTTTGAAGGCGATTTTTATGAACTTAGGGAAACAACTATTTTTGCTTGTAGATTCACTCTTCTACTTCCTCCAGGCAGGCAGGAAGGGACTTGAAGCCATTTTCATCTTCTTTTCTATTACGTATCTCTGTAGTGTGACCATCTCCACACCTTGGAATATTCGTGGGCAGGAAGGAGAACCTATGTCTTCCTGCTAAGAAACCTAATAGCAAGGCAAGCAGCATGTCAGGAAGCAGTGTTCTTCAGCCAAGGAAGCATTTACGACTTCTTGACCCTTAAATACGTAAAGGGAGATATCCTTCCTATATCCTTCCTCATCCTCTCCCCCACATCCCCACCACCCTATCCATGGTGGGATGAGACAGGAGACTTCAGGGAGAGGGTGGAAGCTGGGGACCCCAGGAAATTGGGGGATGGATTTCCCAGGGCATCACCAGCATGTTAGACCCAACCCAAGACATGAGTTTCCAGCCAGGACCTCTGCACCTTCACACAAACGTAAACACCACAGGGGTGTGCCTGCTGAACCTCCAGGTGGTGGAACAATTCTTGCTTCTACCCAAACACACATTCACAACTCCCCGGATTCCAATTAGGAGTAGGAGGCAGAGAGTGGAAAGGCAGGTCAACCAGATACTTCAAGATGAAACATCCCAGGTGTGAGGCCAGAGGCCAGGTGGCTCTGCATGAAAGAAAGGTGGCAGTTTTTGTTTATCTAGAAAATGCAGGAGGGGAGGCCTGGCACACTCAGATACCCATGTCTCTATTCTCTTCATCCAAACTGAAAGTTGAGCACCACAGGTCACTGGGAGAAGAAGAGGTGTCACAGCATCTTAGGATATAACAAAGTCTAGCTGCCGCTTTCCAAAAATCTTACTCTTCGAAAAATACCCAGGTAGATATAAAGCCTAGTCAAGTTAGGTTTTATAGGAGAGGCACTAAAGCAAATGCAAGAGTATTGCACACTTCACTTTTTAGTGTCTCTAAAACTCTGTTCCACAGAATACCTGGGTTTCCATAGTCAGACTCGACGGGGAAATGCTACATATGATTCCCTGCTCATGAAAATTCCTAATGCCTGAGAGCATATGCAATACTTTCTAGATGGATGGATGGACGGATGGATGGATAGATGGCTAAATAAAAATCTTTATATCAAAAAGAAAAGAGATAACAATTGTTGGTGAGGATGTGGAGAAAAGGGAACCCCTGTACACTGTTGGTAAGAATGTAAATTGGTGCAGTGAAAACGGTATGGAGGCTCCTGAAGAAATTTAAAATAGAACTACCATATGACCTGGCAATAATTCCACTTCTGAGTATTTATTGGAAGGAAGTGAAATCACCATCTCAAAAGGTATCTGCACCCCTATGTTCATTGCAACATTATTTACAATAAAGAAAAAGTGACATATATGAGATGGAATATTACTCAGCCATGAAAAGGGAAAATCCTGTCATTTGTGACTACACAGATGAACCTTGAGGGCATTATGCTAAGTGAAATAAGACAGAGAAAGACAAAAACTATATGATCTCATTTATATGTGGTATCTAAAAAAAACACACTCTGAGGGAAATAGGGAGAGGTGGGTAAAAGGATACAAAAAACTTGAATAAAATCTGAGGATCTGGGCTTCCCTGGTGGCGCAGTGGTTAAGAATCTGCCTGCCGATGCAGGAGACACGGGTTCGAGCCCTGGTCCGGGAAGGTCCCACATGCAAGTGGAGCCGTTGCTTAGTTAATTATAATAAATTTTAAAAACTTAGAAACCACACTTATAGAAAGGAAGAACAGATTGTTGGTTGCCAGGGGCAGGGGATAGAGATGGAGGAAATGGGTGAAGATGGTCAAAGGGTACAAACTTCCAGTTATAAGATGAATAGGTCCTGGGGATGTAATGTACAGCACGGTGATTAGAGTTAACAATACTGTGTTGTATACTTAAAAGTTGCTAAGAGAGTAGATTTTAAAAGTTCTCAACATAAAAAAAATATTGTAACTACGTAAGGTGATGGATATGTTAACCAACCTTATTGTGGCAATCATTTGAGGGTATACACACATATAAAATCAGTACATTGTACACCTTAAAATGCACAATGTTATATGTCAATTATATCTCAATAAAGCTAGAAAAAATTAAACTAAAAACTCTAGCCCCTAGGTGATTGCATCTGGTGATTGCATCTGGGTGTGCCCACCTGGACCCTTTAGTTTGCCAATAGTTCACTTTCTGAGCTCTAAGAAACTGCTAGAACAGCCACCTTGGAGACAGCTGATGTTCTTTGATGTTTAACAGTCTGCCAGCCTAGGATCTCTCACGTATATTAAAAAGCTTGTGTCTGTTTGACACCTGTAAACTAAACAGGTCCAGAAGACTTAAATAACAAAGTTAACACTGGGGATAAAAGGCATTTGCCTGAAAAGTTACATTTTAGAAACTTCTTGCAATAAACCGTCTCTGAGGGAGACAAGATCCTTTTAAAAGGCAGAATTCCAGTGACCACTACAATTTCTAGCACATACTCAGAACATGTTTGTTGAAGGGATACATGGAAGAATAAATGCATTTCAAACCATCTCTCTGAGACTGAATTTGCAGACACATGTGCCAAGCATCAGATCAGTCACTTTTCCAGCTGTTCTCATCCTCACCAGCTACGGGATGATGGTGCCACCAGCAACTTGAAGAAATAATCTGAGAGATAGGCGTTTTGGCTTCCCATTTTTATGACAGTCTGCTTGTTCCCACAACCTTATGATTTTCAGAAACTGACCTTCTAAACTTCTGGCCTGGTCAATTTCAAGGAATGCAGTAAAATCACTGAGTTCCACTCCAGGCTTAATCCAGATGCCCTGGAAGACCGGAGTCATGAACCTCTGATCGTGCAACATAGATCTTCTAAACGGTTCTCTCTGCTACTGGCTTGCTAACCTTTCAAACAAGTAATATCCACAAAATGGATCTGAACCCAGGTTCAAAAAGTGATTGAGCAAAAGAAGCCAGTGAAGTGAAGAAAAACAAAGTGGAGAGATGACACGACGTAAATGTCAGGCTCAGCCTCTCAGTGGCTCACAGAACTTCCAGACAACGGTCACCCAGCTCTCTGTGCAGGGCCCGGTCACCCTGCTGGCGCCTGCGCTGTACTATGCTCGGAAAGGCAGGCAGAGGAGGGCCCAAGACCCTCACTCTGGATGTTGCACATACAACACCCACACCCCTCCCTCCCCTGGTCCACTCCCCACTTAAAATAACCTGTTCTGCACACCACTGTGAACGTACTTAATGCCGCAGATCCATATGCTAAAAAATGGTTAAGATGGTAAATTTTATGTTACATATATGTTACCACAGTTTTTTAAAATGAAAAAAGAAATGTACTCATTACCAGTGGAAGAGCA
Source organism: Neophocaena asiaeorientalis asiaeorientalis (assembly GCF_003031525.2). Classification (NCBI taxonomy): domain Eukaryota; kingdom Metazoa; phylum Chordata; class Mammalia; order Artiodactyla; family Phocoenidae; genus Neophocaena; species Neophocaena asiaeorientalis. The sequence continues at coordinate 3,509,291 of NW_020174563.1, forward strand.
AACCTAGCATTGATAATATGTGTGAGGACAAGTTAGCCTTTATAATAGCAATAATAGTTAACATTTATTGACTAGGGGACTAACTTAAACACAATCCATCCACCTAATAACCATATGTGGTAGAGACTAATATTACTGCCTTTTCATAAATGAGGAAACTGAGGCACAGAGAGGTGAAGTCACTTGCCCAAAGTCACACAGTAGTGATATTGAATGTACCAAGAGACCCTAAGGACAAGATGAGCAATTTATGTAATTCAATTAAAATGCAATTTAAACACTTATGCTTCTCTATTAGCAGAGGGCAAAAATGTTCACTTCTGGTAGGGCCACAATTTACTGGAGATCAAATCAGCATTATCACGGCAGCTCTGCAGCATTTCTGGAGCAGTTACAGCATTCCAGAAACACCTTAGAAGTGACAACTCTCCTTCAACCACACGTCAGAACATTTCTGTTTAAATGCCTCATGTGGGCTTCACATGGTGTCTAATGGGTTCTTCAGCTGACCGGGTTTTCCTTTCCTCCCCTCTTCCAATTCTGTTTCCTGAAAATACCCGAGGCTGTCATTTCTGGGCCTCCTGTATGGACCATTTCACCAATACAAAGTCCAATGGGGTCTCTGGTATTTTAACAACACAAGAATGATACCCATGAGACAGAGAGAAAGACTGTAAGAAGAGACAGTGGGAGCAAATCACGGAATACTCACAAAGACAAAAAAGGATGAGATTACACTAGAAGTTACCATCACTTTCCATGTCAGAGAGACAGCACACTAGACAAATACATAACACTGCATTCAAACTCTGACTTAACAACTGAGCGCCTGAATCCCTTACCTTCTTCTGCCTCACCGTCCACTTCTATAAGTGGAAGCAGACCTATATCTACTTCACAAGTTGTTATAAGAATAAATAGAAAATGTATATTAAAATGCTTGTTGAGCTATAGAACAATATGTAAATAGCAGTATAGGTACCCCTCCTATGCAAGTTATATAAGCATAACAGCAAATTCGTAACCACCAACACATTTCAAATACGAAAACAGATTCTGCATTAGAAAGAACCCTTTTGTAGAAGCATCCCGCTCAGCTAAGTTGTTGTAAACCTGGAGTGAAGGGCCCTTACCAGATAGGGTTTTGATCTCTCTCCTACTTGACGTAATTTCTGTTCAACTCATGAAAGACCTTAGCTAAAATTATCTAGGAAGGTTAAGTATATATCACTAATATCTTAGGATAAAGTCAAAAAGGATAACAGAGAATGGATGTCAACAGAGGATGGATGGTCCCGCTGGCTTGATCCAACAAGGGATTTTTATACCTGAAGAAATCCTCTCTCAAGTTCACCCTCCATTCTGAAACTTCGAGTATTAAAATATAGAAACTGTCAAGGAGTTCCGGTCCCACTGTTCAACGTCATTGAAGGATTATCCCAAAGCTATTTGCTTGTCATTCCCCTGAATTCAACTTGGAGGGACTCAGCATGCTCCATGGAACTATATCTGAGTGGCCAGCACCCCATCCAAGCACCTTCTCGAGTGGCAATATCCCCCAGAAGCAGAAGCCCCAGACATCGCGTTTTCTGAAAACACAGATGACAGCTCAGAACTGCCCCCTTCCTGTGAACCCTCTTCCCTTAGTGGTCCTCCCAGGAAGCCCCATTCATTTCTAACACAGGTCCAACCTCCCTGAACATTTCTGCACATCTTCCGATTACTGACACCTTATAACGACAACATTCCCCGTTGGCCAGGTGCCAGCAGGGCTCTCTGTTCTCCATGGTGCATGTAGAGGCAAGGCCCTTGCCTTGAGGGCTCGTGATGTAAGTGGGATAAGAAATAATATTGAGCTAAGACATCAGATCCAGAGACTGATACAATTCAAATGTATGTAGTTCCCCTACCCTCTCCATCCCTCCGAGAACAGATCTTCAGAAAGGAGCCAGGAGCGAAAAGATGGATCGGTCAGACAAGACCCTTCCAGGGATGGGGAGACAGATGTTTGCGAGGAGTCCAAGAGGCAGATTTGGGTCGAGGAATGACAACGAGAGAGGGAGTAGGAGAGAATGAAGGCAGAAGCGTAAGTAGGAACCTAGGACAGATATTTTAAAGCGACTGAAAAAGCACTTCAAAGAGCAGCCTCGTGAGACGGTTTGAAAGCACTGAGCATCTCCCTCCAGTGTGGACAGAAGCAGAAGAGTGGCGCCATCTGCCCAGCTGCCTTGTTTTCAGTTGTCACTGCCGGTATTTCCTTAAGAAAGAAGACAAAGAATCTACACACCAAAATGTTGCTGACCAGCTCAATAACAGAAAATCTAGAAAGAATCAAAATGTTCATCAAAGGAATTGGCTAGTACATTCAAAGTGTCAACGTGATAAATACGGCGCAGATACTGAAAATTATCATGATTAAGGCAACGCATATGTATGATATCATATTAAGAGAGAAAAGTACAGTACTAAATGGTTATGTTACAATGAGGCTGTCACAATACCAAATGCCCTGTGTGGGCAAAGACTAACTGCTACAGTCACATTAGGATGGGAGTGTTATGAATTTTTTCATTTTTTCCAAACTTTCTTAGCATTCTTTTGATATCCATCTTTTCAGTTTTAAAAGTCTTGAATACTATGGTGGTTTCATTAGTGGAGGCATCCTTCCATTGTTAATCCAAGTAGCTCAGAAGGGAAGAGAACAGGAGGAGTCGGTCTTCTTTTTAAACACTCACCTATAACCTCCACTGCTGTAATTCGGTAGAGGGGTGCTAATTAGTAATTTCTCACATTTGCTAATGAATAAGCCACCTCCGGGAAAACTGGTCCGAGGTGTGGAACACAGGTCACCGGGGGGCCCAGCTGAGTTACTGGCTTGGAATGGAAGCTGTAAATTCGAAGACGCTAAACAGCCACCTGGACCATTTGCCTCAAATTCAGATAATCGGGCTTCCCCGAGGGCCTCGTGGTTTCACCCAGTTTCCTCTCTGTTCAGATGAGACCTTAGCTTGGCATCCCTGAGCCCCGCCTAAACATTTCACTCAGCCTTGTTTTCCCGGGTAGTTTGTTTCTTATAACTTAGCTCCGTGGATAAAAATGAGGCTAATTTAAGCGCTTGGCAAAAACAGCATAGCCAAATGAAAAAAAAAGTCCTTTTAAAGAATTGCTTTGTTATATTGTTTTCCACCCTGATCCTAAATCTCATTGAAAGTTCTATCTTTGGAAAAATCCCGCAAACGCAAACACACACAGGGTTAATTTTCTCCCTCGATGGCTAACCAGTAAAGCGTCACCTATTTCGCTGACCTAGTTAGTTTTTAAGCAGCATAAGTGGGACCCCAGGGCTTAGACCACAAACCTTGGGATGCCGGTGGAAGAGTCCTGCGAACGGTGGTTCATGTCGTCCACAGCACACACGTCACCCACGTCGCCCACGTCGCCCACGTCACCCACGTCACGCACGTCACACACGTCGCCCACGTCACGCACATCACCCACGTCACCCACGTCACGCACGTCGCCCACCGGCATGCAGCTGTGGCTAGTCATTTCCCTCGCAGGTTGCCTGCTTCTTCATTATCTGCAGGACAAGCACCAGCCACCCTGATGCTATCATTCACCCCTCCGTTTACCAGACACTGTCATGAGAATCAAATGAGATACAGGAATAAAACGTTTTATACATATGTTAGTAATATTATTAAATAAACCAAAAAACTGAGCAAAACTCATAAAAGGGCGTGTTTCAGGCATGCTAACTGCCCCAGGAATTGACGGTGAGGGCACAGCGTGGGAACTGGGCTGGAACGTCTAAAACTAAGGTCCGGGCTGCCTGGTGTTAGCAGAGCCCTTGAAAGAACTACCACGGGTCACAACCATCCATTGAAGAACAAAGAGGAAACGCAGCCCAGAACAGTGGAGAGAAGTCGAGGCCAGCGCCCGGCACTTGCGGGCGGGCAGGAGCCCACGGCCAGAGCCCCAGGCCTCAGTACCGTCCGCATGGCCCCCTCCCACCAACTCCAAGCCTGGGCTGCTCACCGCCAGCGGCGCGGGCCCTGAGTCACCCACATGTCAACACGCTGGGTTTCCCTTGGATCCTCTCCCACTGGTGTTGCCAGATGATGAGATCATGGTACTTGACAAAATCCTCTCTTTCAAAAGCACCTTTTATCCAAATGGATAAAAAAAGAATTTAACAGGCTTTATCTTACTGGCTGCCCCATCTTTGGCAAAGCTCAGGGCTCACATATTCAATTGTAGTTGTTGTTTTTAACATATATCTTTAGAGCAGTTTTGGGCAAAATTGACTGGAAAGTACAGAAAGTTCCCACGTACCCTCGTCCCCATACACGCACAGCCCCCCACTGCAGACGTCTGCACCCGGGTGTCACATCAGTAACAACCCCTGAACCCCTTCATCACCACAGCCCAAAGTTGACATTAGGTTCACTCCTGGTGTCGTGCATTCTGTGACAGATTCCGTTTTCAAGGAAGGAAGCCTGCAGAAGGGGATAGGAAATTCACAAACCAGTCAGTAAGCAAGGACTCCGCTCTCCACAACCAGAACCCCCTTCTGTCATTCTTAGTGTGATGCATTTCTTCTTCAACCATCAAGCCAGGAAACACTTGATGTTTATTAACATGTGGGACAAGTTTTTTTGTTTTTTTTAAAGTCATTTAAACCAGTTTCATGTGAATATGTATCCCCTGAGAATCTTATTAAATCCAGATTTTGCTTGAATAGGTCTCAGGGGAGCACCAAGATGCTCCTACAAGTCCCCAGGTGACACCCATTCTGCCAGACCACACCTTGAGAAGCAAAACTCTGGCTTCAAGCTGTGTTTGCAGGGCGGGGAGCTTTCCAGCTAAGTGGGTTTGGGTTAAAATCATAGCTCAGCTCTGAAGGGAAAGGAAGAGAAGGGAAGGGAAGGGAGAAAGAAAAAGGAAATTGTAATTTGGGGTGTTATCGACTTCATACTTTATTGAGAAAGAACTGTTTTCTACAGTTACTATTCACTATTATCATTATCCCGTAAAAGGAAAGAATATTTTAATGCCAAATAAAAAAAATATATAGAATGGACATAATCCTAGAATAAAGGGCATTCTTAAAATTTTTAGGTTTATGAAAAACTCAATGGTATCTCCTTATTTTTCTCATTTTATTGCAAACCAGCAATCAGAAGTGATCACTGGTTCTTAATCTACTTTGAGTCACAAGTGCCTTTGAAAATCTGATGAACGAACCTTTCCCCAGAAAAATGCACATAACTATATTCATATAAAATTTCACAACACCTGCTCTTAGCTGACAATTTAGCCTCTACCTGACTCACTAATGACTTTATCCTCCGGTCATCACTAATGGCTCTGAGGTCCTCTGTAAGCTGTAGTAGTCACAGGACAAGATCCCACACTCAGGCCCTGAGGCTCTCAGGACTAGCTTTCTGCACAGTGGCACACATTTTGATGAGAGGAATAACAAAGATGGAGCTTCTTATTCTTTTACCTGGACCCTGCCCATCAATGATACTGCCAAACCCAAAAAGATCTCCCCAGAAAAGCCCCAAGCCCAGAAGTTCATCTGAGTCCAGGACCAAAAAGCTCCACCTGGTAGCTTAAGGTCTTCGGAATCTGGGAGGTAGACCAGGGAGAGGGAAGGTCACTCCAAAACAAGATCAAGGGACACAGATTTAGGTCCATCTGGGTCTCACATCCAGATCATTCTCAAAGTCCTATGGAAGAGGCAGCAAAAAGTAAGAGAGCTAAAAGTCAGTCCAGATTCAGCCCGGCAGGCAAGGGTGTAGGAATGCGGTGAGGGGCACCTAAAAATCCTAGAAACCATGTCTGGTGACATGGGAAATGAGGGATTGCCAGGTACACTCATAAAGTGATGTGTGTGGGTGACATCATCACTGCTTTTGAGTGATGAGCAATGGAAGATGCTTCTTGACCTTGAGTGGCAGGTAGACATCAGTGGTGCTCAGAATGGCCTCTCAGCCACCTGTCTGAAGATGACCTAACCTACCTGCACCATCCAAACACCCAGCTTGTAGTTCCCAAGGTCACCCATGCAGAATAGATGAAACCATTTACAACATCCCTCTGGAAAATGCCAGACAAGGAAGAAGAGAATTCTTGGTTGCAAGCCTCAATTCTGCATGTTAAAGAAAGGAAAATCATATTTGCCACTTACCCTTCCATCCCTCTTCCTTGAAAGGCCTGAAAATGTAAAGTCCCTCGTCTGTGCTGCCAAGGGGGGTATTGCTGCTTCCTCAAGTCTGTAAGGGTTCCTTGCTCCAACATCACAGAACTTAGGAAGGATCGGGTAGCTAAATGGATGTTATTCTTGGAAATAGGTCTCCCTATATGGATTATCAACCCACTTTTTGGCAGACAGAAATTGGGGGAAATCCTTAATAGTGGCAGGGGTCAGAGAGAGGTTAATGAATAGGTTTGGGGAAGTAGGGAATCTTTCAAGCCACTAAAACCACCTCTTACCTGGAGAATGTCAAAAGAGGTGGTAATTTGACATATTTAAATGTAAATGTCTGGTGGATTCAGACATCTGGCTGTGGGTTAAGTTAGCCACAGGTAACTGAAAACTGCCCCTCTGCCCCACAAGGGGTTCAAAACTACTGGTAATGCTCTATTTCTTAAGCTGGATGGTGGGTACCTTGGTATCTCATTATTTTTATAATTATTCTTTAAGTAGATTATATGCAACATATATGCTCTTTTGATTGTATATTTCATTAAAGTAAAAAATTTCATCTGAAAAGTCTTCTCTGTTTCCATTGTCCTCTCTACCTGAAGTTAGCTGAATGCCAGTTACTAGACCAGATTTGAGAAAGTATCTTTTCTGTGTCTTTAGGTCTCTCCCTCTGTACTTCTTTCCTTTGTTTGGCTTCCTGTTTCCTGACCCTGCTGGAATGTGAGCAGTGAACCTTCAAGAACTTGTGAACAGGACTTGGGCCAGTCCCAGCCTTTGTGTGTTCAGGACAGAGGCTGGGCCACTGGGACCCCTGCCCTCCATGCCCAAAAGGAGAGACAGACCAGGTGAGCAGAACAGAGGACTCCCTCCTGGGGGCCCGCCTACCGTGGCCTCCACCCAGGTGAGAGTCAAGAAGCTGTCGGACAAGTGACGAACTACATGGGGGGTAACATGGGGCAAGGGCTCTACAGAAACACCCACTCAAGGCCTCTTTAGCACTCTTTTTCTCACCATATAAATGCCAGCCATCCACTGTAGGGAAAGATCCAGAGTCTGGTGAAGGAGGAGCTTGCCCTTCCACTTCGGAAAAGAAGAGAAAGAACCCAAAACCCTTAGCCCTCCGCTACAGTCAGCTCTGTTGGAAACGTCTTCATTTACTCCACGTAAAATTGGACTTGAGACTGGTGTTGGTTAGTAACCAACCTGAAGAAGATGTGCATCTAAGGGTACACGTGACACCAAGTCCCTACTGCAGCTATCTGTGGAGTGTCCATTACAATCACATTTAATGAGGTGACTTTTGTTTTGGTTTTTTTTTTTTTTTTTTGTCCTGCCGCGCGGCTTCTGGGATCTTAGTTCCCCAACCAGGGATCGAACCCAGGCCTCCTACAGTGGAAGCACGGGGTCCTAACCACAAGACCGTCAGGGAAGTCCCCATTACAATTACATGTAGGATGCAGTGATGGGACCCCCAGCCACAATCAAAGGAAAGAATAACTGAGAACCTATCTTCTCTGACGAGCAGAAAGTTTGAAAGAAAGTGATTAATGGTAACTAACAATAATTTAGGGCTTGAATGAAACCAGGTGGAGAGAGAGAGTGAGCCCATCCTGATCCAGCACAAATGATGCTGTAAAAAGTGTTGTAAGGGGGCTTCCCTGGTGGTGCAGTGGTTGAGAGTCCGCCTGCCGATGCAGGGGACACGGGTTCGTGTCCCGGTCTGGGAAGATCCCGCATGCCGCGGAGCGGCTGGTTTCGTGAGCCATGGCGACTGAGCCTGCACGTCCGGAGCCTGTGCTCCACAACGGGAGGGGCCACAACAGTGAGAGGCCCGTGTACCGAGGGAAAAAAAAAAAAAGGTTGTAAGCCCTTGTGCTCAGTCTGCCAGAGGGCAGTGTGGGCTGGCCTCAGTGCCCCAGCACCATGGCACTTTCCAGGCAAGTCAGGGCTTTTCTCCAGTACCCATAGAGTCCTGTTTCTAGTTAGTTAGAACACTATTTACCATTATTTCTTTCACTGATGGTATTCTAAGTCTTTTGATGTAAAGTTGTATATTTTTTTTTTGCCAGTGATTAGTTTTGTTTTCTTTTTAACTTTTTATTTTATATTGGAGCATAGCCAATTAACAATGTTGTGATAATTTCAGGTGCACAGCAAAGGGATTCAGCCGTACATATACATGTATCCATTCTCCCCCATAAAGTTGTATTTTAAGTAATTTTTTTTCAATATACGAACCTTTCGAGGCCTTGGGGAGAGAGTGACAGTGATTAAAAGCCAGGATTAACTAACTCAAAGATGTTGACTCCAACCCTGGGATGGCAATCTCCACTCTGATACCTCCCAAAATTGTTCTCAACTGAAGGTTCTATTTTTAATTACTTACATTGATAAGGTACTTGAGAAAGAAAACAGTATTTCTTGTAATGATTCATCACTTCTTCCTAGAATGGAAGAACGGCCAGTTCCTAGAAGACAGACCGTCTGTTGTAAAAGTAAGGCAACGTGACTTAACCCTCCTTTTTCACATTTGACAAGCGCAGAAGGTGACCACATCCTGATGTGGGGTTCTTTTTTTTTTTTAAGAGAAGGCAAACATTGACATCTCGGAAAGTGAGCATCTTGCCTCAGACCTACTAGTGGCATTGCAGGGTTCCAGAACATCAGAAAAAATCCAAGGGAAGAGAAAGGAACGCACTTTTATTTCAAGTTTACTCTGTGCCAAGTGTTATGCTTGGCAGTTCACACACAGCATTTCATTTAATTTCATGACAACCCTGTCGTGACATCCCATTGCTCCCATTTTATAGGTGAGTAAACTGAGGCTCAGGGAAGTTAAATTCTATGACCAAGTTCACACAGGTGGTAAGTGGAAAAGCTTAGGTTTAAGTCCAGTTCAGTCTTCTTCCAAAGCCTTTGTTCTTTCCAATATACTTTACATATTGCTAAACTTCAAGACAATGAATGCAAAGGGTGTGTCTACCTATAATTACCCTGGAGTCTACCTATCCCTTACCCTGGAGCTTCCACTATGAACATGTCTTTTTAATGAGACATACTTTTTAAAATATTTTTAATCGAAAAAATACCTATGGGGACTTCCCTGGTGGCTCAGTGCTTAAGAATCCACCTGCCAATGCAGGGGACACAGGTTCGAGCCCTGGTCCAGGAAGATCCCACATGCCACGGAGCAACTAAGCCCGTGTGCCATAACTACTGAACCTGCGCTCTAGAGCCCGCGAGCCACAACTACTGAGCCCCTGTGCCACAACTACTGAAGTCCATGTACCTAGAGCCCGTGCTCCGCAACAAGAAAAGCCACTGCAACGAGAAGCTTGTGCACCGCAGCAAAGAGTAGCCTCCACTCGCCACAACTAGAGAAAGCCTGTGCACAGCAACGAAGACCTAATGCAGCCAAAATAAATACATAAAATAAGTAAATTTATTTTTAAAAATTGTCTTAAAAAAAGAAAACAAACTTATCATTACCAAAGGGGAAAGGAGAGGGGAGAGATTAAGAGTTTGGGATTAACAGATACACACTACTATATATAAAATAGATAAACAAGGACCTACTGTATAGGACAGGGAATTGTATTCAGTATCTTTTTTTAAATTGTCATTTATTTGCAAATAATATAATTGTCACCATAGAAAATACGAGACAACCTAAGGATCTTTTTTTTTTTTTTTCTGGCTGTGTGGCATGTGGGATCTTAGTTCCCCGACCAGGGATCAAACCCATGCCCCCTGCATTGGAAGCACAACATCTTAACCACTGGACCACCAGGGAAGTCCCTCAATATCTTGTAATAACCTATAGTGGAAAAGAATCTGAAAAAGTATATATATAGGTTATAAATATACGTATATATATGTATGTTTTATATATATATATAAAACTGAATCACTTTGCTGTATACCTGAAGCCAATTTTTTTAAAATAAATATCTTTATAAATAAATAAATAAATAAATATCTTTAGATAAGAAGAAAGGAAAGAGAGAAAGAAAGAAAGAGATAGATATCCACACACAGAGAAAGAGACGCATATATATATATATGTATATAAACGTACACATATGGTTCTGTTTCTCTGAAGAATCCTGAAAGATGGAGAATGAATAAATGATGTTGTCCTAGGCTGCACACAGGAAGCAGAAAGCAATGAGCGTCTGTCTTGTGAAGGCACCACGCTAGCGCCATGCCTGGGGTTGCAAACGTTGCTCCTCCCCTCGCAAAGCTGAAGTTGAGTGAGGCTTCAAGGATGATGCCATCAGCCTTGCCCTCAGGTGGTAACATTGCTCATCCTGAAGTAAGGATACTGAAGCCTGGAGTGGTTAAGTAACCAGGTCAAGCCACAGAGCTGGTATGTAGAGCCAGGATCTTAACCCAGGTTTTCACGGCTCCAAAGTCCACAGTGTCCCCATTTCATCAAGCCTCTGATTTATCTATAACATCATGAAAGTCAAAAGGGGAGGCTTCGGGAGGAACAGAGTGAGCCACAATGTCAAATGCTTGAAAGAGGTCAAGGAAGGAAGGCTGAACCGGGAGTAGCTCCTTCCACAGCCCCGATCCAAAATATAACCAGCAACCAAAGGCTTCCTACCGTCAGTTCCAAAATAAAAGAATCTCTCGCCCATTTGTAAATGAGGGGAGGCACCTTTGGGAATTTCTCTTAGAAGGACCCAACTGGAAAGTCCATCACTGAATCTAGTGTATCAAAGAGTCAGAAATGTTCATTGTAGACTCAAGTCATTAACAAAATGTAAATGGAAGAATAGAATTTTTTTTTTTAAAAAAGGAAGTACTGGTAAAAGTACAAAGAATAATAAATGTGTAAGAAAGAGTAAATAGGATAAGAGTTATAGAAATGTTAAATATCGTGTAATCAAGCAGTGTGTTCCACAGGGACCAGTTAGTATTTGGCTTTATAAGTGATGGGAAATATACAACAGGTACTCCCAGCATGATTTTCCATGAAAAAGATGCCTTTTGTTCTCAAAATACAGGGTGCTCTGAATTAAATAGAGTGGGTTTACAAAGTTCATTCAACTGGAGTCATCTCTCTCTCCCAGCCAGCCCAGCTACTGGTCATTGCCCAGCTGATTGGAGCCAGAGATCTCCCCTCTGCCAGATTCAACACGAGGGGAGAATGAAGAATGCAGTCTCTTATTTACAAGCTGTGAGGCCTGCAAAAACTTTGCAGAGTCTATCTCTCCATTTGGTGATAACTGATCTCCAGGGGCTCAGAAGGGGAAGCTGTTTGGGTTAGCAAGTGTAGGTGTTTGTCCCGATTTCCTGCTCTCACAATGCTTTCACTTATTCCAGCAGATGCAGCCTGATGATTCACTGGAGACCAATGGTCATTTGTGCTGCTCCCTGGAGATAACTCAGAGCTGGTGTTTGGGGATGTACGCAATCTTTGAAAAACCAGACTGGCCCAAGTCTCAGTAGCTTGTTAATTCCTAAACTGATGAATGAAGCAATGCTCAGAGTAGTAAGAAGTTGCCAGGCTCTGCCAAAGGCCAAGCTTTTGCTCACAGTGGTTGGTTCTCAAGTTTCACTCAGTGATCTCTCAGCCTAGCCCAGAGCCAAGACCATTGAGCAAGGACTCTGGAAACCCAGGTTCCATACTGATACACAGGACTTAACCTCTCAAGACTCAGTTTCCTCAGCAGGACCTCAGCAAGGTCCTTTCTATCTCTAAAGGTATACGAATCCATGATTTACTGTATTTCCTTAATCAGACAACACCAAGAGCAGGGGTTTCCCACCAACATCCAATACACCGGCCGTGCAAGTAGAAACTGCATATTGCCCCAGAAAATGCAAGAGAATCAACTGAAAAAAAGATATCAAAATTCAGAATGATTCTGGGAAACAAGCTTAATATACTCAGCATACCTAACAACCAATGAGAAGAGTTATACTAACATCAAAAAGTGTAAAACACCTAGGAACAAACTTCCCTGGAAACATGCACAAGATCTACATGAAAAAAAGTTTAAAATGTTAATGAGGGACACAGAAAAATATTTAAACAAATGAAAACACACACTTCATCTTGGACAGGAAAACTTAACAAAATAAAGATATTAATTCTCCCTAAGTTAATTTAAATTTTTAATATTATCCTAGTAAAAATACCAATGGGACATTTTGTTAACTGAACAATGGTTCTAAATTTTGTATGGAAAAATAAATAAACAAAAATAGTGATCAAACTCTTATTTTTAAAAAGAAGGCGCTAGCCCTCTCAATACATTGCAAAGTATGATAGTAAAGCAATTTGATATCAAAGCTTGAATAAACAGATTATTGATACAGAAGAGAAAAATCCAGAAATAAACCCAAATATATATAAAAATTTATGTTAAATATATATCCACATAAGAATTTATACAAGAATACATAGACATATGAGAATCTACATTTTTTTAATTCCCATTTTGAATTAGTGGGAGGTAAATAGATTATTCAGGAAATGACACTGGGACAATCAGGTTGCCATTTGGAAAAACATAAGGTTGAATATATGTATACTCTACATATTACAAACAACCAAAAACAAAAATTCCAGGTGAAAACAAAATGTAAACCTTGAAAGCAAAACCACAGAAGTCCTAGAAGAAAACATGGGATTTTTAAAAATAATCTTAACAGTGGAGAAGGTTTTCTCAAATATTATACAAAATTCCAAAATCATAAGAGATCGATAAACTGAATTACCTTTAAAAAAAGAAAAGATCATCATGATTTTTTAAAAACATAAACAAAGTCAAATGAAAAACCAGGAATAAATATCTTTAAAGTATATTTCAGACAAAGGGCTAATTTCCTTCATGCAAAGAACTTCTCAAATCAATGAGATAAATAACCCAATAGAAAACGGAAGTAAAAATATGAACAGAAATGGGCAAAGAGTTCACATAAAAGGAACTACACATGGCTCTTATCATAAGAAAAGATGTTCAATCTCAGTCACAATAAGATAAATGCAAAACAATTCTCAGAGATACAGAATTGACAAAAACCAGAATGTTGGATAACAGGCTCATTTGACTAAGGAAAAAAAGGCACTCAAAATTGCCTGTGAGAGTGCAAATAGGAAAATCCTCTAAGAGCAATTTGACAATTTCTATCAAAATTTAAAAAGTAGAGATACCCCTTGACTCAATAATGCCACTTCTAGAAACTCATCTTATAGGTATATTTGTATATGAGTGAAATGACACAGATATGGGATAATAATTGCAGCATTGCTTGAATAGCAAAAGATTGGAAACAAATGTTCTTCAGTAGGGCACTGATTAAATAATGAACTACTCAGATATACTAAGTGAAAAATGCAAAGCAATGTGTACTGTACACTACCACGTGTGTTTAAAAAAATATTGAATACTACTTACATATGCTTGTATATGCATGGATAGTCAATGCATATAATCAATACAAAAACTAAGAAGTTTTATCTGGGACAGGAACTGAGTAGCTAGGAAACAGGCATGAGAAGGGCAATTGTTTTTCACTGTACTCGCATTTATAACTTTAAAATTTTGTACTATTCAAGAAATTTCAATTAACGCAAAGGCCCACAAACTGCAGATTCTTCAGCCTTGCACAGGACCTGCAGGATCAGATTCTCTGGGGAAGGAGCCAGGGGCTGCAATTCTAACAAGCACTGTGTGTGATTCTCATGCAGAGAAGTTTGAGAAGCCCCAACAGAGAGCATCATTGGTAATGCAACTGGTAATGCAACTTATCAAAATAATAATAGCAACAGTGATGTAAGCAGTAATGAACACGTATTTAAAAAGATAAAGCCTAAGACACCACTGCCAAAATCTTGCACAAGTTTTCCTGAAAAAAAATGCTCTGGCACAGCCTAGCATAGAAAGAGTTTACACCACGACGAAGTATTCCTTGTTCTCGCTGGTGTTTGGCTTCAACCACTGTTAATCATTTCACTAGCTTTTTATACTTTGCAAAATGCTTTACCCTAATCCTTTGAAATAGGTAAGAGCATAACAAGCCTTACTTGAAGTTACAGGAAAAAGAGATAAGTGAAATGTTCAAAAACAGCACACCTCCAAATTCACTACTTTCCAGCTAACAACTACGAACCCAGCTGCCGTGTTCTAAAGAAACTTACGTCTAGAAGAAACGTATACATTTACTAGGTTTCTTCAATCTAGGCATGGCTTGTGTTACAAATCACAGTTGTGTATTTCTGAGATGCTAGGGGAGAGAGAAAGGGCATAGCCCCAAGTCTCAGACAGCTCTGGCTCCCCCTCTGTGTTCTTCAATTTATTTCCCTGTAAATCAAGGTGAAAAAACAATATGGTGGAGTGATTAAGAGCATGTGCTCTGGAGCTAGAATGCCTGCGCTCAAATCCCAGCTCTGCCACTGTGTAACCTTGAGCAAGTTACTTAATTTCTCTGTGCCTCCACAGACACATCTGTAAAATGGGGATGGTACCACCTCACTCACTTGGTATGGGGATTAGATAAATTAATACATGTGCAGCACTTTGTATAGAAACTGGCACATAGTAAGTGCTAGATAAATATTTGCTATTATTATTTCAGACCAGTCTTGGCATACTAAAGGAAAAGAATTCACAAAAATAATGGTAAACCCAGGGAAGGGGTGGAGAGACAGGGAGGAAAACTCTGTAATGGCTAAAGAGAAGACACAGAAGGCAAACAACAATGAAAAGTTGGTTGTTTCCAAGAAATAAAAAACCAACTACAAGATATTGAAGCAATGGGCCAAGCAAAGCAAAGCTGTTTTTTCCTAGTTCTGTGGACTGCTCGGCAGCCAGGCGTTTCCATTTTCCTGTCTGGGTCTGTATCGCTGTATAAGTTTTATGTCAGGAGCCCCAAACCAAGCAGGTTTGGCATTGGGGGTGGCAGCACCTCTTACCAAGCCCCTGTGCTCATAAGTATGACCAGGACTGTCACCCTCACTGTCCCCTAAGGCAACAGAAGGGCTTTGCCTCCACAGAAAAACCCGGGTGGTGAAGGGACTGGAAGAGCTCAAAGGGAATCCCAAACCCACCAGCTTCCTTGGTCATGGACTCAGGGAGCCCAGACCAGACCACAGACCCACCATCACTTCATTGCATACAATCTGCGCTTGGGACTCTGGGCAGCAAATGCAGATGGAAGGGACCCCTGAGACCACACTGCCTGATTTCTCCATTTTATGGTTGCTGTGGAGACTGAGGTGCAGAAAGAGGAAACGACCTGCCCCAAAGTTCAGTGATACCTAGATAATTATCTTACCACAGGGACCACTGATAACTGAAAGAGAAGCCCTTGTACTAATTATGCATTATTTCATCTTTAATTGCCATATTTTAGCCATTCTTAAAACGTTCATTCTTTAAAAACAAGAAAAAGCCCACTACGTAAAATAAGTATCTCGTGAAAATAGTGACTTCAACTGTGGAACAATCTCTTCCCTGTAACAGCTGCTGAGCAGGAAAAACGGTGAAGTAGCAGCTGTCCCCCTAGTTCTCCAGGGCAGATTTGGGAGATGCTATACAGTGCTTGGAAGTGTTGTCCACTCTGACCTGAATCTCAGAGCTGCACCTCCATCAACCTAGTTTTCATTTCGAAGCTGTTTGGAACTACCAACCATAATTTATTTATCCAAAGTTCCTATGAACTTACTTAGGCTCTTAGCCTAATATCTTAACCAACCGAAAACACCACGATTCCTTTCCTCTGCAGGTCCTCACAGCCATCACTTTGTCCCTGACACACCCTTCCTCAGAGGCCACCGCAGAGAGGTCTGCTCAGAACCAACCCCAGCTAAAGAGTCAGCCACACAGAATCCATCCTGGGGTCTCAACTGGACAGAGCTGCAGGTACCAAATTTTTGCCCATGGACTGTGTTTTGAAAGATCTGGCCTAGCAAATTTATTCACACCTCACTACAAATAACTCAATTTCATTTCTTTTTAGCAAATTTATTAATATTTGTTTCTCCTTTTAGATAATCAAACATATCTGACGGCCCATCGGAGCTTCCAAACAACAGAAGGTAACTCGTTTTGTCATCAAACTGACCTGCTATTTCAACCCAGAAACAAAACGCATTTTAATTAGCCTGAGCTGCCTTATTCTAAATAAATGTTTGATTCCCTGCTCTGCCCTCCCGCCCTCTCTCCACACACCTTCTCAGAGTCACGGGGATCCGAAGACCCCGTGGACGACGCCGGTATATATACTGAAGCCACCACACTGCCTCGAACTGAAAACAGCCTGGAATCTGGCAGAGCCAAAGCCTTGCTGTATTGCCCTCCCAGCAGCAAAATTTATCTACAATCTGAAATTACATCAAATTTCCAAGGACTGGCGAAAACATTTCCCATGAGCAAGAAGTTAATTTATTTGCAGGGGAAAATGAATGGTTCCTCTGCTTTCCTGACCCTCCCATAAGCACCGGGAAACAACACGAAGTGACCCTGAGGAGAGACCCCAGACAGAGCCCTCACTTATGTAAGATGACCTAAAATCAGCCAGGGCTGACAGAGGACATAAATTCTGCAACGCACAGTAATGGGTCTGAGGAGTCTTTAAGCCAAGATCCAGACTGGACCTCTATTTAAATGTACTCCCTAGGGCTTGCCTGGTGGTGCAGTGGTTGAGAGTCTGCCTGCCGATGCAGGGAACACGGGTTCGTGCCCCGGTCCGGGAAGATCCCACATGCCGTGGAGTGGCTGCGCCCGTGAGCCATGTCCGCTGAGCCTGCGCGTCCGGAGCCTGTGCTCCGCAAAGGGAGAGGCCACAAGAGTGAGAGGCCCGCGTACCGCAAAAAAAAAAAATGTACTCCCTAGTGAGAAATAACTTGTTTTTTTGTATGTTATACTTTGGGGGAGGAGTGCTGAAATTGTGTATTTGGAAAAAATTATCAAACTTATGCCTTATACAATTACAGGTAAACAAGTTATTGAAAAGGCCCAGGTTAGTGGAGTTCATTGTGTTAGGACAGGCCACAAGAAGCCCTCTCCCCCTCTTTCTGCCCCTTGTAATTTATTTCACAAATTCCTTCCACTTTGTGTTCAAAAAAAAAAAAAAAAGAAGAGGCACTTTAGAACCTAATGGCATCTTAGGATTAGAAGCAGCACTGTTTGCGACCATCTCCAGAAAAAAAAAAGATCCTTTGGAAGACCCAATAAGAAAAATTCATTTTCCAATCAAAACATATTAACTCTAACATCTCTCAACCCACCAGAAACCACTCAAAGTAATGAGAACCGTAAGAAGAGGAAGGGGGGGGAAAATGAGTCAGTCGGGGTAATTTCCCTCTGCTGTTGACCATCCCTGTTCTGTTAAAACAATCTGCCAAACTCAGACTAATATCTCTGAAGCAACCTTCTCTACCACCACCTGGACTGGTGGGGATCCCTCATTTCATTCTCCCCAGCTTTGTTCAAAAGTGCAGGTAGGCCAAGGGACATCAGACTCTCATAGGCCATAAACTTCAGATACTCCACATGGAGTAAGACATCCAAACACCCATGTGCTAAGAGCTCACGCCACCCTCCTTCAAAGTCAAGTTAACACTTAGTGCTGGCTATGTGCCCGGCACCATGCTAGGCACTTCACATGGATTATCTCACTTAATCTCATGAGTTATATGCCTTATTTTACAGATGAGGAAAATGAGAGCTGGGTAACTTGCCCAAGGTCACAGAGAGCACAGATTGAAACCTTGTGGGCTGACTCCAGACCCTGCTTTCTTAACCACTGTCCCAGCCCACCATAGGGTGTCAGGGTACAAGCGAGCTTTACCGACTTCCCCAGACACACACGCGCACACACACACACACACACACACACACACACACACATCCCAGGCCTGAGTCTGGCTTCCAGCACCACCCCACCACAAAGGAAGACTCCCCTTCTCCTGATTCAGACTGGACGCCATAGACCGCTGTAATCAGTACATGAAAAATGAGCCACAGTTAGGGAGCCAAAATGAAATGCCATCATTTTGTGCTGTGAAACAGCCTCCCAATTTCCTGAAATCCATGCAGCAACATAGAAAAAACAAAGGGGCTGTTCAAATCATTTTATATCTTCGGCTGAATGTAAAGACTTTAACTTCAGATGAGCTGAGATATCACAGCACTTTGTAAAAGGGAGGAACTAGAAAGGAAATCATTCTGTTTCTGGGCCACAGAGTATTTTTCATTCAGAGGAAAAGAAACTCTGGCCTTTTTAAATGTTTTTAAGGATTGATCCTAAACAGAAGGCTTATAATCACAGAAATGTCTTATAATACTGGGTCCTTTTCACTTATAAAATTGTCCCCAATGCAAGTTGAAAGTTGATAACTTGACTCCATGTGCCAACTTCAAATGAACCAAGGTATAAAACAGCTCCAAAAGGACAATTCATTGAAAAGAAGGCCGTAAGGCAATTTGCAAACATCACATGCACTTGCTTTATATGAATAGCTATAGCCACATACAGTATCAAAATGAAACTATAAGGGAAGGAATTCACTGTACAGAAGACAAAACAATACCCTTTTTATTTTTAAAACTCTGGTGAAATAGGTTTCCATATGACATCCCATTTTTTAAAAAATTAACGTAAACCAACCTGCCTGTGGGTTAGTCACGCTACAGAGACCTCATCATAGTGTGTACAGATGCCTAGAGTATTTACAAATGTTATCTGTTAGGTAGTAAAGTTTTGTTGCCATTTTTCCAGCACATATTCCACAGTAAAATAAAGGGGAGATATTGGTGTTCTTGTACAAAAATTCTTAACAAATGGATAAGGCAATTTACCTGAGAGAAGATTTGTTCTTGAAATATTTCTCTTTTCACAATTGGAAATATAGAAATGGGATGTAGTTGTAAAAGAAGCATAAGAATGTCTAAGTTTACATTTTTTCTTTTAAATTATTTAAGTACCATTAAGTTAAAATGTTTACATTCATTATAAAAAATGTTGTTAAATCTTATGCAAATGATTTAACACTGATTGCTGCAACGCAAATTGCACTTTTTAAAAAAAATTATTGTATACATGGAAGAAAAATATCTTTTGTTTGCTACCCTGTTTACAAATTCAGACTGACTTCAGGTCAGTCACACAATATGAACTTTGAGAAACGTCAGTCACAGTGTATGTTACAGTTACGATGCAGTCCTGCAAACCGAGTGATATTTTTGACAGGAGACCTCAAGAACCGACTCAGCCTCCAGAGGCGTGTACCAAACGAATGGTCTTCTCCACGAACGCATGTGAAATCTGGGGGCGGAAAAGGTATGAAGAAATTCTGGAATAACCAAAACCGATTAGAAGATGCACAGGAATTGGGGCAATACACATAAAACTTTTGTTTAAAAATCTCTCTCAATATTCCTTAGCAGGCAAGGCCCCGGTTCCTAGTCCAGGTTTCTGGAAGTGGCACACTGGACATCAAATCCCCTGGCCGACCCCGGAAGTGGCCGTGGCCGGGGAGGCTGTGGGCTGCTCTGGCCCTTCTCCCGAGCCGGTCCATCTTCTCCCTGGGTCTTCAAGACAGGGTCAGGGTGCTAAAGGCTGAGCAAGCCTCACGGGAGATACATCTCTTTCAAATAAAGGCACGGAAATCCTGTGTCAGAGGAAGATGTCCAGTCGGCACCCTCAGCCCAGTCCGGACTGCTTGCCAAGCAGATCACGAAGGCGGTCCCGCGGGCCCTGGCCGTGTCCTCCTCCTGTTACCCGCGGCCGCTCAGGCCAGGGCCAGGGCGCACCAGGAATCCTGTCTCACCGACGACGTGACTTCGGCCGGCGAGGCCAGGCTGACGCCGATGTACAGCCCATCTTGACCTGAGTACTTGAGCTCGCTGTTCTCGGGATTAGCGCTCTCCCCGGCTCCAGACATCACTGAGGCGCCTGCCTGATGGAAGAGGGGGATGGAGAGGAGAGAGAGAAGGGGAGAGACAGTTACCAATAAATTGTCAGGCAGCTGGTCCCTGCTAGGTAAACATTCGGGAACAAGTGAGACGGTAGCACAGCTGGCAGAGCTGCTCCCTGGGCGGTACGGTGCCACTGACCTAACTCGGGCGATGTCTGCTCTTAGAAACAGCATCCTATTCACGCCATTAACTCGCGGCAGGAACCACCAGGCAAGATGCGCAGCTGGACGCAGGTAGGAAAGGGGAACTGGAGGTGGCCTATTTGTAAAAAGTGCCAAACACTCAGATCTCCGACAGTGAAACAAACCACACCACGTAGGTCAACAGGCCTTAAGGATGCCCGCACAATCTAATCACTGCAAAAGAGAAAAGGCAGAGCACGGCGCGTACACACACGCGCGCGCACGCACACACACACACACACACACACACAGCGGAACCACGAGGCTTAGCAGTTCTATCAAAGTCTGAGAAGGAAAGATACACAGTTCAGCAAGACCTGATAAATGAAATTTTTGAGCACTGACTTCATGGAAAATTAACCCATGCATACACAGGATTTAATTCTTCCCTAAAGCACAGGCCATGTTTGAAGCAGACCATGTGATAAAGAAAATGCTACCATCCTGTATCTGTCATGATCGTGGCAATCATTTCTTGAAGCAAAAGGTCACCTTTCTCTTGTTTCATTCCTTCCTTCCTTCCATCCAAATAAGAAAAGCCAAATAGCAAACATGATATAATTTAGTAAAATCAAACCAAAATAACTAAAATCATGTTTAGACTATGGTTTGAGAAAACAGTTGCATTTGACTTTTTTTTCTTTTAAATCTAGCCATAATCACATACTTGTGAAACATGCTTTCTTTCCTTCTAAAAGCTCTGAAGCCCATTATTTCTTCTGAGCTTTCAGGGTTCCATTCCATAAACTACTGGATACTTGTTTTTTGACACAGGTAGAACATCTTGTACTTTTCAAAGCATTCCTTTTCTACATTCACAATCCCATTAAATCCTAAAACATCCATCTGTCTGGCCAAGTTGACGGTACATCCACTTCAGAGAAATACAGGGCACCAGACACTGAGAGAACTGAATGGAAGGGTCCCAGACCCTCCGTGGCTCCACACAGGAGCCTAGTAGTCAGCGTGGTCCTACCCTCTCCCAGAAAGGATCTGGTTTTCTCTCTGATCCTCACAATAGCTGTATGGGACTGAGAGGTAGGATTTTGGGAAGTGTGACCATGGAACTTCCTGTCCACCCATCCCAATTCCCTCCCAGCTGGACAGACCAAGTGTGGCCCCACCACAGGTAACGAATCCTTCCCTTTCCTAGCAAAAATGAATGTTTGTGCAAATCCAGCAACAGTCCCTACCCCTGCCCCCAAACTTCTTTTTAAATAATACAAACTTAAAGATGTAAACCAAGGGCTTTGGGTGCCTAAAAAAGCAAATTTCACAAACTCACTGAGATGTCTAAAATTTAAAATAGATTCTTGTGAAATAGATGAAATAATCCTGTCAAACAAACTAAAGCTATGGATTTAGTTACACGTACAAATACGGTGATTACTTTTAGCTCAGAACCTCGGCTATAAGAAAACTCAAAATAGATCCAGATTTAACCCCCAAAGAAATACACAAAAGGATGCTATTCAATTACAAAAAGAGTCTTCATTTTAGAAAAGAGCTATCATACAACTAGTAGAAAGAGTGAGCTCCCTTATAAATGACTAATGTCATACCCAGCTTGGTATTATCTACCTATTCCCCAAAAAGGCACGTTTGCATTTATCTGACTAAATCTGACTTCACCACAGCAAGTGCTATTTTCTGAAATGGAGGGGGTGCCTCGACTGACCCAGGAAGCAGCGCACCTCAAATGGCCAGAAATGCTGAGACAGCAGAGGGGTCTGCCGTCACCACAAGTCACAACAAGAAACACGAGCAGGGCACCTCGGCCCCGGGGCCGAGAGACAGTCATTCCCAGGTTGTGTGGGGAACTAGGACACGCACACACTCGAAAGTAAGACCACACAACAGTTATCATGAGTTTATGAGTGTCTGAGACAGGGAGGTAGAACAAGAGGTCAGAGAAGGAATCGCAGAGGGGAAAGGATGCCCGGGGACAGCCGCAGGCAGCCTGCACGGTAGGACCAGCATGGACTTTCAAATTCTACCCTGGTTCAGCCACCCACCTCCTGAGCTTCCTCCTTGGGAAACTGGCCCTACCTCAAGCATGTTTGTGATGATTAAGGGAGCTAATGTGTGCAGGCACGTCAGAATGCCTTGCCATGTTAAATATTCCATGAAGGGAAGCTATTGCTGCGGGTGAAGAAAGGGTGCTCATAATTGGAAGCATGCAGGATGTGGAGAGGTCCGTTCACAAGACAAGACAGCTGAAAGGGAAGGATATTAAGCAATGAGTCAGAAAAGATTCTGTGGGAGAGAGAAACTAGAGGGTCTGACCTAGAACTTTCTGTACCTCAGTTTCCTCACCTAGAAAATGGAAATAAAGAGGCACATATGTCAGAAGGTTGCTGCAAAAGAATTAAATTAGTGTATGTAAAGCCCTCGTGAAAGTGTCTGACAAGAGTC
Source organism: Neophocaena asiaeorientalis asiaeorientalis (assembly GCF_003031525.2). NCBI lineage: Eukaryota > Metazoa > Chordata > Mammalia > Artiodactyla > Phocoenidae > Neophocaena > Neophocaena asiaeorientalis. The sequence continues at coordinate 3,532,039 of NW_020174563.1, forward strand.
AAGACTACATACGTATGTGCTATTGACACTATGAGAATTTTGTTATTGTAGTGAAGGAGCGTGGACCTCACTGAATCTCCCCAATGTCAGCCTTCACCAGGCAAGGTGCCGCCATCACTGGGTGGGAGCAGCCCTACGAACTCAGCCAGAGCTAAGTGAAAACCACCACAGCCATGACCTTACTCTAATCATCACTGACGGCTCTGCGCAGAGAGAAAGCAAGGTGCTCCTGCAGCCCTTCCAAAGGCTCATCGGCCCTTTTTCAAATAAGCCGCATTAAAGAAACCTTAATACCCTGAACACTACACTTACACCTGAACAACAGTCCCAAAAGCTGCTGTTGAAGTACATATTTACTGTCTTCTTCGTTCAGACAAAAACGTTAAGCTATATGGCAGGCAAACCCCAAATTACGTGAGTGATGAGCTCCTGAAAAAAATATCAGCTCATTGGAAATCGAAAGCAACATCTGAGTTTGTCAGAAAAAAATACAACAAGTACTTGTGCCCAAGGTTTGAGAACCTTATTTTTAAATGGGGATATACTATTTAAACACGGAATGCTGCGATGCACAGCGTTTTGTTCTATGTCAGTCATACCTCAGTAAAAAATAACTTGAAATTTCACGTCACAATACATAATGAGATCATCGTGATGAGATCAGCTGGGATGGATAACGCCAGCCCCCTCGTCCCTGGCTGGCGGGGTTATACCCTGGCGCACACCTTAGAAGGTAGTTAGCAAAGCCATCAAGAACTTTATACCCTACTCAGCTCTGTAATTCCACTTCTGGAAATGGATTACAAGGAAAAAATTCAAAGGGACGGAAAGGCTCCCCACAGAAAGACATCCATTGCGGGGTTACTTATAATAGTGGAAACCATGGAAATAATCTAATGTCTCATAATATGAGGATGGTTTGGGAACGAAGGGATATCTGCTTAATGAACTACTGTACAAGTACTAAAAATAATAAGATCATGTAACAAAATCCTGTAATGCCATGTTAAGTGAAAAACAGCAGGATAGAAATTCTAGGTCATAATTACAACTTACCCGTGTGCATGCAAATGTATTTCAAGAGAACCCAGCGTGGGGTGGAAGACTGGGGACCACCTGGGAGGGCCCAACCAGTTAGCCATGTATACCTTCCTTTTGAATATTTTAATTGAGTGGCTTACTGCAGTCTAACTGGGGGAGAGGAACAGAAACATGAGGCACCAGTACTTGAGAAATGAGCCAGCCTGGACAGTCATAAAGCAGCATGAAAAACAGGGGGAATCAGAGTGGAGGGAGGATCAGATGGGCCCCCATGCACCCCTGAGGTCACCTCTGAGCCACCTGGCATAGGCTGGAACCCAGCCAGCCATGCACGTGTGCAACACAGTTCCAGGTACGTGAAAACCCCAAACACAGTACACAGATGGGTGCAACAGTATATAACCTGAGCTCTTGAAACTGGCATTCTAACAGCAGAAGACGGCTAGAATTAGCACGACTCTCCTTAAGAAACCCGGCTTGTCACATTGTCATCTTAAGTGCCTTCCCTTCACTGGGGATATTCAAGAGCTACCTCTCAAGAATCAGTTCAATCTGGGGGAAAAAATCAGAGATAACTTATTAGGACCCTGGACCCAGTACACACACACACACACACACACGGTTAAGGTTTTCCCACGTCTACTTAAACCCCTGAAAGGATCAGATCGCAGACATCTCAACAAGGCCAGAGCAGGCACGTCACTAACCCTAAACCAACCTAATCCCCCGAAAGTTCCTGAACAACAGTAGAGGAGAGTGTGCTGAACGCCCACAGCCGAGCCATCCTTCCTTCTTTGGGAGGCAGCTCCGACAGGCGGAGGTCCTGGCTCTTTCTCTGATCAAAGTGCAAGACGAGGGTGGAGCAGAAATCTGTTCTGTGTTATCACTCCCAGCTTATCGGCCTCCACCCTCCCACTGACGACTGAAAATGGAGGCACTTCCTGTTGAAAGAATGTGTTATCAGCACCGACCCAGGCCGGGCTTAGCACTGCAAGCAGGCCGGGTCAGGTGGGGGACCCACAGCAACTGGCCGGACGCCCCCCCCCAAAGGAATAAATGACTTCAGGGACAAGTCGCGGCTGCAGACCTGGACGTGGAAAATCTCCACTGGCCCGTGAGGCAGCACAGTGATCTTTGGATCACCCAGATTGTTTTGCTGTGAAAATAAGCCTTCACTCATTTTCGGACACGTATCTAGATGTCAAGGATTTCTGACTTGCTGAGCTCCTCTAGCCGATGCCCAGCAGTGTCTGGCTCACAGCGGGCTCACCAGCCATGAGCCTTGTCACGTCCCATTACAGGCAGGCTCAGAGACAGCCTCCCACAATACCCACGAAGCAGCTCTGGAAAGGTGACACGTCAGAGCAAAGGGAACCCTTAAAGGACACAGCCTTTCCAGAAGGATTACAGAGGTTCTCTGGCTTGTGAATTATAAACAGGAATTTCATTTTTGAGGAAGAAAACCAAAAAGGAGTCCGCTGGGGTGTGCTCTGTCTGCCTGCCACACTATAATCTCTCCTAACGCTGCCTCACAATCTGGAGAAACAAACCTCGGCACCCCTGGCAGGCTGGGGGGTGCGTGATCATTCCCAGAGCACAGGATTTTGAAGATGATCACACTGCCTCCTCAGTTTGGATTCGGGCTGTCAGCTTCCATGGCCTCTGGTCTGTCCTTCCTACACATCTAAGCAAGTTGTGGTTACAGCTTTTCCTTGTGTGAGGGGAAGCCAGCCACCCCTCACTGCCAAAGCTCTCTTCTCTGCTTTGGTCACCTCTAGGTTAGACTCTGTGGTGTTTGATAGCATCCTTCCTCAAAAGAAAAATTAAAAGCTCTGTCTAAGTTCCTAACAAAGGAGAAACACTTTCAGATAAGCCTTAACTTCCACTCTAAAAACCAAGGTCATTTCAGTTTGGATGGAGGGAACAGGACCAGACACAAAAGTGACCCAATAGCTGAGGAGGTAACACTAGGAAGATACACAAACACACACGGGTTCTGTCTCCACCAGGACACGTGAAAACCATCAATCACAACAAAACCCTCTAAGTCTCCCACAAGGGCTCAATAAAGCTCAAGAAGGGAGAGTCACGGTCACCTCAGCCGATGACCCAACTCAGTGTTTAGCAGAATAGTTTATTTTTTTGTAATTTAGCAAACAAATTCCTTACTGAGGAGAGCTCACTGGCTGTCCCCTTGACCCCTCGTGCCCCTTCTGGGCCTGAGCTGGCAGGGTTATATCCATAGCCAGGATGCTTCTCTTTTCAAGGAGGGAAATAATTATTCTACACACACTCTACTCTGGACAAAGGAGCAAACTGTTTTACGCATCTGTACATACACACAGCAAGCATGTTGTGATAAAGAAAGGCATGGCCCCAAGTTTATAAGTACTCTGGGATTATCAGCAAAACACTGATGTACAAATATAAATTGTAAGAAGAAGGGTTTGTCCCACAACTTGAAGTCACTGGCCTACTAAAGAAAAAGTTTATCTTCAAAAATGAATCAAAATGGACGGCTTTATTCTAGTCAAATTCAGTGGTGAAAGATCCAGAGGTAAGATGTAAAACCCGATGGATTAGGATCTTATTAAAGACTGGCTTTTTAGGAGCTTAGATGAGCATCTTCCTCTGGCCATATCTACGAGACAAAGCAGACCACGGTCCAAGAACCAAGCAGCATTTACAAGAAGGCATTATGAAAGTGCTAAGAATCATAACGAATGAAAAATTGTTGCTATCAGGGAAATAAAAGTATTTAAACATGGTTACTTTGTGAACACAATAGTTTTACATCTCTAAATTCACCCCATTAAGAAAGGGAATGATATTTATGTCTAATGTCTTGGGATGGAAAAAATTCCATGCAAATAAAGCACATCGCTATTAACTTCCAAGGTTATATTTAAATAGTGCTATTCTTCTTGAGCTTCAAAGTGGTCTGCAGGCATCTCCCACTTGTGCTACACTACACTCCTAAGGACCAGATGGTAGGAATTACTCTTCCCCTTTAGTAGTAGGAGGAAAACCTTGGCAGTTTGCTATAGTCACACAGAGCTGGAGCTAGCGCTTGGTTGCCTGACTGCTTCCTTCCAGCTGCTAATCCGTGAACCCCCAGGATAAACTTCAGACCATATTCAGGCTTCACCATGAATCAAGTGACTAAACATAAGGAGAGCTTTAAATTAAAAGTATTTCGCGTTTAATAGGATAAAAATATGATTCTGGAGCGTGTGCACCAGCTCTGGTGAAACCATGCCATGCTAACACCTACCAAAAGGGGCAGTACACCAAGTAAATTATCATTTAAGTATCATCAGAGGGCTTCCCTGGTGGCGCAGTGGTTGAGAGTCCGCCTGCCGATGCAGGGGACACGGGTTCGCGCCCCGGTCCGGGAAGATCCCACATGCCGCGGAGCGGCTGGGCCCGTGAGCCATGGCCGCTGAGCCTGCGCATCCGGAGCCTGTGCTCCTCAACGGGAGAGGCCACAACAGTGAGAGGCCCGCGTACCGCAAAAAAATATAAATAAATAAATATCATCAGATAATGACTTGGAATTGTTCACTCAAAAGACTCCAACATGACATTGAAATCAATACCTGTTATTTGTTCAAAGCTTCCTTAAAATCTGAGGTCAATAAAATAATTTCTTTTTGCTCTGGCTCACAAACTCTTTTGAGTACTGGCCCTGATATGATAGGTAGCTGAATCACGAATGATCACATATGTCAACACCTATCTTTGGAGATGCTTTTTTTAATTATTAAAGTTTCAGAGAAAATTAACAAATAGGTCTAAACACAGAGTTAACAGATTGTATTTAATTCTTATCCATTAGATCTTCATATTGCTAGTAACTCTTTTGGCAGACACCCATGAAATGCATAATAAATTACTTTTTGTTCCAGTAAAGGAATTCATTTTCTTCGAAGATTCATTTAGCAATAACATTTCAGAGTATCCTAAGCCAGATTTCTTAAATTTGGCCGTGTTTTCCGTAACATTATTTCATGTTTTGTGACAATTTTTGTATATTCTTATAGAGGTGGGGGGGAAAAAAAAACTTCAAGGCATCTGTAATCCGCAAAGAAAAGTTGTGCTCTGAGATGAAGGCTTTTAACTTGAGGCCGTATGAAAAGGCAGCCCACACTTATTCTTTACCTAGTATTCTGGCTTTCAGATTGTGATAATGAGTCAGTTATTAAACAAACCACAGTCCTGTGATAAATTGGGTGGACATATATGTTATAAACTATTTAAAGAGCAATACAGTTTTACTGTTTCCTACTATACATACAGGGACATTGTCATATTAATGTAGTAAGTGTATTTCTAATCACCATCCTCCCCATGACACGCGCACGCGCACAGGCACACAAGGAAAAAAAAAAGAGGGAAGTCTAGAAAAGGCCTTCAGATCAAAGTGAAAGTATGCAAACTCCACATGCTTTCACATTCCCTGCCAGGGTGACGTGTGACTTTCACGGCGAAGGCCAATGTGGTCAGACAGGAACGTGAGTGAATTATTAGAAGGGTCTGTGAAAGAAGAAAAGAAAGGGAGCCTGGCACGTAAGGAGCGTGAAGATAAAATGCCAACAAAATATTTATGTTCATGGCTAGCAGCAAGTGGCGAGTGGGATATTAATAACTGTGATGACTGCCAACTCCCTGGGAGAGGTGGGAGACATCGGCTCCAGCCCCGGCTGCAACGCGGGCTTGTCTTATGACCTTATGGAGTCACTCCGGATCCTGGTTTATAAATGAGGCAATAATAATACCTAAGTGCAACTCTCTCGCCGACCCTCGTGGGAGATTAATGCCTTTTTAACTCTTTTTATTCATTTAGAAAAAAGTATCTTGGACTATAAACTCTGGGGGGGAAATGGACACTTGCCTCTTAAGAAATGCTTTTTTAATGATTTTGTAAAAATTAAATTGAAGGCAATTTGGACATTCTAAAAGTTCCAACTCACTTGGCACTCACTGTGTATGGGTTTAAATCACACCATCAGAAGGATTTTAATACCACGATCTTAAAGTATTTCATATTTTAAGGGAGACTTTTTACCATCCCATGCACGTCAACAACAGTTAGTTTTACTACTTATTATTTTTTCTGTTACCCAACTAACAAAGTCCTAGAATTATAATATATTTTATTGATAAGAATAATGTTTAACAAGAAAATTTATACAATGTGCCTTGTGTATTTGGTCATGAGAAAATCACTTCTCTAGTGCTATTTTCCTAGCTGTACTTGATGCTGAAGTTATAACCAAAATTAGTCAGCTTTCTTTAAGAACATGTTATTTCTTCTCTCTAAAGGCTTCAGCCTATCCCATATTAATCCAGTATGCCATAGGAGTAAAAACACTGACTCTGCCTCTGCCAGACCTATGTCCAAACCCAAGCCCTGCCTCTTAATCTGATATATAACCTTGGGGCTATTACTGGGTCTCACTCCCCCAAATGGAAAATGTAAATAAAAACACTTCATTTGTAGAGTGATAATTGGGAATAAAAGAGAAAGGGTACATAAAACATCTGGCACTTAAAAGGTACTTGACAGAAGCTAGTTTCCTGCCTTCCTACATCCACAATCTTATGAGAAAGTATAAGAAAGAGAGGAAACTCCCCCAAAGCAACCATACAGTAATTAATCCACTAAGGCCTGGCTCTCAAGTACCCTAAAGGCGAGCGTGGAACATTCAAGGTAAGAGTTAAGCAGGGGGACTTCCCTGGTAGCGCAGTGCTTAGGAATCCGCCTGCCAATGCAGGGGACACAGGTTTGAGCCCTGGTCTGGGAAGATCTCACATGCTGCGGAGCAACCGGGCCCGTGAGCCACAACTTCTGAGCCCACGTGCCCCAACTACTGAAGCCCATGCACCTAGAGCCCGTGCTCCACAAGAGAAGCCCGCGCACCGCAACGAAGAGTAGCCCCCACTCGCCGCAACTAGAGAAAACCCGCATTCAGCAACGAAGACCCAATACAGCCAAAAATAAATAAATAAATAAATAAATAAATTTATTTAAAAAAAAAAAAAGAGTTAAGCAAGAACTTTGGTCCCCACTCCAGCAGCCTCTTGAATCTTCTCTTCCTCACACTCAAGTTACCCTGCGTGAAAGCAACTCATACTGTATGCAGGTCCTTCATGAACGTTCAAGTATTTAACTACTACAGAAATAGTTAATAACAATAGAAGCTATTATTTTGTGACCAATCATAGTGCCAAGTAAATCCAAAGTGATTCAGCTACTCAAAGAAAAAGACAGTGGAATATAAACTTGCTAATAAAGAAATAAGCTACGTGACTCAAGCAATGTTTTCCAATTTTCATCACAGTATGCAAATATTAACATATAAAATAAAATCTATAAAAAGAATATAAAATATTAACCTGCCAAGTACCTAACCTTTCTTCAGAAGGCCTTATAAAGACATCCAGATATCCCAACAAATGTCAGTCCCTAAATCACTGCCCCTCAGCTCCGGAGCACTTAAGCACTTAACTCTTTCAAACCACTTCTAGCATGAGATTTAGCACCATGCAGCTCAGAGGTATTACTTCTGACAAGGTCATTGAATAAAGCTATTACCTAGGACTGACTGCAGTAGGGAAATGGGTCCCGCTAGGCATAGTGCATCCCAGAAGGATAAATGAGGCAGGAATGAAGACCTATTCAACACTGAGAAACTGACCAAACGTGGGCAAGGCCCACCCAAAGGCAGAGAAGCAGCCAGAGAGGAATCTGAGATGTGGTCCTTGTTTGAGTATAAGGATGCCTGCCTCTCTCTCTGTGGAAGCTGTCACCAACAACAAACCACAAAGTGAGGAAATGAATTACACTTAGACACACCATCCTTAACACATCTCCATTTGGAAGGGTCACCTGGCAGCTACCCTGAAACCATCCTGCCCCAAGTAGTCCCTCAGGTCAGGACACGTCACCAGCTCCAAGGAGGTAGTTTTCCTTATTAACTGTGAAAGGAAAAGCTGCTTCTAAAATGTACAAACAGGCATGCTAACATTTGTTTACATCAATTATCAAAATGCGCCCAGTTAAGGATATTTTAATTGTTGGAGTATAACAACACATTTTTGGACAGAAACACCACAGTGGGTGTTAGAGAAAGTCCATCATTTAGAAATGAACATAGTGTGGACCCTACTTAAGGCTGACTTAAAATTGACTTGAAACAGTTTTAAATATCTGCCTTCCACCTAATTTATCCACCTCAGCTCCTGCCTTTGCCTTTTTCTAACCTACACTCCAGCCACACTGAATTCCTAAAACTATGTCCCTGAAGCATCATAGTTACCATGTTCTTCTTCCTGGAAACCTCTATCCCGACTTTTCCCCCACAAAAATCCTACACATCTAATTCAAATTTCCTGTCCTCTGAGAAACCATTTCCAACCCTGCGGTCAGAATTCACGGCTCCCTACTTTCGACTCACAACTTTGTTGCTCATTTAAAACACTTTCAAATATGACCAGCAGGAAGATCTGTCTATACACACGTGTCCCCACCACGACCACCACGTTACCAACAATCTGATATCCAGGACCTTGTTTTACTACACTGAAAACAGGGCATCCCGTAGCACAATGCTTCTTAAATGGAACAACGACCGTAAGGCAAGGGCTAGTCAGATAGAGTTCATCTCCATTTATTTCCACATTATATGTTTAATGATGACTTCAACATTATATTTGCAGTTTTAATATAAACTTAAGTAGGTTTTAATTTTTGTTAAATAATTATCTACAGAACTACTTGTAGGCAGACAAAATATGTTCAGTGATTTTTTTATCCTCAGCCATTGTCTTATTACTCACTTTATCAAATTAATCCTTCCTGTCCCAAAGAAAATTAAGAGATAACTTTATAAATTGGGGGATGAGTTATAAAGTTTTTGTATATTATAGTTACATACATATATACAATATACATATGCATTTTATATATGTGTGTATATATGTAAAGTATCCTCCAGTTTTACAAATTTTTACTTACAAGTCCTAAGAGGGATAGAATATATAGAGACTACTTATTAAATCTTATTTGGGAATTGCTGAAATAGAATGTTACCATATTTGCCTCCTAATAACAACAAACGTAAAACATAACTCAGTCAATAAATGGAATTCAATGAAAAATTCAAATATTCTTACAATCCACAGAGACTCTAAATGCCAAAGAAAATCTGATGTCTGTTTCGGTCAACTAAATAAACATTTTTCAGTAAATCTAGAAGATTTAGATAAAGAAGATTTCAGACTGAATGAAAAAAAAAAACATTTGGAGGAAATTTATCTTTAAGTTCAAAACTCACAAAATTAATCAACTGTATCAAAAATTAAGTTCAACACATTTCTTAACAAACACAAAGAATTCCATACAAGAAACTGATTATAAAATTCTGATAGGACTTCCCTGGTGGGTCCAGTGGTTAGGACTCCGCACTCCGGACGCAGGGGATCACGGGTTCGACCCCTGGTCGGGGAAGATCCCACATGCCACATGGCAAGGCCCCCGAAAAATAAATAATTAAAAAAAAATTTTAAATACAGAGAAAATAAGGGAAAGAAAAATGAAAAATAATAAGGTCTAATGAATAGTAAATATCATATAAATGAAAGCAAATAAATCATTTACTGCAATAATTAAAAAAAAACACTCCAAAGGAACAAGACAGTGGCTATTTTAATACCAGGCTGCCCGGCAGCAGCAACGGGTCTTCCTGTTCTCATACAGGAGACAAACTGCCCTCCCTTCACCTCCAAAACTTACACACCACACCTGCACAGCCTGCAACAGAGAAACTGAGTCATAAGGGAGCAGGTCAGCAACCTGATGACTATCAGAAGAAACGAGACAGAGGTCTAGTTAAAACACAAAGGAGCAACACACGTACATAAAGCTAAGACATGCCACAAAGTCAACAAAATGAGGCTTCAGAGCAGTGCAAAAATGATTTTTGTGTGCTCCAGAATACTCAGCTCCAGCCAGGCTTGCTCAGGTGCCAGGTCACGATAGTACCACCACTGAATATGCCCACATGCAGGGACATCGGAACTTAAAAGAAGTCCTCTAGGAATGCCTCCTGGTGATCTCCTACAGCTGACTTCTCAGCGGGGAATTAAAACAGCAAGTCTCATACAGTCTCTGCAACTGTCTCTGTGCTTTAAATCACAGTCATTAAGGAAAGGTGGAGGAGCGGGTATGTTGCCACTTGTATCTCTAAGTAGAGCGTGTGGCCCCTTTCCTTGTTCCACTGGGAGTATGCCTACGATTGTCCTTTGTTTTGTAGCTTGGCTGTCCCTATTAAATGAGGACAACCCTGCAGGACTGATTTCCACCCCGTCAGTCACAAGGGCCGCTGGAGATCCACGGGGCAGACCCATCATCACTGGAGGTTTTAAACGCCAAGCCGAAGAAGGACCCAACCTTGCTGTGTGGATATAATAACATCCCCCTCACCTACAGCACTCACAAAATCCTATAAAGCAGTCATTCACAACGCCAGCTGCCCTCCAACGTGATAAACTGGGACCAAAATGGGAAAATGTCACTTCTTTGTCAACACAGACGCCTTTCACAAATGCTTCTGCCAGTTGCTCACAGATAACGGCTCCAGCAGCCTCTTCACGGCGCCGCCGCTGCCACGCCAGCCACGCACACGAAGAACCAGCCAGCCCAGGAGGGTCTGAAGAGTGTCCAGGGACCAACGGACACACACTGGCACTCCTGGGGAAACCACTGAGTCTGCTACAATTATCCTTGGAGGGGACAGTTTCCCAAGGCAGCCAGTCTACTGGCTTTTGCCGGGTAGTCAACACCCACATCAGGAAGGCACCGATGCTGGGAGACTCCGTGATGGGCTGGCCATCCGGAGAAAACTCACGAGCCCAGTGCCAGCCCAGGCCAGGAAGGGCGGGTCCCTGGAGGGAGGAGGGGATGATGGGCTGTCCTCTCCCCCCAACCCCC
>NW_020174563.1:3543170-3555991 GCF_003031525.2 Neophocaena asiaeorientalis asiaeorientalis
GAAAAGCTGTCAGGAAGCACTTCTGAGGCCACCTGGGCTCGGAGAACTGCCCACCCCTGGGTCTGCAACTCACACCGCTGGTTCCCACAGAGGCTGCCCGGGCTCCGGGAGTGATGGGGAGGGTGCAGCAAAAGACCTTGTAAGGAACTGCTCTCCAACTCCCCCAATCTCCGAAGTACTTTTTAAAATATATTTTTTTAATACTAAAATTGCTTTGCCTCCTGGCCTCTGGTAGTAAACTGAGGCTTTCATCCGACGGCACTGGCCGACGAGCCTCCCCTGGCATGCTGGGTCCCAAGTGAGAGACAGATGCAGGGACACCAAAGCCGCCGTGGGACTAGCTGCTGGACTCCCGAGGTCCTTCTTCCAGACAAGTCCGGGCCTGACCCTGTCACTGCCTTTGCACTGTTCCTCCCCTGGAGGGCAAAATTGATTGGACTTGCAAATAGCCAGTTTTGAAATTTTACATCACAAAACCACAAGGGCAAAACAGACTCCGCCCACTAAGGTTCCAAAGCCCATTGTTGGGCAAAAATCTCTATTTCTGTGCCATTTATCATTCAAATTTAGCTTTTGCCATGCTAAGCTTGGACTGTAGCACCAACAAAAGTGAGTTGGAGCTGGCAGCAATCCACTTTTTAGCCTGGAGAGGCAGATACTGAGGCTGAAACCCTAGCTGATCCCTCAACGCTTCAGAAAACCAGAACATCCTTTCTCCTGATTTAAGCCGCATAATTGCTTCTGAGGACTTAGGGCACAATAAAGGGTATTTTAAAATAATATTGACCTTTTCATTTCCTCACAACTTCTATTTACCACTTTAGACCCTTGAAGTTACATCTTGCCCTCCTGTAAAAAAAAAAGTCATTCACCAGAGTTCACCTTTATAAAGGCTAGAAACGTTCTTTAAGAATATGTGTCTGCAACAAACAAAAACAGCAGAAAGGCTTTTTCCCTTTGGAAACTCTGAACAAACTTCTTGTTCATTAAAGAAAAAGAGTCCAAGAGAGTTTGAATTGGAGGAGTCAAAGAAAAATATCAAACATACCTTTAAGCAGTTAACAACTTTTTTTTAAATTTTTGTTTGTTTAAGCCAGTAAAAATACCAGCTCCGTGGTTCCTGGTTCAAAGACAACTCAAGGGCAGTAGTTTCAATTTCACCTGTGGCGGTTGTTCAAAAACACAAATTTCCAAGCCCCACCCCCAGAGACGCTGACTCAGAAAATCCAGGGTGGAGCCCAGGAATCTGTAGTATTTCAAAGTACCCCAAATAAAGCAAAATTAAATGTAGAAAAGAATTACTAAGTAGGAATTTTAATGCTAATGTTTCGCCCTAAACCAGTCTCAGTGTAATCCTCACCCGGGGCTGTGAAATGCTGCCGCACAGGTCGGGCCCTGGATCTCTGAGGACCAGGGTGCGGCCCGGTCATTTTTAAAGGGCATTCCAGGTAAATTTGGGAAACACTAGGGTTGGAAAGTGCTCTTCATTTGAGAAAACCTGAGTTTCAATTACAGCTTTACTGAAACGAAGTCTGTGATCTTCACAAAGACCCAGGCACCCTTGTCCTCAGGGGCGCGAAATCACACACAAACCGAACTGCTCACAGGCTGATCACCAGGCTGAAATAAGCCTGGGTACAATCAAGGTGCATTAGAAGATGGCGAAGCTGCCCAGCCCAGCAGAGGACTGTTAGGTGAAGATCAGCGAACACAGCAGCACATCACATGACTCATTGTGATGAGCTTTGCTCTGGGTAGATGATTTTTTTTTTTAATGTAAAGAAGGAAGAGAAGAAAAAAGGCTGGAGTTGATAAGATAAGCAAAAGCAATTTAAATGCCATGGGCACTGGGATATATAAAACCACTGAGCTGGTACTTTTCCTGATCTACATTAGAAATATATAATACATGTATATACATTTCTACTGTATATACATGTACATATATATATATATAAACTCAGATAAAAACCTGGAAATAAAACAATTTAAAGCACTTCAAACCAAAACTTCTTGCCTTTACTTGGGTTAATTTAACCATAAAGAAATGATGTGGATCTTAATTAAGAGGTTTGTAAAGTACTTAAGTTTGTCATTTTGTTGACATTTAAATGTAATTTCCTCTAAAAACTATTCTTAGGTATCAGCTAACAAAACTGAACTGTTGGTTTAGATTATTGTACTACCAGATAAGATAAAATTTGAGATAATATACCGGGAGAGCAACCCACTAGCTTAGAAGGAGTCTATACTGTTTTAACACTTACCCCTGAGGCTGTCGGTTGTGTCGTAGGGGAAGTATTTTTGCTGCAGTCATCTGAGTTAGAAGAGGTGGAAGTTGGAGTCATGGGAACAGAAGTATTGCTATTACCTGCAACAGTCAAAATTAACCACATAAGTATACATATACTCTGCTAAGTTTGGCAAATACCTGACAGTCAAATAGTATTTTGTTATATTTACCGGAGCAAGCTTTTGACTTATTTATGTTCTTAGGTTTTCGTTTCCTCGTTTGAATTCCCTCTTTTTTCATAGCAAGCGGTCGAGGCACCTAAAAATTGTTCACATAGGCCATGAGTTTATGAAGAAAAACCAAACTAACTAAAGACCCAACCTCAGTACTGAAAGCCCTCATTTAAAAGAACTTCGCATAAATGCCAATCCAATTTTTACATACACTTCGAACTGCATAAAGACTACACTTTCCCCATCAAATGCAGAGATTCCTCCAGAAAAAAAAATAGGGAGGGTGATTTGCCAGGGAGAACTTACTCCTTCAACTTAATGTTTATTGTTTTAAACAACTTCAATTACAGAGTAAAACCACTGAATACATTCAGTGTAAAAACACTGAATACACACAAGAAAAATAAATATTTTTATTTCAAAGAGATCATGTATTCTTCTCCCTACATATACCAAGGATAATTTTCTTTTTAAAATTGACATATATCTTGCGCTATCCTTAAAATGTAGAATCTAACTATAGCTATCAAATATAGCTATTCCTCTTTTGTATAAATGTATTTGATTGCATTCACATTTTTTAAGCTATAAACTAGTTAGTGTGAATTTCTAGTTGGTTCCATGCTTTTTTTTCTTTTTAAGTGTACAGTTTTTTAACATATACACACTACTATATACAAAATAGATAACCAACAAGGACCTACTGTATAGCACAGGGAACTATACTCAATATTTTGTAATAACCTATGAGGGAAAAGAATCTGAAAAAGAATACATATATATTATACGTATATAATATATATATTATACACACACATATGTATCACTGAATCACTGTGCTGTACACCTGAAACTAACAAGAACATTATAAATCAACTATACTTTGACTTTACAGCTTTTTTTTTAAAGCTTACTACCATCTTATAAATTCTAAAACACACTTTCCCACATTTTAGTATTTTTAAAATTGGGATGTCTTACTATGGATTTGTGTGACAGTTTAATTGGCAGTATTTTTTGTTTCTTAAAGTTTCTATTATAATTAACAGGACCCTCGAGTCAGAGGTACATATAGAAAATCAGATTTTTCACTTTTATGCCCTCTCCTTTGCTGATTTTTTAAACTGAAACTATGTACAAACAAGACACTGAACGTGTATACACATGAGAGTAGGTGGCGCACCCCATGGAGTTTCATGTAGAGTCCACAAGCATTGCACACAGGTTCACCCTCGGCGTTTCTGCGCCACAAAGTGGTGGTTGTGGTGTGACAGTTGGCACAGGACAATCCAAGCCGGCGGGAGGAAGGCTAGAAAGCAGCACAAGAATGTAAGTGTACAGATATGTACAGATATGTGATTTTTATGCATATGTTACATACATCAATGTATCACGTCCCTGCCATCAACAAGCATGTACCTGGTTATTATAAATAAGAGGTCCCTTGAGAAAAAAACCTTGACGTGTAATTAGGTTGACCTTCCTGGACCAAAGTGTGCTCCATCCAATACATAAGATTGATTTGCTCCAGCCCATTAGCATAGATTAAAGCAGTCACAATGCTGGCCAATGCCTGCACTCACTGTTGTCAGACGGCTGAGACACAAGAGTAAAGAAATGAGTTTTTCTGTGCCCCCTCCTCTGGAATTCTGCTCGCACAAGGGAAACCAAGCTTCCCGGACAAGAAACGTTTTCTATCTGTGTGTATTGTCAGAGGCTCTGGCAGACCTGGTCCCAAATGAGGAAATTGTTCATTGAGGAGAAACTTCTAGATTTTTTTCTCTTTTTAAAAGATGTTCTAGGGGACTTCCCTGGTGGCACGGTGGTTAAGAATCCGCTTGCCAGTGCAGGGGACACGGGTTCAAGCCCTGGTCCGGGAAGATCTCACATGCCGTGGAGCAACTAAGCCCGTGTGCCACAGCTAACTGAGCCTGCGCTCTAGAGCCCGCAAGCCACAGCTACTGAAACCCGCGTGCCTAGAGCCCGCGCTCTGCAACAAGAGAAGCCGTTGCAATGAGAAGCCCGCGCCCCGCAACGAAGAGTAGCCCCCGCTCACCACAACTAGAGAAAGCCCGACTGCAGCAACAAAGACCCAATGCAGCCAAAAATAAATAAATAAAATAAATAAATGTGTTAAAAAAAAAAAAGAAATGCAGTCACAAACCACCTGCCAACATGTTAAGTGGCTTTGGGGAGTCTCTGCTTCACCTGAAAACTGAGATATTGATCTATTTCTCAGATATGTGCAAAGGAATAAACCAGAAACTGCAGAAGGGTCTATATATATTCACAGAAATGGATTTTGGAAAATGTACAAAAATTTTGGAAAGAAATATATTTTAATACATCTCATTAATTATCATCATGACTGCCTATTGCATGAATTTTTGTATTAACCATTTTACAAAGGATTAGCAAATTTTACAACATTGTGTTAGTGCTGGCATTGTCTTATATATGGTGATGCTGCTATATTTTATTTAGCCTGTCAATATAGTACTCAACTTTTGTTCATACCAAGGGTTAAATTTATCAGAAGAGGCCAACAGTCTGTCACTCTGATTTCTATGTTCCCTTTTATACCCATAACATCCTTATATGGAATTTATTTCCTCTAAATTATTATGTGTGAATTATAAAGAGGGGCTATTTAAGCTAGTATAAGTTCCTGCCTAGAATGACAAAAATCTAAGTTTGTTTTTAAATTACCTAGATAGGCAACTAAAACCCTGCTGTGATTTCAGTTAAACAAAAAAAAAAAAGCTATGGGGAAAATCCAGGGACCAAAGCAAGCTGAAAGACACAGAATTAGGGAAGTTGGTAACGATGATTAATTTAAGAAAAGAAGTAATAAAGAATGGACAACAAAAACACAGACTGAGCATTCACTGAATATTCAGACTAAAAGACAGAGAGTTCCAAAATCTTCATTGGCAAATTTAAAAGTTAAAATTGTATTTTACTTTTATAACTCACATCCTGTTGTATTGCTGTAGCATACTCTTTACAGACAAGTTGTAAAACCAAAGAGACACTGGGAAGCCTTTTAGTACTGCCACCTTTTAAAGAAATCAGTGCTAAGAAAGAATCAATTTGACATTTGGTTGAAATGAATGTTTGGCTAACAGAACTGTTTGAGAAATTGCTTTTAAAATGATGAAAACATAAAATCTTACACATCAGGGCTTTTTTTTTTCTTTATGGTTAAAATAAAATAATTTCCCAGAAGAGCACTCCTTTCTCTTCATAAATGTGAAATCAGTAAACTAGGGACAGGAAGTTTCATTTTATAAACAGGTCATTTATGACAGTTTCCAGTGGAATTTGGAGCCAGTGTGAGGCAAACTTATTATCAGAATTTGCCATTATAACAAAGAACTTTATGACTGTCAACTGCAGATCATAAGTGAAGCCAGTCCCCATAAACATGTGAAATGAAGGTGAGTGGGTTATAAAAGTTCCTGTAACAAGTGATCTCAGCTATATTCATCACTGACAAGGAATTCAAGTTACACCATAAATCTCTTATTTTGCAATGTATTACAAGTTCAAATTCAGTGATTGGTTCTGTACTGCTAGCTAAACAAACCTGGGTTCAACACTCTGAGAACTAACTAGATCCAGCAAAACAATAAATAAGAAGCCCACAAGGAGAACTAATTGATAGACACACCCTTCAACTGGTATCATTTATAACACATTTACCAAGCACATTGGCTGACCTTGGTCACTGCCAAGACACCTGCTACACAGAAGGAAAACTCATAGATTCAGAGATGTTAAAAACTGGGGTTTTTTCCTGTTAACAGTTATTTTTACTGGTAAGTGCACAAAACTAATGCCGCCATCTAAATATGGATGTTACTAGAGCAAATTTAAAATGCCACTAGAGGGCTTCCCTGGTGGCGCAGTGGTTGGGAGTCCGCCTGCCGATGCGGGGGACACGGGTTCGGGCCCTGGTCTGGGAGGATCCCACATGCAACTGGGCCCGTGAGGCACAACTGCTGGGCCTGCGCGTCTGGAGCCTGTGCCCCGCAACGGGAGAGGCCACGACAGTGAGAGGCCCGCGCACCGCGATGAAGGGTGGCCCCCGCTCGCCGCAACTAGAGAAAGCCCTTGCACAGAAACGAAGACCCAACACAGCCAAAAAAGTAAATAAATAAATAAATTTATTAAAAAAAAAAAAAAAAAAGCCCACTAGAACCTAAATTCTGCCAGTTTTTTTTGCTCAATCTTGAGAAAATGTTACCTTCTGGACTCAGCTCAATGCGCCTTTCCAAAAAAATAATAATCAGTTTCATTGTTCATACATTGGCTAATACATGAAAACAAGAAACTTCCTTGGAATATTTTCCGGCAGTACTTTTTCTTTTTAAATATGATGCATATAAGAAAAATGAAAACCACAGGGAGTCAGGCACTGAAGTTAAGGATGCCCTTTGAAGAAAAGTTTAACTGTGGGAGACTGTAACAAGTTTAAGGCACATACACTCATTAAATTAACCTCGGCCACTTTATTTTAAATGCATTAAAAACAAAACAACCATAAAACTAATTGCTTCTCTTTAAGGTGTCAGACTTACATTGTGATGCAATTTCACTCTAATCTATTTAACACAAACAACATGTGTAGCATTTGTTCCTGCTAATTAGAGTATAACAATTAAATAAATTACTTGGATACTTAAGATGTCTGGCATCTAACTGTAAAATATTTTACTTTAAAAGGTATTAGAGTATGAGTGCTTGGCTAAACAAATGTTAGCCTTACGGTGGGGCTTGTGAAAGCTTTCGTTTATTTTCTCCAGTCACTACAGCAGTAAATACCCTTTCCTTCTTAACAACACACAAGACAATAAGAGATTAATCCCTGAAGAAAATCAGAATTCCCACACTTTAATAAAACATAGTGAAATGTGTCGGGATGGTGAAAATCCTCTACTTGCAAAAAACATGCAGACTGCATTTTCTTCTCAAGTTCTATGTAGTTCCCTGAACAGCCACATTTCAAAATAACAAAGGTTAGAGTAAATAAATTTTTCACCCGACTCAAGGACAGTCCAAAAGACAGATGGAATTTGGAGCTAAAACTAGTCTGGCTCCGAGAAGAGGTGGAAGGGGCCCAGAGGTAGAAGGGACAGAGTCAAAGGGGTCCAGGAGGATGAGGCTGTGGGGAGAAAGGGACTGTGGGTTCGCTGTTGTCATATCCATTTGAGGGGGCATGTTACAAAGAAGCATGCTTTTTTTCAAGAATAAACTCCAAACCAGACCAAAGAGTCCACAGTGAAAATAAAAATCTCCTTCCTTCACCTGACCTGGGGCTGCAGCCTCCAGTTTTTCTCCCTGGAGGTTACTAACATTACTCATTCCTTGTATCTCCTTCCAAAACTATTTTAGTGCATTTACAAGTACATCTAGAGATTTGTAAATATAGGGAGTTTTGGTACTTTTAAAAGATGGTAGCACACTACACCATTATTTTTTTTTTTTTCCATTTAAGGACGTCAGTCTCCTTTCAGGACCTGCGCTCGTGGGCACTCAAACGACAGGAGAACCGGGCGTACCGCTGGGGCCGGCACTCGGCCCGCCCCGGGTGCCCCCGCGGGGACAGGTGCGGCCGGGCGGGGCCGGGCGGGAAGACCCCGACCCCAGGGGAAGAGCGCCGCTTGGGGCCGGGCTGCAGGGGAGGGCGGCGCTCGCACTCACCACGCGCTTCTGCGGCTTGATGAGGGGCCGGCTGAGGCCGTTCATCTTGCTGTAGAGGCCGCAGGCGTTGCACAGGTAGTGGCCGGTGCCGTCCCGCCGCCACAGTGGCGTCTGGATGGAGCCGCAGTTCACGCACTCGCGGCTCTCAGGCAGGTCCTCCAACAGGTCTGCGGGGACGAGAAGCCGGTGAGGTCCCGCCCGCCCGCCGGTCCGTCCGCCCGTCTCCGCGGGCCTCCCCGACACCCCAGCACCCCGAGCCGCCGTGCCGGCCTTCCCCACCGCTTTCTGCTCGGCGGCCCGGCGGGGAGCCGGCTGTTGATGTCATAGCGATCGACCTGTTGACCAACACTTTGTCCAATACTTCTGCACCCCTGGGCGCACCCAGTGCAAACCCCAGGGCAGTCGGAGACTGAGCTGGAAGCCCGGCCCGAATCATCTGCCTCCTGTCTCCAAGGACCTCAGAGTTGAGCCGTGGGGAGGTTGGTTTGGGTCCTCTGACCCCTTCTTTCCGGCTGTTCCCAAGCTTTTCAAAACTGAAATCCATCATAATTACAATATACCACTTGCCAAACCCCAGCAAGCCTTGCGATATTAACAATGATCACTGACCCCTGCCCTAACCCACAAATATCCCCGGACAAAGTGAGGCTGTCTTCTTTACGTCTATCTCAAGTTAACTTTTTGAAGGTATTTGCTATATCTACTACTCTTCGTTTTCCTCAGTAAAAAATAGACAAGTGAAATTAGAAATACTGTTCTTGGGCACTTTTGCCAATTAATTAGAAATTACTCAGGTCTCCTCAGGGGGCGGGGAAAGCACTAAAAGATTAATAAACACAGAGATAAATGTTAAGCTCGATTTTCATGCCACAAAGACCAAATACTAAAATATTATGATTTCAAAATGGGTCTTATTGCTTCAATCTACAAAACGTCTACAAATGGTTGATGCTTTACCAATTCAGAAAATTACTCGACCTGTCCCAATGCTAAATAAATTTTTTCCTATTTTCCTGCACTAAAAGTTCAACTTAGGTCATCTATTTAAATTATATTTGTCATTTGGCTACTTGGTTAGTTTTCCAGAGTTCACAATTAACCTAAACCTGCTAATTTACTCTAAAGAAGCCTTTAGAGTAAATGGTTTTAACATTTATTACTTCCCCTTGAATCAGTTAAATATGAATAATTATCTAAAATGAGGTTCTTATCAAGCACTTTTTAAATAGACTTTAAAATATCTCCAGTCTAGAGTTACTTATATTATAGAAAATTTAAATGTTACCATTTGGCTTTCTTTAAGGAGCATTTTTGAATCAGTTTTTAAAGTAAATAAACATTACACTTTAAAGTTTATTTGAAGAGTACGCTAGCAAGCCTCTCTATTCTTTGTGTTTCTATTCACGAGCAGCTTACAGCTTGTGTTTACCATCAACTTGTGTAAAGATATTTAAACGGGATTTGGACATACAGAAATCTTTCATTCCATTAATATTATTTACCCTGCAAAACAAGTCTCCTTCCTCCTCAAGAAATAAGTTTAAAAGAAACTAGCCTCCCACATAACTCGAGTTCAAAGTTGTCATGGGGATACTGCAACTTAGAACACATCACAAAGATTTATTCTTCTCCGCCCTAAAAGCTACTATTGACTACGGTAATCAGTAAAATGCTCAGGACTTCAAGGACACTGAAGTTAAACAAGGTATTTGTCTTTGTTGTTGACTTTAAAATGTTACCTATCAGAGCCCCTCTCCGTGGAGAATTGGGGCATTCCCTGGAGAACCCAGCCCTACGCCTGGCCTCCTTCTCCTGGGCTGGGAACAATAAAGACTCCCTGGAGAAGACAGTGTGAACGCCCCAGGTAAATCTCTTTAGTCAGCTGAAAACCCAGAGACAAAACTTAAAGTCTACTTTGGATAAATAAAATTTAGGAAGTTTGCTTATTTTTAACTAAATAAAATCTACAGCTCCCATTGCCTCCACACTTTTCCCCACTCCTCATTCAGCAGCTGCAATCCTATAACTAAAATAAGAAAAAGCTACTTTTTATAAATCATGAAATCTGATTGTGCTGGAAGCCCTCTCACCATTTCCCCCCAATTCATCCTCTGTCTCCTAACCTGACTGCTTTGGGTGGCCCTGGGCAGTGACAGACTCAGGGGAGAAGGGCAAGGCCAGTGAATGTCATCCCAGGACCGAGAATGGACCCAATTCAGCGGCAGCTTGTGAGGGCACTGGCCTCTGGAGACAGAACTCACCCCAAAACTCCCCACCAGCACCAGGGAGAGGTGAATGGAGCAGGTTCCCAGAGAACAGCCCCCTACTCCACCCCGCACTGTGCAGGTTGAGAAAGCTCAGTGCTCAGGTTTTAGCCCTGCCCATTTGCTCGAAAAAGAGTGCCTCCAAAAATGGTTTGTTTAAAAAAAAAAAAATCAAAGTGGAGAAGCAGAGAATCAGTTAGGAAGCTGGGAGGAGAGGTGCTGGGGGTCGAGGTCTCTCTAGCATGGAAACACCTGTAATGGACAAGCAAAGTTAGGGTCATTCATCTCCCCCACCCTCAGACTGGCTTATTCTCAGCAGCTTCCTGCCTTTAAAGACTCTTTATGCAAAAGCTGGGTGTTCCCAAACCCCTTTCCTTTTTTTTTGAAACATGCTCTGAGTCTACACAAGATTTTTCTAACTTTGCAGTGTTCTACCCAAAAAGGGAAAAAATTAGTGAAAGGATAGGCTAAGTTTAGATTGAAAAACTTACAACCTGTCTGTAATTGCACTCTACCACCTCTAAAAGGATTTTTCTCACAAAACCAATTACTTTAAACATCCAAAGACTCCGATTATGTCTTTTGGACTGCTTCTCTGTCCTGTGTAATGCTGGAAGAGGGCAAAGGGAAACGGAGGTCACGCTAAGGTGCGTCGCCAATCAGGCAGAGCTGCCTCCTACCCAGCTCACACAACCTTTCGGATTCCCTGCTGGATCCTTGACTGACAGAAACCTCACAGCCTAACCACCACCCCCTTCCATCCTTTGAAGATCCTTCTCCCTGTCTCTCTGCTCCCGGGAGCCAGATGTGGGTCCCTAATGCAGCAGGAAGGGTGACAGGGCTCTGTGGTCTCAAGTCTCCAAACTTCAACAGGGCCCTCCCCACCGCCCCACTCTACACACAGACCATAAAGATGGTCTCCAGGACCAGCTTTGCAAGGAGAGGAGAGGGGATTTTCAGCCCAATGTTACTGAGAGAGGGCAATTCAAATAAGATCCTTCACACCTTCAGGCCACTAGCATTCCCAGGCTGTCTCTGAACACAAGGCTGTTAGTGCCTCACTTGACCCTCACTAATTAGGGTCCCTAAAAGACTTGCTGTCCCTAAGTGAAGGGCTCTCCCGCAAAGCCCAGACCTGGGGCCTGAGAGCGCCAGGTAGGGTACCTTAGGCTGATGTGCCTCCTTGTCCTTGCCACTTCTTGACTCCCACAGCTCCCCTCAAAGAAACAACGGCCAAAAAAAGCCCATTATTTTGTCTTAGGAGACTGTCAGGTTATATCAAACAGGTTAAATACAAAGAGAGACCTCTGAAAGCACGAAAAAGGACCCAGAATGCTGAAGCTGAGGAAAGAAGCCAACGTGCCACTGTCAGGCCAGACAACAGTTCACACCCTCCCTTGTCATTGAAGAACAGGACAAACACTCTTCAAGATGTGGGGCATTTGCAGGAATTTTGACAATTGTGTTTTCCCAGTTCACTCCAAACTGCCCCCAGACACTGGAATGGAAAGCATGAGTGGGATTGGAAACTGAAAATTTGTTGGCCTGGGTTCCGGAGGAAGAATAGGCGTGAGTGCTCCTGGATCCCTGGTCCCAGCCTGGGGGACGCAGGCGGGAACAACAGCACGACACCCCGCCGGCCTGCTGATGCCAAGCAAAAGGGCCCCGGCACCAGCCTTCCCTCCGGACAGTCACAAGGCTGACCTCTCTTCTTGCCCTCTCACTGAGGGTCAGGGAGATGCCAACTAGGTCCTTTTCCACCATGGACCTCTTTAAACACTCTCGCTGAGGGAAACACACGCAGCTCCCGACCTTGGGAGAGTTGAATTGGGTGTGACTGTGTGTATTGGACGAGAGGGTGAATCGCATGCCCAACACGCTCCTACAGTTACCCTCCAAATGGACTCTCACGCTTCCACCCAGGCAAACTGGAGTCTGCGACCAAGTTCAGGCCCTGTCCGTTCCCTCCTGGGCTCATTTTTTTCCAACTGCCCACTCCAGTCACTATCCATCAAGTCCCTGGACCTCCTCCCAGACACTGAGGCATATCTGCTCATCTAGTCTCTCTCGTTCAAAACAGAAGCACCACAACAACGCGGTCAGACTCCGGGCACCCAGGCAGGAATGCCCTGGAAACAGGGCCCAAGTCAAGTAGCTACTCTACACCCCCTCGCGTCCCGACTCCCATGCCGCGGCGCGACCCTTACCTGCGCTGGGGCCCCGTGGCACAGGGAGCGGGGCTCCGGCGCGGCTCTGCAGGCTGTGAAGCACCGGGGTCTCGAAGGGTCCGGCGGGCCAGGCGGGCGTCAGCGGTGCACCCACGTAGGGCGAGTAGGCGCTCGGGTGGTGGTGATGATGGTGGTGGTACGTCCCGTTCAGCGGCCG
>NW_020174563.1:3556102-3558616 GCF_003031525.2 Neophocaena asiaeorientalis asiaeorientalis
GAGTGCACGAAGCCGCCGGGCGCGCCGTCGTAAGCGGCGGGCCCCTGGCTGGAGAGGGCGGCGAGGGTCTGGTACATCTCCTCGGGCTGCTCGGGGGCGAAAGGGCTCAGCTTGGCGCCGCGGCTGGACCACAGCAGCTTGCTGGCGGTCGCGGCCTGGTCGAGGTCAGTGAAGAGCAATAGGTCCTCCCAGCTCGACAGGGCGCCCCCGGGGCCAGAGATCCCCGGCGCCGAAGGTCCGTGGGGAGCCCCGAAGGGATGCGAGGCGTAGGGGCTAAGCAGCAGCGAGCGGGCCGTGGGTCCCGCCGCCGCCTCCGTGTCGAGCTGCGGTGTCCTGCAGTTGCTGGCGCCGCCGGGGCCGCGCTCCCCACCGCGAGAGCAGCAGGAGGAAGAAGAGGAGGAGATGGGGGAAGGCGGCGTAGAGGGCTCCCGCGCTGGAAAGGCTCCGGAGTCGCTGGCGTCCGCAGGCGCGGCCCCGAAGCGCTTCGGCAGGCACCAGCCGCCGTCAGTCAAGGCCATCCACGGTCCGGCGCCGCTCCTAGCTGACTTCTAGCTCCTGAGACCGGATGGGGAGGGAGACAGGGTCGGGAGGAGAGATAAAAAAGGAGTTATCCAAAGCGCAGGCTGCACGACATCTTACCTCCACTCGCCTCCCTAGCTAATGAGATTCCTCAGAGATCCCGTTTCTGCCCCGGGCTCAAGGGGTGGGTAAGGAGAGGGGCATGGGGCCTGCGCAGCCGCCACAGGATCTTCCCAGGACCCGGATACAAGCTCTCCCTCACCCGCACGGCTCGGGTCCCTTCGCGCTCCCTTCCCACCCCCTCCGCAGCATCCCTCATCAGCGCGAGCGCCAGACCCCAAGGGTGACTGCGAGGCCGGCCGAGGTTTTCCTTCCGCCCCGAAGTGGCTCCCTCCTGGCTGATGGCACACAAAGGAACTTTTTAAGTAGCCGTGCGTGTCGGCGCTGCCTTATCATTCCTCCGTACGGGGGTCGCTCGCCCGGAATGCCTCAATATGAGAGCTGCCCGCGTGAAAATCATTAGCACAGGGAAGGCAACCTGTTCCCGAAAACGAAACCGCCGCGTTCTCCCATACTGGCTTTCCCAGAGCTTCCCGGACTGCGCTGACGAGACAGAACGCGAGCCCCAGAGAGAAATGCAACCCAGCCCTGGAAGGTGGGGCCGCAGGGCGGAGATCGCAGTCTCGGACCTTCGGGTCACAGGCAGTTCGGGGTGCGTGCGGGGCCGGAGTCTCCTGCCCAACCCGCGTCCCCGCGGCGCCGCACACCTTAAGACACCGCTGGCCTCTGCAGACGCCAGCGCGTGCGCTCACGCCGGCCGCGCCACGCCGGCCAGACCACCCCGGCCCACCCCGCGGTCATCCCCAGCCGCGGAAAGGCCAGACCGTTCCGGAATCGGACGTAGCGGGGTGGAGCGGAGCGCAGAGAAAAGGAGGGGGAAATGTAAGGGGGGACGCGAGACCGCCCCGGAGCCGAGGCCACCCCAAAGGGGAGAGCAGGAAGAATGACAGGGAGACAAGGAGGGGGTGGAGGAGGGAGGCGAAATACAGCCGGACTGGCCTTCTCGGGGCTGCTTTTCCAAATCGCCTGGGCTCATCGGAGATAACCATACTAAAATTAATACCCACACACAGACCGGGACTAGATAGCAGGAAAGAAGTCTCTGCCCGCCTGACTGCCGGCTCCCGCCCCTTTGCGCCAAGATAACTCGGAGATAAGGCTGCGCGCAGATAAGCGCTTCGGGGAGAGGAAAAGACACCATAAGTCGGTCCGCGGTGTCCCGGGAACCTGGGTGCCTGCTGGGAGTGGAGAAGGTAGAAACCCTCGGAGCCGATCGCGGCCCGCAGAGGGCCGGAGAGCCGAGGCCGACGGGCCAGCGACGGGTGGGGGGTGCAGAGGAGGAAAGAGGAGAGATCGTGCAAGAGAGGAAGCAGCCGAACCTCGGGTGGGCGCTGCGCATGGAGAACAGCCGTGGCGGAGGGGGCTCCAGAGCGCTGAGAGAGGCCGAGGGCGCCGGTAGGCGAGCGCGAGTCCGGGGTCTGCGCGGTGTTGCTGGTGAATAAAAAGGAGAGAGGAGGCGCCTCTTACAGCTCTGCCGGAAAACTGCAGCCTGCGCTCCTGATTGGACTCACCGAGCCCTAAACAAACAGCGCTCGCCGAAGGGTGCCAGGCTGTGGGTCGGAACTGCGCTCTGCGAGCAGCTGGGCGCTGGAGGTGAAGAGGAGGAGGAAGAGGAGGAGGAGGGAGCTAGGGGAGGAGAGAAAAGAGGGTGGGGAGGAGACGGCGGACAGCGGGGGGAGGGGAGCGCGCCGCCCGGGCAGACAATGAGCCCCGCGCAGCCTGCGGGTGTGGGCTAAGCCGCGAGCACCGTCCTGGGAGTAGGGGCGAGTCCATCCAGGGGGCGCCGACCCCGGGGACGCCGGGGGAGGGGCGGAGGTGGCAAAACGCCTGACCTGGCTGGCGACCCACACCCATTCCTCCTCCCCCAGTTACACT
>NW_020174563.1:3558662-3562117 GCF_003031525.2 Neophocaena asiaeorientalis asiaeorientalis
CAGCGGGAGAGACGCGCCAGCTCCCTGGTCAGCGCGCCCCCCAGAATAAGGGGGGAAAGTTCTTTCCTCCGCTGGCTTCCCTGCTCCTCCCTGCACATTAAATGAGCTTTTAGCTCCGCAGTTGTGTGTGACCGACCTTAAACTTTCCCAACCTCTTCTCGAGACCCTGAGGCTCAGGTCGTGGTGGCCGTCGGGAGTCTCGTCTCCTGTGATCTAGGAAAAAAGGAACTCGAGTGCCCAGCTCCCTATCTCTGCTCTGCTTTTCAGAAAGGTACTAAATTCCTGGGAAGTTTTGGGAGGTTCACGTCAGCCCTCCCCAGCTAAACTACGGGAACTTTGGGGGTCATGGTGTACGTAAAGGTTAGTCCATGAAGTGTGCAGAATGGAAAAGGGTTTCCACGCCGGTCACCCCCGGAGGTGCTCTCCAAGTTTTGGTGTCCCGTTTGCTCTGAGCTTTCCCTGGAGAACTTCAGGTAAGTATCAGATAAGTCGTTGGAAATAGGAGGGGGTCACCTTCCCAGGTCCCAGCGCGAAATACCGCTTCCCCACCCCCATCCTCACATACACACCCCTTCTTCGCTCCCTCCAAATGGTTATCACAACTGTGTACAAACTGATACGGTCCTTAGCCAGCAAAGGGACTGGAAATGAACGTCGCGGGGTTATCAGCGCCGATCTGTCAGCGGGGAGTCGCGCGGCCGCAGGTTCGTCCGCGGCAAGAGCCGTGATATATGTCTCGCTCCCTTTCTCTCACAAAAAGGATTTCTTCCGACAGATGTGACCCCAGAAGACTGTCGAGAGAGAATTTTAGCTAGGGCAGGAGCAGTTGTTTTGTGGCAATGGATTTTTACACTCTTTTTTTTTTTTAAGGTAAATCGAAGTAAATGATTTTCTAAAGGTCAGTCTCCCTGAAAGCGTTTGGGCTGTGTGTGTGTGTGTGTGTGTGTGTGTGTGTGCGCGCGCGCGTGTGTGTGTGTGTGCTTGTGTGTATGTTTCCAGTTGGGGAAGAGAGAGGAGCCCGAGCAAAGTTGAGCCGGGGTAGGTAGGGCCGTAGTAAAATAGGGTTTCGAGAGATTGTGAGACCTCCTGGCTAAATGTATGTTTCCTCTGTATGTGACTGTGAGCTATGAACCTGTGAATCCTGGGGGACAAGGGGCCAGGGCCTGGCAGAGCGGGGGAGGAAAGAGTGGAATCGAGGAAGTCGGCGATTCTTTTTTTTTTTTCATTCTTCGTAGTAAATTGCTGCTAAACACTTTTGAATTTTAAATGGCTACCGAAAAGGTCCATAAACCGTTCTCATCCAATTTAGTCACTTTTATTACATTCCTCTTTGCCTCCCCCAATCACTGCGGCGGCTCCCAGTTTCAGCGTGGCCGCAATTCCGAAAAGACTGAAGATAGAAAACTCTGGAACGGAGACTGGCGACTGGAGCAGGATCCAGGGGCTTTAAAATTTAACCTGAGTTCGATCGAATGCGTCTACTAAAGTAGATAACCCGGCGTCCGCCGTCCACTTAACTCCTACCAGGGCTTCCAATGCCTTTCTTTTGTTTTTTACGTGAGTTCCGATCAAATTTTTATGTAGACTGAGTTTTGCAGAAGCTCCTTTGTAAGCCGTTACAGAAAGGTTGTGGGCATTTGATTTCCTTTGAGTCCAACTGTTCTTAAATATTTCTGAGGTTTGCTCTCAAAAGCAAAGTTTTCTTTTTAAAAATTCATATCTCAATGAGGTGATTTCTAACGAAGACAAGTTAACAAATAAATAAGTCCTTTGGCTGAGTTGGAGTCCGGGCTGTGAACGGCCTCCAAGCCTGAGCCCCGAGGAGAACGAGCCCCCGGCGCGAACCTGATTCCTGCTGTGTGTGTGTTTCTTATATTTGCAATTACGTGGGTGACCGTGTGAATTTCCTTGGACAATAGTTGACCCCCAGGGACCGGCTTTTCCCGCCAATCCGCAGCAGCGGGGAGAGGGTGCGCTGGCCCCGGCACGGCTGAGACAGAGGTGAGCGGCGGGACGCAGACCAACTCCACAACGTGCGAGTTCTCAGGCTCGAGAAAGGACAAGGCATTTTACCCTCCAGATTCCCAACCAGTTTTGAACATTGCTTAAAACAAAGGTGGGGGCAGGGAAGTCATTGTTTGCTCTTTTGCAGGGTCACAAGTTGTTTTCTGGTTTTTTAGACTGGTCTTCTTTCTCTTGTCAGTTAACAGAGAAATAAAACAAAACTGACCCGTGGAGTTTATTCAGACAGAATGCCAGGTTGCCTGACTGTTCCAGTTTGCAGTTTTCCCAACGCATCGCCTTTGGCCTTGGGGACAACACCCCCGGGGCCCCGGGGAGCGGCACATTTTCAAAGCCACCCCCCAGAGACCCGAGGCCCGGCGCTCTGAGCTTCCTCTGAGCGCCCCAGCTGGTCCGGGAAGGCCGGAGGGATTAGGGGGGCGCAGAGGAAGAAGTGCACCCCAAGAGCTGGCGATGGTTCCCACAGTGCTTCAGGTAGACGGTCATGCTCTTAGAAGTTTTCTTCGTGTTTCCTTTCCTTTCTTTTTTTCCATTTCTTTCCCTAACGCCTCTCTCTTTCTGGTGGATTTGCTAATCTGGAACGAAATCGTTTCTCTCGGGACTGTTGAGACCCAAGAAGTAGCCCCTCCGGAGCGATCCTGCCTCCGCGAGCGGCCCTCCTCACCCTCGGAGGGGGGCGGGGTGCCTCCCGGGCGAGGCCTGTCCCCAGGGCTGATTTATTTGGGCCGCGCGCGCCACCCCGCTCTTCGAGACTCGAATCCAGCCCGAAGCCAGCCGCCAATAGGGCAGGGGGCGGGGGCCTGGCGGCCAAACTGGAAGGGTGTTTGGGAGGCCAGTTGTGCGCCGCTTCTGGACGAGCCGCGAGGCCCCGACGAGGACCCGCGTCTTCCGAGGATCCGCCTTTACGCCCGCAAACTTAAGCTCATCCTCTTATCATTTCACCAAGCTCCTGGGTGCTCCAGCGACGTTTCAGGAAGAAAAAGAATACATACGATTTCTGACTTTAAAGCATAGGTTTTAACGTGAGAGGTTTTTTGTTGTTGTTGTTTTTAACCAGATTTATGGAGCCTTCTCGCTTGTACCATATTTCTTCCCGTCCCGGGGACGCTTTGGCCAAAGGAAACTGGGTCACCTCGGCGTCCTCCACCCCCGCCAGCGCCCGGGCCCACTAGCCGGGTCGGGGCGGCGCGTTCTCCGATTCAACTCGGTGGCTGTCACTCCGACGCAGGCCATCGCCCAGGGCCCTGACAGTTGTTGGAGGGAAGGGGGGGCGTTGTCGTTGTTTTGTTTTTTAATTCTCGAAAATCCCAAAATACTCCTTAGAAATGTCAGGTGGTGACGGCGGAAGCGCGGGACGTGCGCAGCCTAGAGGTCGCCCCAACCGCGTGCCCCGGCTCCCCGCCCCCTGCCCGCCGCTAGTCCCCGGACTCAGG
>NW_020174563.1:3562312-3627011 GCF_003031525.2 Neophocaena asiaeorientalis asiaeorientalis
ACCGCGGTGGCATTCCTCTCCGCGCGCTGTTTACGTGACTTAATGTACTTCATCCGCCGCGGTAAGTTAGGGCCGCGATAAGGGGGCGGCCGGAGGAGGGTCGCTGTAAAAGCCCCACGCTGGGCGCCTTCCAGCCCTCCCCTCATCCATTAACCTTTTTACTTTCTTCTTCCCTCTCTCTTTTAAAGCTTGTTATCTAGGCCACCCAATGACCGACGAAAGATTTTCCCTCCCTGCTTCTCCCAAGGCCGCTTTAAACCAAATAAATTTAGCTATTAAGGGCCAAGATGTCTGACAAAAGATCGAAAGGTGTCTTTCCGTGATCGCTTAAAGAAGCGAAGGAGAAGCTTGTGGCTCTCGGATCCCGATAAGACATTCCACACCGGCGCCGGCCTCCCTCCCCGAGGCCTGCTTGCGTCCCGACACGCTGAGAACCCCACTTGGTGGCCCCGATCTCGGATGGCCGCCAAGTGGGGAGTGCCAAGCCCTGGGGTCCCGGGAGCCGGGGACTCCAGGCCAGAGCTGGACTCCGCAAACAGCCCTCCTGCACTAGGCAGAAAAACTAAACCGAACTCAGTGGGACCCAAATTACCTCCCATTTGGATTATTTTCTGATACTGAATAATACTACAAAGCCAAACCATTCCTAACCTCGCGCCCCGCTCCCCGCGGTTTGCCGAGCTAGGGGCAGTGTTACTCCCCGTCTCTGGTCGTCCGAAGCAGACCTTTTGAACCCCAGTCAGAACGTGGTATGTGGAAGGAACCTGGCGTCGGGATCATACAGGCTAATGGGGAGGGTGTGGACCCGCAGAATAACAGTGTACAGGTTGGAGGCAGCAGTCCAAATACTCAACCATCCTCAGGTTGAGTTTGGTTATGAAGTATGGTATTTACTATTAGTACTATTAATTACTATGGGCTTCACTACATAAAGCCTCGGGCTGCCAGCTGGGCTGAGGCTCTGACCCTGGAGTAATCCCTTCCTTCTCACTAAAGGTGAAGCAAAAAATAATCCAGTTTCCTGATCCAGGACTGAGAAGTGGGCTTGGGGAGTCAGATGCCATGTTTTCAGTTTCCTGCACAGAGCTGCTGCTTCTCCCCTTAAGTAGATGGAACATCCTCCATACTCCAGGCCCACTTAAGCCTTTTCTACCACTTTGAAATACGGCAGGATAAGAAACTGGGGGTAACAGATGAGACCACTCTTGGCTTCGCTGCAATGGGGCTTCTTCCCACATCTTCTGCCTTTCCCATCTGTTCTTCTCTGGCAACATCAGAGACAGGACTCAGAATCCCAAAAAGCAGTCCAGTATCTTCAGCGTCTGTCTGTCCTCTCATGCAGGGCCCCAGAAGTTAAAAATGTCTTTCTTCTCACTTCTCCCTCCAAATAAGGTGAAGTCCCAAATCATTCACCTTATCTAATCCTAACTTCTTACCCAGCCTCTGGAGGTGAGAGAAATCAGAGCATCAGAGGGAAAGGGACCATTTATGCTCTCAAGAAGGTGAGAGAGATGCAGAAATTTCCATCCCACTAGACAGGCAAAACCTGGGCTTTCTCTGGGCTTTGCAGGTATCACTAAGTGTTTAGGCAATGCCCATTCCAGGGTCAGGGTGCAGATGCCACTGCCCCAGAGCTGTCTCAGCTCAGAGATCTTTGACTGGTTTCCTAGTGGGGCAGGGGGCATTGGGGAAGCAGAAAAAATGAGATGATAGGCTTTAGCTGTTTGCTAAGTGACTAATGTCCTCCTTGAATCAATTAAAGAGAAAAAGTGCCCAAGAAATTAAAAAAAAAAACTTACTGCGTTTGCCACCCAGAAATATGACCTCTCCAGCTGTGTTGCAAATATGCAGAGAATTAAGACCAAAAGGCTGTCTACTCACATGCAGTCCTCCAGTTTCCTGCACTTGCCCGACTGTACTGAGTATGCACTGCACAAAGAAGAACTAGAAGAGGTAGCTACTAGTTTTTTGAAGTGTTTACAGTCTGAAAGGTTTGCAGTTCTGTAGAGCCGGTTAGGCAAAGTACCACAGACAACTTTCAAGATGGAGGGAGATGTCTGAGTCTTTTTTTTTTTCTCTAGAAAAGTACCCATGCTCAGATTTTCCTCTAGGCTTCACAATGAGCTTATTAAAACGGGAGGGTGGTGTTCTAGCTCAAACACTAGGGAATTCCTAGGAGCCCAGACTCTGGGTCAGCCTTCCTGGGTTTGAATCATGACCCCACCCCTTCCTAGCTGAGTGACCAAGACAAATTGCCTAACCTCTCTGCTTCAGTTTCCTCATCTTTAAAATGGGGTTGATAAAAGTACCTCCCTTACAGGATCATTGAGAGGATTAAAAGATGTATCAAGGGCTAAGAGTAACCAGCATATGGTAAGCACTGTGTAAGCATGACCTGTTTTTACCAATATCTATATTGTAATAGACTCACACCTACTATATCAGATTTCAATTTTTTGGGAGACCCACCTATCCCCCAGAGTTAAATTAACTCCCAGGAAAGAACTTCTTTGAGCACTCATTCAACTTTGAGACCTGCCATTCACCAGAGGTCTTGGGCTTTTTCTATGTACCAGCAGTGAGGACTTTATTTATTGCATTATGGTAGGGAAGGGTGATGGGGGAGACAATCGTAGATCTACTTTTTTTGGTTCCTTTGAAGAGGAAAAATTCCTTGTTCCCTTTGCAAATGCCAGCAGCAGACTACAGGACAAAGATAATAATCTTAAGGCTTGTCCTCTGCTCCGAGAAAAGAACTCCAGTCCTCAGAAGCACCCCCCTCCCTGGAAGCTTCTTTCTGGCAGGAGATAGGAGTGAATGAACAGATGGGGCCATGAAGGAGGGCAACCTTGAGGACTGGCGTTAGATATAAGGGAGAAAAAAGAATTAACTAAAT
The DNA here is from genome assembly GCF_003031525.2 of Neophocaena asiaeorientalis asiaeorientalis. Taxonomy (NCBI): domain Eukaryota; kingdom Metazoa; phylum Chordata; class Mammalia; order Artiodactyla; family Phocoenidae; genus Neophocaena; species Neophocaena asiaeorientalis. Next base: position 3,565,209 of record NW_020174563.1, read on the forward strand.
TGACCTGGTCATCTAACTACTCTCATGCTTTTTGCCTTTCAATTTGGCATTGCTGTTTATGCAGGAGACTTATTCTACATTAATCACATTTTGTTAAGGAATTAAAAAATAAATAAATAAAGATCTGTGAGAAGCTAGGGGACCCAATATTGATAGAGGAAAATCTAGACCGTTCCAGATTTTTTCCAATTGATTTTCTTTCTTTCTGTTTTTCTTTTTCTTATAGCATCCCATCTTCTAAAACAAGATCTAAACTGCAATAACGAAAACTTAAAAAAGAATCCATGGGACATAACAAAGAATACTGTTCTCTAGATAAAATGATGGGGAAAGAGCTTTGTTTTTCAAGAGGCAAAGTCTGGAGGGATCATAAAAGTCTCCCACACTGTGCAGGTTTCCAGCCACGTTTGTGCCCAGAGCCTGTTTTTCTCTTTCTCTGACAGTCGTGATCTTCTCTCCATTTGATTTACTGAGTGCTGTCATTTCTCTGCTCTTTACTTTCACAATCACACATTCAAACCTGATAAAGTTCAAGACCCTGAATACTTGCAGCTTTCCCAGATTTACAGTCCTGTTGGCCCCCACCCCAGCCAGTGGTCCCCCGGCTGATTGAATCCTCATGGACAAAAGCCATGGGGGATCAGCAGAAAGCCAGCAGGTCCACGAGGGCTGGATCTCCAGAGAACGATATCCCCCATGTCAACTCTATTAGTCAAAGCGAACCTTGGTAGCTTCCTTCCCCTAAAAAGGGATGTCAACATTCTCTCATTTTAGTTCCAACTTCCAGTTTGTAACCTGCCTGTGGGCAGGGACAGGCACGGTAACTTGCAAATTTTACAGTTGGTGAGAATTGGTTGTAAAATCCTGGTCAGCTTACAAGATTTTCCTGGATCTACTAAACAGCCTTGTGATCGAGGGCAAGCCACGTAACCTCTCAGTGCCTCAGTTGCTCCATCCATAAAATGGTAGAAGTATTACTTTCTACAAACATTAATCACAAACCAATGACTTGAGTCCTCCTGTCTGTGTGTAGCTCTGTCAGGGCCCCAGTAAGACCACTAACACCTGTCTGATCTGGCTGTTTGGATTCTCCCAGGTTAAATACAAACCTACAAGTTAAGCTAAATACTGTACCAATGGGCTAAACAAAAGGAATGATTCATCTCCAAAGACTGATCAGTTAAATTAGGCTCAAGATTTCAAACCGCTGAAATGTCTTATGATGGAAGATGCTATCTAAATAATCTATTCTTTGCCTATAAATATGTCATAAGTCAACTAAATCACAGAACAGTGACAAAAAGCCATCAGTGACCATGAATATCCTTATTTCCAGTATGGTGACTATATGGGAACTTCATATTTATGACATAAGTGATTATTTTACATGATTTAATGTTTTCATTTATCTTGAACTATCAGAATTTTCTGAGTAAGGTAAGCAGAGATTTAAGTAGGTTTTTTTTTTAAATTACTGTTCCAAATCCATGAATTAAAAAGGTGTGATTTTCCCCCCCTTTTTCTTTCACATTCTAGAAAGCTAAACTGTCATAATATCTAAGAGGAAAATTGTATTCACCTGTTAGGAAAGAAGCTGAATTATTGCCTACCTTCTTCAGAAGGCACATTTTTAACTTAACCAATCAGGAAACACCGATTAGAGTATATTACGATGTTGCTTTCTTTCCTGACCATAACAATGTTTACTTCTACAGAGGTGAGAAAAAATAGAAACTTGACTTAGTAGATATCAAATAACTTTTTCTGACTCCTCCCGAGCTAGGTGACTACTCTGTTTATAATCCCACAAATTAAAGACCTGCAATCATCCAACAAAAACAGTGGGAATATTACACCATTTTTTAAAAGACTGACTACCACATAGCTGGTGCCCAGCCAGCTCTAGCCAAAAACCACAGTGTGGATCCATAAATAAAGCTGTCAGCCTTTGCATTTCAAAGGCACCTTTCTGTAGAGAGCTCGGCTTGCGGTGAATAGAAAAGGGCCTACACAGTGGTTGAGCTGTGTTGAGCAGCAGAATCCGTCCACACCTCAGCACTGTGGCTAGATTAAGCTCTTGCGTGGAGGTTGAGAGCTGGGGGTCTGGGTTCGAATCCCAGCTCTGCAGCTCACTCTCTGCGTCCTTATGCAAGCTACTTAATCCCTCTACTTGTCGTCTTCGTCATCTGTAAAAAAAGGGGTGGTAAGAACAGTAGCCTCCTCAAAGAGTTTTTATGAAGTCTCAAGGAGTTAATATTTATCAAATGCTTAGAAGAGTGTCTGGCTCAACATGAAGACTATTTGAACCATTTGATAAACAAGGAAAAACACAAACTTCTATTTCAGGCTGCCTTCCTAGAGGAAGAGAGATGAGGGGGGAAGGGAGGACGTCCCAAGTCCTCAAAAAAGTTAGGTAGGAAGGCAAAGGCATAAAGAAAAGATATGAGAAGAAGCCTTTAAGAATGTCAGATATTTCCTACTGGGGATTATTTAAGGTCATAAACTCACCCTTTCTGTGTATAAAACCTTCCAACGTGCTGTCTTTACAATGACAAATGTGCCAATATCTTGATCAGTGAATGGAGTCATAAGGTCTTGCCCAGCATATCGTGTTTATATCAGAGGCAAAAGTGAAGGTTGCAGAGGCAATAAAACTCACAGGGTGCAAATATTTTAACACCTCACACATGTAAAGATTCTTCTTTCTGGCACATCGGTAAATTTTCTCACTTGAAGAAGCCCTGCATGATGGCTAGAACTTGGCCCTGGGGTGGCAGCACCAATTCTGTCCTCATGAGCTCCCCAAATGTCCACAGTCACAACTGGTATGACTCTAATGGCCATGAGATCCATCCTAAAACCAACGAAGGCTAACACGTGTTTCTCCACCACACAATGGCCCTCTTCTTTCTTCACTCACCCCACCATGTTCTCGCGATTATGGCTGCCTTCCTGATGCTCAGGCAGCACTGTGGTCACTGGGACATGAGGTGGGTCATAGGTGGGTCATCTTTACTGCGTCCCTGTGCTCCCCTGGTCTGCAACACCTGGGGGCTCAGATCACGTCTTGCTCATCTTTGTATCCTCATGGACACACACAGTGTCTAGCCAGACTCTTGAGTGTGATCATTTTGAAAGTTTTAAGATACCACGCTCCAAGCCCAAACATGAGTTCCAACATTATCAGTATCAGACTTTTCTACGCTAGAGATAATGATCTCTTTATTTGAAGTTTTAAAATTCACTCTTTTCTCCTACATCCTCCCAAATAGAATTCTCAACCAGAAGGTTTGAATGTCGACTTTTGGCGGGATTCTATATTGAATAGTGTTGATTATCAAATGATATCTTTATAAGCCACTTTCTGATCCAATAATCCTAATACAAACGAAACCTGACTGTAGCCTGTGGAAATTCGCTAATCCCAAGTACTGTATAGTCGGTCCTTAAAGGAGCTATTGCGAGGCTATTATTGCAGCAGACGTGTTCCTTTACTTCCCAGACTCTTTCTCAGTTTTTATGGACTTTATATTTCACTACGTTCTACTACTTCCGACTTCAAAATACTTTCCACATTTTTCTCTCTTAATTCAGCCACTTGAGAACATTATATTGTCTGTGTTCAGAATTCTATATTGGCCAATAATTTATTAAGCCAATTAGAAAGCACACTTTAAAAGAAGAATGAGGGCTTCCCTGGTAGCACAGTGGTTGAGAGTCCGCCTGCCGATGCAGGGGACGCGGGTTCGTGCCCCGGTCTGGGAAGATCCCGCTATGCCGCGGAGCGGCTGGGCCCGTGAGCCATGGCCACTGAGCCTGCGCGTCCGGAGCCTGTGCTCCGCAACGGGAGAGGCCACAAGAGTGAGAGGCCCGTGTACCGCCAAAAAAAAAAAAAGAAGAAGAAGAATCAATGGCAAACAGTCAACAGTATCGCCAGCACCATGAACACGAAGCGGAGGTGCAAATTCCATTTTGAGACCTGGCCACATACTCCTCTTTTATTTCCATCATTCTAAGGTTAAGGAACAGATGTCAGTCCTGAGAGCAACTGCCTTTTGCCAGTAGGTATAACAAAGAAACAGATTTATAACTGGCACCTACCAAAAATACAATAGGATAAGGTCACGCCAAAAAAAGTTAAACAGCACAAGAGAAACAAGGTCCCTTCTGAAGGATTCATTTGAATACAATGTCAAGTTCCTGTCACTTACATTTTCCACTGTGTGGTCAGGGCAATGCAGATTGCTTTTCAGCTGTGGGGACTTGCCTGGTGTGAGAACGTGTGCCCTATCTGGAGAAAACCAGCCATCAACTGCACCACGGTCCTCGCTCCCTGGAAGCACCCAAATACATGGGAAACAGGGCAAGACGTGCTAAGGACATGCAGCTCAAACATTCTCACACAACACCACAAAATATAGAGCACCTTACAAGAATACCGTCGATAAAGTTCCTGCCCTACAGAATCCTTTTTTAAAGAATTGTCACCATAAGATATCCTACCTAATTAGAAGCACCCCAGTGAGATTCATAGCACAGTCCCAGACCCACATCAGATCAACTCTACTTCTTCTGTAACCATCAAGAACAAACATCAGTATCATATTTTCTCATATTTCCTTCATCTCTCACACTGATGCAGGGACTGTAGGCTGGCCGTGAGGAAGAGGCCAAAAAAGAATTGTCTCTCTCTTCCTCCCTCCATGTACCAAACCAGGGGTTCACTGAATCCGTATTAGTTCTGGACATAAACCTAAGGAACTCATTCAAGAAAAGCAGCATCCAAACAGCTACTCTTTTCCCTACGGAGCAACTGCCGGGCCGCACACAGGGGTCCTGTTGAGACTTCTTTGTAGGTGATTAAACAATGAGCAACAACAGGGCAGAGAACGGGGATTTGTGTGGAGGGAAGAGCTGTTCCGGTCCACACCCTCTGAACCTCAAGAAGGAAAATGAGATCTATTGAATCGAGATAGATAGGGAAAGCCCAAGGCAACGCTACGAAATACGTCAGATTGTCTTTCAAAGGTCTCTTGTTCCCCTACCCAGTGCTGTGTAGCCAACAGGGACAGTCATCAGTTACCTCACATTCAATCCTTCCCTTCTTCCCTTTCCCAACAGCCCGCCCCGAACAGGTAGACACCAGGCTGATCTAAGTAAGGCTACTGGAATAACCAGGCCATCAGAGGTGATACACTCTTGTTTCAGTGGAGACTTTGTACAGTATGGTTTCTAAAAGGTGTGATTGGTGGAATTTCAGACTCCTTGGCAGTCTCGTGGGAGAGATTTTGGGGGACGAATCTCTTAGTAACATTTAATTCAGGTAGACCGTCTCTTGCCATACCTATATGTGAAGTAAGTTTTACCCAATCACGATTCCAAGCATGGATCCTTTCATTTCAAGGCACTCTCTCTGCTTACTTGACCAATTATTTTTCAATCTATAACTTAAGTGTTGAGCCCAAAGTATTACAAACCGTTGCATTTTTGTGTTGAAACCATCTAAAGATGACAGATATCTCTGCTCTTAGAAAAAGTCCCTGCTTTGACTAACCCATGGGTAGAGAAGGAGAAAATTACTATTTGCTTTTGCTTAGAAATATGAGCCTGTTTGGATCTCTCAAGTTTCCATAAATCTGACAACTCAAAAAATGAGTTTACTGTAGGAAATAAGGTTTATAAGTATGCAGAGGCAAGATATGAGCACTGTGCTAGAATTTCAAAAATGGTTAAAATAATGACGGCAAATCCTCAACTGCTGTGAAAACAAACAAGATACAGCTTGCTGAATGGCAAATGAACAATTGGCAGATGTCATATTATTCAAGAATGCTGCCCTGTTACAAGAACTCACTTTTTTTTTAAAAATAAATTTATTTATTTATTTTTGGCTGTATTGGGTCTTCGTTTCTGTGCGAGGGCTTTCTCTAGTTGTGGCAAGCAGGGGCCACTCTTCATCGCAGTGCGCGGGCCTCTCACTGTCGCGGCCTCTCTTGTTGCGGAGCACAGGCTCCAGACGCTCAGGCTCAGTAGTTGTGGCTCACGGGCCCAGTTGCTCCGCAACATGTGGGATCTTCCCAGACCAGGGCTCGAACCCGCGTCCCCTGCATTGGCAGGCAGATTCTCAACCACTCCGCCACCAGGGAAGCCCAAGAGTTCACTTTTACTTACTTTCTCACCCTTGTGAGAAACCTGAGACCCAGATGATCCCCAAAAGTTCATTTGTAAGTTGCTTCCAAGAAGTTGGAGCAGATTTTCTTATAGAAATAATGTGATAAATGATGGTTAGAGCTCAAAATACCACCCCTCCCTTCATCATTATACAGTATTGTAGACACGAGCATTGTTTTCTAGTATTGTTCACTGCAAGTATTTACCATTTAATCTACATTCCTGGTTAATATGAGCAATTGGCTGCCATTCATAACATGTCAGAAGGAAGACACAGCCCCTAGAGATGGACCATGTGATGCCTAGATACGAGACACCCCCAACCCTCTGTAAAGGTCCCAAGACGCAGAAACTCTTCTCTAACTGGTTGAGCAGTGAGAACGGTCATGTGTTGATGTAACTGAAGTTCGGAGTCAGTTTAATCCAGGAGCTCCTGCCCCATTTATCTGCCCCTCCCCCTGTATATGTCTCTCCCATTTGTTGACTTTATCTTGAGGTCACTTCTCTCAGGCGGCAAAAGGACTTCTTCTGGCATCCAGCAGAAGAGGAAGAAAGCCCTGGTCACAGGATTCTAAGCAGGAGTCCTGAAATTCACTTTGATTGGTCCCTGTAAGTCATATGCAACCCTGAACCACTGACCTTAGCTGGGGAATGGAATGGGCTGATTGGGTTAAGCCGATCAAGAGTTAAGGTTGAGATCATCTCCCCTCAAAGTACACGGGTGATGATGTAAACGAAAATGAAAACGTGGGCCCACTGAGCTGGTTGAAGGGGAGAAATGGATAGATAACCAACAATATCCACTAAACCATCTTTCCCTGTTGACCCCAGCCCCTGCCACTGAAGGAACGTGTTATATGGCATGGTGGAGCTAAGGAAGCTAGGTTAGCAGGGGCAGGCACACAAGTGTGGGGATCAGAGGAAGGAAATGGACACGTTCTGCTCTGTTCACTCCATCCTAGAGTACCCTCTACCCCCAACCTCCAGGAGCCCCATAGATCCCCACTCTGTCTCAGATCCCAGCTACTAGACCTTCACTCCACCTTAGAACTTTAGGACCAACCACCACCACTAAAAAAGAAGATATCAGTAGAAAAATATATCTTTTCCTGCATCATTTAAAAGTGGCTACATGTCTTCCATCTTCCTCTTCATTCCACTTCCTTGTCGAAGGGAAACTCAGGGGCCCTAGGAATTCGACTCATGCTTTCTCCCCTGACAAAGTGGCTCTGGTACCCACTGACTTCCCAGCATACTTTGAGATGAAACTGTGGTGGCTTTGAATCTACTCTTTAATCGTCTGTCTGTAGTCAATCACTCACTAAACACTGCAAGTTCAACCATGAGGCTGTCTAAAGAAATGTACAAAGAAAGTGGGATTAATACTGCTTTCCCAACTACCTCATATTAATAAAACTACATATACCCAACTTTTGGCAGGGTATCCTCTTTTTGACTAACAGTGGGCACAGTGTTCATCCCTGAGCCATGAAGCTATAAAATATAATAAACAGGCTTGTGACTGGAAAATAGCCTGGAATTAGATTCACGACAATCAATGAAAACACAGAAGTAAAATAAAGAAGGGGTCAATTACTCAGGCTTCTCAGCAAAATTGCCCCACATAAAGATTGATTTCAATCTCACTCCCACTATACTCCAAAAATCCCGCTTTCTAAAATGGTGGTTTCCCACTGCAGGACTGGCTCAGAGCCCAGGCCTGTATCTCTAGAGCTTTCCCCAGAGCTCCAAGTAATGCAGCCTTTGCTTGAATGGAACTGGAACGCTGGAAATAAATTGTCCCATGAAGTGTTAAATGGAAAAGAGTTAAGCTATTGTATTGCGATAATCATAATTTAGCTGTATGTAATGGCTCACGGTCATTTGAAATGCTGACTTAATAAAGAGATGGGCACGTGCTATATTTAGAAACTGACCATACCTGCCGTAGGTCCTGAGCAAAGCTGACACCTGCTCTGCAGTCTCAGAGGCGGAATATGCAGTCGCAGAAAAAGACAAGCACCGGAACGGAATTTTCTTTCTGATAATGGCACATAACTTTTGAAAGATTTGGATTTTATTATATATCATTTTTGAAAATGAGGGTTTTGTTTCCGAATGAAGCAAATATATTCCTCAGAGTAAAAGTAAATTTTTTTTTAAGTATTCTCTCTTTTTGACTGATTCCTCTCCCAAATAGTTTCGCCTTTTCACCAGCATGATTTGATCCTCTGTAAAGAGAAAATCACTTTTAATTTGGGGTCATGAATACAAGGACAACAATCAGTATAACAATATAGGTTGTTTCGTGTTATTATCGCTCGATTTGGGGTGTCATTGCCCCTTCGCTTTATTGCACAAGCTTTTTTTAAAAGGGCGAACTCTCTCTCCTCCATTTGGGTTGCGGTTTCCAGGAATGTTTTCCAAATTATCCACTCCCCTGTGATTTACCCTTCTCAGGGGCCCGGAGTTAAGTCTGGAGGAAAAGGTTAGTTCACTCTCATCACACTGGAGGCTGTTTCAATGGAAAGGAGTTTCGAAACCCTCATTTCTCAACTGTCAGCATTTAAAATATACGGGGCAGTCGCAAATGGACTTAAATGGACATAATCTTTTGGAAAGTAACGTGATAATCAGCTTTAATAGCCAGAGAGCTTATTGTGCAACATTGCAACACTTTTGCCAATGGTGGCAAACTGTAAAGAATTTATATGACCCACAACGAGGAAGTGGTTAAACATGGCACATCCACACAATGGACCATTCTATTGCCATTAAAAACATGTTTTTGAAGAATATTTAGTAAATGGGAAAATGTTCATCTTTATGGCCTAGTCATCTCTGTGGCTAGTGAGATAGGGAAGTCTTTATGTTCTCTTTCGTGCGTGCGTGAGTTTCTCTATTTTACATGTATCTGTAATGAGCATGCCTTGTTTTTGAAATAAGAAAAAAAATTCCAGGAATTCAGGAAGGCTGAGGCTGGACCCTCATCCTGGGTGTGAAGTCTGGCTGTCACTGGGTCAGTGGATCAGGGAGCAATATTTATCCAGCGCCTACTTTGTACCAGGCACAGGGATGAATACTGGGGATACAAAAATGACAAAAATGAAATTAAACGATGCCAATCAGCCGGAGTGGCTGGGCTGAGGCACTCGGAGTTCACGAGTCTTGATTATGTGAACAAATGTGGATGCTTGGTGTCCCCTTGGTCAACTCTAATTACTGGTACCCTAAGGATAAGAAGCTGGTGTAACAACAGCTGTCTTAGTAACTTTTTAAAATGCAAGATACCAGTACTTCCCTGGCAGTCCAGTGGTTAAGACTCCAAGATCTCACTGTAGGGGCTTCCCTGGTGGCACAGTGGTTGAGAGTCCTCCTGCCAATGCAGGGGACACGGGTTCGTACCCCGGTCCGGGAGCATCCCACATGCCGCAGAGCGGCTGGGCCCGTGAGCCATGGCCGCTGAGCCTGCGCGTCCGGAGCCTGTGCTCCACAATGGGAGAGGCCCCAGCAGAAAGGGACCCGCATACCGCAAAAAAAAAAAAGCCACATGGTAAAGCAAAAAAAAAAAAAAACAAACTCCAAGATACCAATCATCAGAAAGTCCACCTAATCTAAAATTTCTTTCTCCTATATGCTATTTTTAGGAGAAAAAAAAATGATAAGAAAACAAGGTAACATAGGAAGTGAATATCTTTTTAAAAATCAGCTCATCTCCTACCTCCTTTATAATGAATGGGACTGTGCAATAAGAGTTGCCTTTCATATTAATGTAAGATATTGTCTAATTTTTTTTCCAGCCAAATTTTATTCTCTTTTTATTTATAGTAACTTGACTAATCCTGCACATCTAAGGAGTGGCCTAAAATGTGTATTTGATTCTAAAGAATACTTTTCCTACATCTTTGTGTTTGGATTCTTTGAAGAGTGGGAATCCTGCTACGTATAGAAATGTTTAGTTAACTAGAACCTCTTAACCATTCTGGATAAACGGAAGATTTTGTATTGAGAATTTCAGGTCATCATGAAGAATTCAGCTTGAGATAAAAATAATTTTTTTAATTTATGTCTGCAAGAAGCTTCTGTTTAAATAACTACTGTTGCTTGCAAATAATAGGTTGGATTACAATGGGTGAAAATTTACATAATAATTAGCCAAAAGAATGATAGTCTTATTGATAATAATTTTGTTCAAAAGCAATATCTTTTCTTGAAGACATATCATGTTATCAAATACAAATAGAAGTAACGTAATTTTTAGACAGTCCCAGAGAGGAACTAAAAAACTCCAGGCACTGCGGCTATGTGATCCGGGGTGGAGTATCAACACTCTTAGGTTTCATTTTTCTCATCTGTAGAGTGGAAGTGGCAATGGCTACTTTCTTATCACTTTACAGCAATTATTTAAGGATAAACCACGTAGTAAAAAGTGCCTGTGATTCCTTCGCAGAACGATCTATAATTAGCTGAAACTCAGAAAATCAGGAGTGGGTGCAGATACATGAAGATGCCCCATCATCTCCAAGCCTTTGTCTGGGTACCTCCACCTTTGGCGGTCCCCAGGTGTTTGGGTAACAGGAACAACAGAATAAGCAGTAGGTAAATATTCTCTTTTTTTTGCTTTAACAAAAGTATAATCTAAGGCTGTATAGGTAAAAAGGTAAATCACAGCTAATATTCATAGAAAGAATAATGAAAGTAGAAAATCACCATCTGGAAAACACCACAATAATTGGTTCAGGGATGAATCATCACTGAAAGCTAAAATTAGTTAGTGAAAGTATGATAAGAAACAAGATTTTTACATAGTCTCAAAGTAGATCCCTATAATATTTACTAAGGAAAAAACAGTAACTTTATGGTGGAAAAACCTGACAAAGACCACCTTAACTAGGTAATTAAAGTTATCATTTCTTGTAATGAGACAGATCTACATCACGTGCCTCCCCACATAGATGCTCTGAAAAGGACCCAACATCACTCTGGTGGTACACAAAAATTCATGAGGAAATACAAGACAACTCAAACTGAGGGTCATTCTATTAAATAGTTGGCCAGTACTTTTCAAAAGTGTCAAAGTTGTGAACAACAAAGAAGGATTGAGAAAATGTTCTGGATTAAAGGAGATTAAGGAGATGCAGACAGCTATTGCAACCTGTGATCCCTCATTGGATCTGAGACCAGAAACAAATGGTGAAAGTTGAATCAGGTCTGTAGATTTGATAAGAGTGATGCATCAGGACTTCCCTGGTGGCGCAGTGGTTGAGAGCCCGCCTGCCGATGCAGGGGACACGGGTTCGTGCCCTGGTCCGGGAAAATCCCACATGCCGTGGAGCCGCTGGGCCCGTGAGCCATGGCTGCTGAGCCTGCGCGTCCGGAGCCTGTGCTCTGCAACGGGAGAGGCCACAGCAGTGAGAGACCCGCGTACGGCAAAAAAAAAAAAAAAAAGAGTGATGCATCAAAGATAATTTTCCAATTTTGATCATTGTATTATGTAAAATGTTAACTTTGGGGGAATCTGGATGAAAGGGATACAGGAATTCTTTGTTCTAATTTGGTGTTTTTTTCTTTTTTCTTTTCTTTTTTTTTTTGGTACATCTGGAAAAAAAAACTGTCAAAGATAGGCAACTAGATAGAAATTTCTTTAAATTGTTTTTATGAAAGTGGTACTCAGAGGAAATAAACAGAAATATGACTTGATGGGGGCTTTCCTGATGGTCCAGGGGTTAAGACTCTGGGCTTCCATTGCAGGAGGCACAGGTTCCATCCTTGGTCAGGAAACTAAGATCCCGCATGCCATGTGGTGTGGCCAAAAAAAAAAGAAAAGAGAAAGACGACTTGATATACCATGTCAGGGTATCTCAAAAGGCCCCTCTTAAGAATTATAGAGGGAGAAGATAATTTGAGAAGTTGTTTTCGTTTCCCTTTGCCAAACATAGAATCATAGAATCTCAGTACTGGAAGGAACCTTAGGGAGAATATTGATAAGGAAGAAACTAGCCACAACCTTAACATCCAACAATAGGGGAATCATTTATTATGCTTCACACATTCCATGGACTTCTGCAGCCATTAAATGTTATCCTTATGAGAAATCATGTAGCAAAATGGGAACATGTTTGTACTAAAATTTTATTCCTTTAAAAATCAGGATGCAAATTATATGCACACTTTCTAAATCTAATACCTGAAGTATACATACATGAAGAAAGGCAAAGGAAATACATGGTGCATTTGGTTAAGATGGTGGGATTGTGGGGAGAATTTTTTTCTTTTCCTATTTTCCAAATTTCCATTTGATATTTTAAACATCAAATGTTTTTAAAAAGAAAAAATCAGGGGCTTTCCTGGTGGTGCAGTGGTTAAGAATCTGCCTGCCAACTCAGGGGACACGGGTTCGAGCCCTGGTCCGGGAAGATCCCACATGCTGCAGAGCAACTAAGCCTGTGCACCACAACTACTGAGCCTGCACCGTAGAGTCCGCAAACCACAACTACTGAGCCCGAATGCCTAGAGCCTGTGCTCTGCAACAAGAGAAGCCACCACAGTGAGAAACCCGCGCACCACAACGAAGAGTAGCCCCCTCTCGCAGCAACTAGAGAAAGCCCACGCGCAGCAACAAAGACCCAATGCAGCCACAAATAAATAAGTAAAACAAATTTATTTTTAAAAAAAGAAAAAATGAAAGTTCTCCTAACTTTGAGCCAAAATTTATTCTCCTCTATGATAAATTCTAAATCTTCTTTCACACGACTGCCTTGCCTACACCCACTCAGCCATAGATACTGGGGACTTTCACACACATGCCAACCTGACCCAGACACTGGGCCATTCCCATGGAGGCAACCAGCCTTCTTAAGCTCTTACTGCCCTGGATTTGATGCCAGATCTTTTATGTTTAGGAGATGAGTCCTGGGAAAGCCCGTGAGTGCAGCTTTAACATCGCTGAGTTTGCCCCAATTCACTAGGCTTTACCTTGGTTCCCCTTTTTCACTTTCATTCCCCCGTGGGGTTGAAGTTTCACTCGCCGGCTTGGCTGTTACTCTGACATCCTGCCTGGTCCTTGCCAGTGCCCCTCCTCCTCTGGGAGCTGAGCTCTAGTCCCGTGTATTGGTTTGCTAGCGCTACTGTAATAAAGCACCACAGGCTGAGTGGCTTAAACAACAGAAATACAGCTCTGGAGGCCGGAAGTCCAAGATCAAGGTGTCGGCAGGGGTGGTTCCTCCTGAGGGCCGTGATGGAGAGCTCTGGTCCAGGCCTCTCTCCCTGGCACCAAATGTCCACCTTTTCTTTTTGTCCTTCACATTGTCTTCCCTCTATGTGTTTCTCTGTGTCCAAATTTCCCTCTTCTTAAAAAGATACTAGTCTTTGGATTAGGGCTCACCCTAATCCAATATGCCCTCATTTGAGCTTGATTACATCTGCGAAGACCTTATTTCCAAATAAGGTCACATCCTGAGGTTCACTGAGGGTTGGACTTTTTTTTTTTAACACATTCTTTTTTTTTAATTAATTAATTTTATTTTATTTATTTTTGGCTGTGTTGGGTCTTAGTTGCTTTGTGTGGGCTTCCTCTAGTTGCAGCGAGTGGGGGCTACTCTTCGTTGTGGTGTGTGGGCTTCCCATTGTGGTGGCTTCTCTTGTTGCGGAGCACGCGCTCTAGGCATGTGAGCTTCAGTAGTTGTGGCTCTTGGGCTCTAGAGCACAGGCTCAGTAGCTGTGGCACACGGGCCTAGTTGCTCCACGGCGTGTGGGATCTTCCTGGACCAGGGCTCGAACCCGTGAACCCTGCAATGGCAGGCGGATTCTTAACCACTGCGCCCCCAGGGAAGCCCCAGGTTGGACTTCTACATAAGAACTTGAGGTAGGGTGGGGAAGAGGGCACAGTTCAACCCATAACATCCCCAGGCACGGAGGGACTATGGCTCTAAATGAGATTAGACCACCTGAGAGCATCAACATGCCTCTGGCCTGGCACTTTCTAGATACTCTCTGATAGCGATTTTTTTTTTGGCTGCAAGGCTGGTGGGATCTTAGTTTCCCAACCAGGGACCAAACCCACACCCTTGGCAGTGAAAGCTGTCCTAACCACTGGACCACAAGGGAATTCCCCACTGATAATGAAATTTTTATCAGACCCCTTTTTAACAGACTCATGATCCTTGGCTACAAGGGGTTATTAACCTGGCTAGCGGGTTTTCCCCATGGGTGAGCTACAAGTGTATCTGTGTAACCCAGATTGGGACTTGAACACACAGTCTTTTAATTGAGATCACACACCTGGTCCCAGGACTTAAGGAAGCTCAGGTTCTTAATGAAGCTCAGGTTCTTTTTTTTTTTTTTGCGGTACGCGGGCCCTCTCACTGTTGTGGCCTCTCCCGTTGCGGAGCACAGGCTCCGGACGCGCAGGCTCAGTGGCCATGGCTCACGGGCCCAGCCGCTCCGCGGCATGTGGGATCTTCCCGGACCGGGGCACAAACCCATGTCCCCTGCATCGGCAGGCAGACTCTCAACCACCGCGCCACCAGGGAAGCCCCAAACCACCCACTTTTTGACCTTTATGGTCAGCCTTGGAACTGTCATGGCGCCTGTGGGTGTGTCATTTAGCTGATGTGTTACAATGAGCAATAGTGAGGCTCGAGGTCTGCCATCTTGGACTTACTTGGTTCTAATCAGTTTATGTCATGTCCTCGGGCTATGTCACTGTTTTAAAGGTTGTGTTCTGCCCCTTTCCCTCCTGTTTCATCTGCCCATTGTAAAGAATCTGTCTTGTCACATGAATTTTAATATTATATTTGTCAATGAAAAAAAAAGCGGGCCTCTCACCGTTGTGGCCTCTCCCGTTGCGGAGCACAGGCTCCGAACGCGCAGGCCCAGCCGCTCCGCGGCATGTGGGACCCCCCCGGACCAGGGCACGAACCTGCGTCCCCTGCACCAGCAGGCGGACTCTCAACCACTGCGCCACCAGGGAAGCCCCGAGACTTTTAAATCTTTAAAATTTTTAAATTTTTAAAAATTTTAAATCTTTATAAAAATATTTAATTTTTAGGGGCAGCTTCCCTGGTGGCGTAGTAGTTAAGAATCCACCTGCCAATGCAGGGGACACAGGTTTGAGCCCTGATCTGGGAAGATCCCACATGCCATGGAGCAACTAAGCCTGTGCACCACAACTATTGATTCTGCGCTCTAGAGCCCGCGTGCGTGCCACAACTACTGAGCCCGTGAGCCACAACTACTGAGCCTGCACTCTAGGGCCCACGAGCCACAACTACTGAAGCCTGCACACCTAGAGCCCGTGCTCCACTAGAGAAGCTACTGCAGTGAGAGGCCCACTCTCTGCGACCAGAGAAAGCCCACCCACAGCAACAAAGACCCAACGCAGCCATAAATAAATTAATTAATAAATAAACAAGCAAATAAATAAATAAAAGAAATGAGGGTCAGATTTTCCATTAAATTTTTTGAAAGAATTTTATCTGAATGTTTTATACAAATTTGCTATTTAATATTTTCCCTATTACCTTCTGGCCAAATGGTGTGTAGTAATTGCTTTAATGCTCTGATCCTCTCCTGCTAAATATTCATCTTTATGCTCTTCCACTTAGTTCCTCTACAAGACACACCAATCTCCTTCCCCACCTCAGAAATATGCTTCTTTTGAATGGGCATAGATTTGATTTCATCACTGTATGTCAGTCTTTGTTTTTTTTGAAAACAGTAATAGTTTCTCTATTTTACCAAAATTAGATCATATTATGTACATCTATTTGTAACTTACTTTGTTTATTTAATATGTTTTCATGTTCTATGTAGATGTACAAGGAGTTGTCTCATTTTTTTTAATTAATCTTTTTTTAAAGTTATTTTTTATGTAAGTATAGTTGATTTACAATGTGTTAATTTCTGCTGTACAGCAAAGTATGTATGTCAGTCTTGAGTCTACAAAGTTCCAATGAGATCACCTTGTTTACCCGTGGTGTTACAATCTCAAGTTTACTTTGCTTGTTACCTATGCCCTGTGTGTTTATACATAGACATCTAAGGCCCTAAGTATTGTTTCTGGCCTCCTTCCCAATTGGTTTCTCATGTGAATCACCAGGCACCTCCCTGCCCCCTTATTCTTCCTGTATTATGCCTATTACTCTTTAGAGTAACTGGATTCACAGGCTTACCTGGGTGCTTTCCTCCCTTCCCTTACTTATTCTCTTTTCAAGCTCCATGGATAAATGATTATTTATCCAGTAAACTCCTGGTTTAATGATTATTTCCCAATTTTTTGAGATGTCCTCCCTCCCAAATCAAAAGTGCATCGTTTTCATAACATAACTACCCAGAAATAAGATCCATAAACCCAAATACAATAAAACGAAACCATCTTCATGGCCTGCCACTCAAGTCTCAGACCTTCAAACTTACAAACATCACTCGTAAGATACAAGATAAATAACCAGTTGGGCTCCCAAGTCCTAACTTTTATAGTCTCTTAAAAATGCTTCCTTTCTTTGCTGACAAAGTCGTTCGTTCCCACAGGAAGGAGAGCGATCATTTTTCAAAGTCCTAGGTATAACCTTCAAGCAACCGATCTCTTCCTCTCACTTCAGCCAATTCATTATCCTGCTCATTCTTCCTCATAAAGGCTTCTTGGATCTGTCGCATTTCTATCTCTACTGTATTGTCCCGTTGGAAACATTGCACTGGTCTCCTTTACAGTTTAGTGTCCACTCTGCTATCAGAGTTAATGCCTGACGCCTCTCAAAAATTGTCAGTAGCTCACATTACTACTACACAGTGAAATTCATCATCTTTGACAATATGGACCCAGCCCTCTTTTCTGGCCTCATCCTTCATTTTGTGCCAATAATCTTATGCAAAGTGAGCAATTTGCAATTCCCTGAATGTATCATGTGCTTCCATGCTTTGGGGCCTTTTCCCATCCACTAGTTACCTATGATTCCATCTTTCAAAACTCATTCAGGGAACCTTCTCTGATTCTCCTCCTTCCCCACACCCTGCCAAAGTTAATCTCTTCTTCCTCTAGTTCCTCTTTTAGATCCGCCACTGTATGTCTGTTGTCTGGCAGACAAGGATTGCATCATAATCTTTTCTCCATCTTCCCCGTACTTGACCCAGAGCCTGGCACATAACAATTGCTTGAATTGTTAAATTTCTCAGAATTTGTGAGCTAGTTGACTTTACTTTGGTTGCTTGAAATTAGCCATAGTGGAAGTATTTACACCATGGAAAACCCTGTGGTAGGACAACACTACAATAGGAATTTTTTTTTTTTTTTTTGGAGGGAGTTGCTTCTTTAACACTTACCAGCACACCACTGATTATACAGGTAATACAAGTAAGTTTCAATTGAGTGCAATCAAAATCAATGATCCCCTTTAGTATCTCCCATACTTAATCCTAGTATCCTCCTCAGAACTAAACAGTTTGGTGTATATCTTCCAGAGCCTTTTTCACATGTTTTATATATCGTAGCACTTGCTGCATTTAAGTCTGCTGGCACATCGCCACTCAGCTGTGAAGCTTTCTCAGACTTCCCCTGCCGTCGCTGTTGTGACTTTCCTCTCATCTCCTTCAGCACCCACTACATCTTTTCTAACTTCTGTGTGCCTTGTGGTAGCAAGATTTTAAGTTGTTTGGAGAAAGGTATCATTAAAGGCCTGTATTTTCCACTGAACGGCCAACCCTCATTAAAATGAGTAAGTTCTAGGGATCTAATGTAGAGCCTGGGGGCTATAGTTAACAATACTGTATTGTATACTTGAAAGTTGCTAAGAGAGCAGATCTTAAGTGTTCTCGCCACATAAAAACGCAGTTATATGAGATGATGGTGTTAACTAACCTTATTGCAGTAATTATTTCGCAATACATACGTGTATCAAATCATCACGTTGAACACCTTAAACGTATACACTGCTATATGTCAAATTAATCTCAATAAAGCTGGAAAAAAATTAAAATATAATAGAATAAAAAGAACAGACCCTCCAGAATGTCAGTGGTTTAATTCTTCGATCCAGAACTTGCTAGGAATCATCCAGTGCTGTCTGAATACAACATTAGATATGAAAGTATGCAAACAATAGGCACTTTGGGGTTTTTTCCTTCATTTTTTTATATAAAGGACAACTTCCTTTTTCTGCACTGCAGTGCCTCAGTTAGGGAATAAAAGACAAGGGATAGTGCTGTGTTTTCATCAGTTAACATGTCTTTAGTTAGGTAAGCTTTCCGTCTCTTCCTCTGTCACCCTGCCAGCCTGGAGCTGCGCAGTTTAAGAAGGAACCTCCGGCTCTCAGCAGAGATTCTCATGCTAAGTAGCCTTTCCCTGTGGATGTGGAGCTGCCATCTGCCTAGCAAATCTACTCTGCTGTGCTCAGCAAAACACTGTGATACAGCTTGAGGGCCAAAGTAGGACCCCCCTGCCTTGGGTTGCACACCCAAATTTCAGATACAGAGAAGAGGTCGTATCCAGTAAGTCCAGTGCCACTGAATTTCTTTATAACCCCGGAAGCAGAAAGAGTAAGGTTTCTTCCAGCAACCTCTGCCCCACTGTCTGCAACAGTACAATATAAAATTTAGATATCCGAGGAAAGGTGATAGAGGCCACAAATTTTCGTCCTTATGCGTTGTTTTCTTCTGCGTTTCTCGAGTGTTAAATGAAAAAGTTAAAGCAAATAGGGATATGCATGGGAGGACTTAGTCCCCTTGATTCCAATATAAGAAAAGCAGTTAAATCTTCCCTAGAGATGAGAAATCACAGCTATGACTACACTGTACCATCAATCATGTAAGAGTCATTTGGAAAAACTAGGAGATGCTGTTCTCCTTTGAAGGAGAAATGAGTCCTGCATCCTTTTAAAAGTCTTCTTACATTTCAAGTGTCATCCTTCACTTCTATTCAAATAAGTTAGGAGGGTTCATTCCCTTGCATTCAAAACTTAGTTGTAACAACTTAGGGTAATTATACTACAAGGCTCACTTCTGATGGATTCCAGGAAATGGGAAGCAAGTTGTTTCTAGAGGACGGGGCCCCGAGATCTCACTATGGCCAGCATCAGCAGAGCAGGCCCAAGAAACTTCAGGCAGGATTCCTGGCAGACCCCAGCCCTGGGAACCATTTTCTTTTTCTTTCCCCCAAAAAGTAGAGGCAACCTCTTTACTAATTTCAGAAAGCATTTTGGGCTTAAAACTTTTAGAGTGGTCAGCTTCAGTATCTTCCAGAGCTGGCTCTACTCTGTGGATGGATCTTACACTGGTGCCTGGGCTTTTCTCTCTGCTCAGAATCACTTACTCCATCACTGAGATGCAGTTCCCCAAATCTTCCGGGCCTTGTCAAATTCCCATGACTTCAGCCGTGCTGCTCTCTTTACCTGAAATATACTTCCCTGGAACACCACCATGATCAGGCCATATTATAGTTTTTTTGTCTTATGCTCTACCTTGTCCCATACACCATGAGCAGCTTGAGCTCAAGCAAGAGAACTCACTCGTATTTGTTTACACAAAGGCTACCAGAGTGCCAAGCATACAGTGGATGCTCAATAAATGCCAACAGAACAAATCAGCGAGTATAAGTGAAGGATATCATGAGGTCCCTTGTACTGGTCTTTCAACTTTTATATAGGCTTGAAATTTTCCAAGAAAAAAAGGTTGAGGAAAAAAGATGAATTCAAAGGGGTGAGGGTGGGGTCACTAAATTTCTGAGTCATGGTGCCTAGAACATTAAGTTTGATAAATTTAGTTCTTCCTAAAGAGCAGCAGTCCTTCCAGGATCTAAAAGCCTCTGAAACGTTCAAAGGTGGTTCTGTCTGGTGTGAGTGTGCATTGGAGTGGGCAGGAGAGGGATGGGCAGCAGCTACTGGGCAGGGGCATGATTATGGAGTAAAATATCCCAGCTTCCATCAGGGGAGGGGCCCCTCCCCAGTCTGGGGTCTGTCCAAGGAAGGCTTGAATAAGGACATTGTAAGTGGAGCAAAAATCTGAGATGCAGAACTCCAACCACTCCATCCCAAGGACCAACCTCGCTATACACTGCCACAGGTGCAGCAAGACCCGCCCCTGGGAAGTGGCCAACTTGCCTGGCTCCACAGGTCTCCACATCAGGGGTCACCTTCTCAGGTTCAGAGCCCTCAGCTACCAGGCTGTGCCTACGAATCTTAGTAAGTCAAGGTCACCTACAGCCTTAATCTGGCCATTCCACTACCACAACCCTGATTCTCCACTTCAGAGACTGGGAGCACTTGTATTGTTTATCTCTTGAGAAATTAAGAATTCACAGTATCAAAAAAAAAAAAAGAATTCATAGTATATCTCTGCTCACATCTTAGAATTTTTCAGCCCCAAACTCAACCTCCTCTTCTCTTTTACTTAATGTCAAATGGTGGCATTGTCCTGGTGACCTGGCCTTCACAACATCCCTGAGCCCTTCCGAATATAGCTCCCTCCTCTAATAGTGAGCTCTCTGGTCGATGTCGGTAGTAGCCACAGAAGAACACTTGAGAAATCAAAACACTTTCCCTGAGAACTCTTTCCTAGTGAAATGATTAGCTATCATCTATTGAGCTCTAATAGCCTCACATCTGCTAAGCACTAATAATAATAGTATTAGATATGTATTGAGCACTTACTATGTGCCAAGGACCGGTTAGTGCTACCTTAATTTTCTCATTGAATTCTAACATAGGTCCTTTCTGGTGAGTGTTATTTCTATCCTACACATAAGAAAACTGAGACATAAGGAAGTCAATAAGTCGTAGAACCAGAATTTGAAGGTGGTCATTGTTTCCAAAATCTGTGCCCTTCATGCATTATGCTAAAGTGTCTTTTCCAAAGTAACTTATTTTGAAGTGGAATGAGCAACTTTAGTTCTAAAAGTGTTGAGGGAATTCCCTGGCAGTCCAGTGGTTAGGACTCGGTGCTTTCTCACTTTCACTGCTGTCACCCAGGTTCAATCCTTGGTTGGCGGGAAACTAAGATCCCACATGCCACACAGCACAGCCAAAACACAAAACAAGCAAACAAACAAAAACAGTTTTCCTCTAAGGCTCTGGGCATAAGAATGTCTGAGGGGATGTCAATAATGACTTTAGAATTAACATACAGAAACAATAAAATACTTTGGAATAAATTTAACTAAGGAGGTGAAAGACCTCTAAAAACTACAAGAAACTGATGAAAGAAATCAAAGACGAATAAATGAAAAGGTATCCCCTGTTCATGAACTGGAAGAATTAATATGGTTAAAATGTCAATACTACCAAAAGCCCTTTACAGAGTCAATGCAATACCTATTAATATTCCAAAGGCATTTTTTACAGGGGTAGAAAAAACACTCCTAAACTTTCTATGGAACCATGAAAGACTCTGAATAGCCAAAGAAATCTTGATAAAGAAGAGCAGAGCAGGAAACACCACATCTCCTGATTTCAAGCTATACTATAAAGGTATAATCATCAAAACAGTATGGTACTCACATAAAACAAAGACAAATGGAACAGAATCATGAGCCCAGAAACAAACGCAAGCATACACAGTCAACTAATATTTGACAAGGGAGTCAAGAATACTCAATGGAGAGAAGACAGTTTTTTTCAATAAATTGTGCTGAGATAAGTGAATATTCACAGGTAAAAAAATAAAACTGAACCCATATCTTACACCACTCACAAAAATTAACTCAAAATAGATTAAAGACTTAGGTGTTAGACTTCAAATCATGTAATTCCTAGAAGAAAACATAGGAATAAAGCTCCTTTACATGGATGTTGGCAATCATTTTTTGATATGACACCTAAAGCACAATCAACAAAATAAACAATAAATAAGTGGTACTACATCAAACTAAAATGCTTCTGCACAGCAAAAGAAACCGTCAACAAAGTGAAACAAAAACCTGTGGAATGGGGAAAAATTGCAAGCCATCTATCAGATAAGAGGCTAATATCCAAAATCTCATACAACTCAGTAGCAAAAAAAAAAGATGAACGACCCAATTTTAAAAATGGGCAAAAAGACCTAAATAGACGTTTCTCCAAAGAAGATATACAAAAGGCCAATAGATCCATGAGAAGATGCTCAACACCACTAGTCATTAAGAAAATGCAAATTAAAACCACAATGAGATATCACCTCACACCTGTTAGAATGGCCATCATCAAAGGACAAAAGATAATAAATGCTGGTGTGGATGTGGAGAAAAGGGAACACTTGTGCACTGTTGGTGGGATTGTAAGTTGGTGTAGTCACTATGGAAAACAGTGTGGAGGATCCTCAAGAAATTAAAAATAGAACAACCATATAATCCAGCAATTCCACTTTGGGGAATATACCCAAAGGAAACAGAAATACCAACTTGAAAATATATCTGTACCCCCATGTTCATTGCAGCATTATTTATAATAGCCAAGACATGGAAACAACCTAAATGCCCATCAGTGGATGAATGAATAAAAGAGTTGGATATATAATAGGAAATCCTATCATTTACAAAGAACTGTGCCAATTTACACTCTTATGAGAAGTATATGAGAGTTCCAGTTGTTCCGCATCCTCACCAACACTTGATATTATCAGTCACTTTAACTTTTGTGATTCTGGTAGGTGTGTAGGAGTACATTACTGTGGTTTTAATTTGTATATCCCTTATGATTAATGATGTTGGATACTTTTTTATATGTTCATTGGACGTTTGAACATCATTTTTTAGACATGTACCCATTCAAGTCTTTTGCTCATTTTTTATTGGGTTGTCTTTTTCCTATTAATTTGTAGGAACTCTTCAATATTCTGGATATGAGTCCTTTGTCAGATATTATTGCAAATATCTTTTCCCAAGAATGTCTGTGTCTTGCCTTCTCACTCTCTATATATTATGTCTAGGTTGAATTTTTAGAAAATCATTATATGGAGAAAAGATAGCACAAATGACCTCAAAACACCATTTTAGATCTTTTGATTGTTGGAAATATATGTGACTGTTTTCTCCTTATTTTCACTTCTTAATATTTTCCTAAACTTTTATTTCTCATTATAAATAATAACATTTCTATTTTAAAGCTAATGATATTAGACTCTAATGATGAAATCATGAAACGCTAATGATGACGATAAAGATAAAATAGAAAGAAAAAAAATCCAGGAAACAAATTTGATTTTATCATTTGAAATGAAGAAGGAGTTTCTCTTCTTATTATTAGAAAACAAAAATTTAAATAGAGGATTCCTAAAGTCTACTGGAAAGCCCTCAGGAGATAACACTGTGAATGGAAGAGAGAGTCTCCAAGGCAAAGCAATACTCGTCTAAGCTCCTCAGCTTCCTCCATTTTCCTTGGGTCACCACTCACCTGCCACGACATCCAGATGCTTCAGCAAGCCCAGGAGTCACTGTTTCCTTCTTGGGACCAATAGGACTAAAGCCGGTGGTGGATAGATAGAGGGGCAGGTTGGTGGCTGAGAGTCCTCCTGGTCAAACTTGAAACAGCCAGTCAGGACACTGGATGAACCTATTACTTAACTTGATGTATTAGAGCTTTTGGTTGAACATGATACCATGAGTTTGAAAGAATTTAAAGCAACATCTACTTTAAGTTTTCTTTCCTTAGAAGATCCAATTTTTGAGGAGGAAAGCACTGGAAATGAGAACTATTTGGATGTGTGGTGAGAAGGTGTTCCTTTAGAATTGGTTTGTTTTGTTTTTTTTTTTTGCAGTACGCAGGCCTCTCACTGTTGTGGCCTCTCCCATTGCGGAGCACAGGCTCCGGACACGCAGGCCCAGCGGCCATGGCTCACAGGCCCAGCCGCTCCGCGGCATGTGGGATCTTCCCGGGCCGGGGCACGAACCCGTGTCCCCTGCATCGGCAGGCGGACTCTCAACCACTGCGCCACCAGGGAAGCCCAGAATTGGTTTTTAATCATGCTAATCTCACCCATTTGTGCTTGGACACAAGGCACAGCTTCCTTCCTTTGCCATTCCTAAAGGGTATTTTTATTTCTTCTTTTGAATGGAGTTGTTTTATGGGGATACAATTACTTTCCTACATTACTTCATAAATCTGAGAAATACACTTGTCCTAGAAAGTCTTTTTTTTAAAATATGGCATGGAAACTGGAATATTTGGAACATAGAATATTTTGAAACTGCTACTGACTGCTAAGAAACATAGCAATTCTATTTTGTTCTATTCCCCACCCCGCACCTTAAACACTCAAAGAGGCTCATGGATTTCCTTATTTAATATTTCCCAACCATCTAAATCTACAGTTTCCAACTGTAAAACAGGGAGCAAGAGACAACATGGGACGATGGATGAAGATTCTTAAGTCTACCTTCCTTGTGCATCTATGATCACAGTAATACCTTTCTTTAAATTTCCATGTTCAAAAGAGTACAGCAAAGTTTGATTTTTGTCCCCCAAATGTGTTAACTCCTCTTTGAAAGTATTCATTTTGGAATCTGGAAAGTGTTTGAGAAAGATGCAGGGTTCTGGGCAGCTCAAAGGGGTCGCACACATCCTCGAGCATCCTGTCTGGCTCAATTAACAGGATGAAACCCCTCCCAGTAGCACCGTACAGGTGTTTCAGGGATACACAAACTGCACCTGCACCTGGACCTTGTCTTGGGTGCCCCGCTCAGCCTAGGAAGTGTCACCCTCCCCCTCACGTTCCCAGGGCAATGAGCAGCTCCCCCACCCCTTTCCTCTGTTTTCCCCTCCAGCCTGACCAAACCCTTCCTTCCTACCTAAATATTCACAAAGCACCAGCACAGACTTCGGAAGCTGGGAAGTCACATGACCACAGTGCCTTTGCCACCCTTTTATACTTCTTACTGAAGTCCACGCTGAACTTTATTTTGTTTTTGTTTGTTTTGAATTAGTTTTGTTTTTTGCTCTATCTCTAACTGTGACAATATCTAATCTTGTCAATGATCCGGCTCAGCCAGGGTGTGAAACCGTCTTCTTTGTGAATTAAACTAGGTATTCCTAAATGTCCTGCACTTTCAAAGTGATGTGAATGCTGTTAGCAATTAAGCTAAGCAGTCTGTCTCTCGGGTTTTCCTTTACAACATTATCACCAAGACATTTGTCAAACTACAGTTACCTAGAGGGATGACAATAAATATGTTTTCGAGTGAAAAAAAGCACACTGGATTCCCAAACCCATCTGAAAGAGTGTTTCTCCCTATGGGACCTGCTCTACCTTCCCAGGCAGCTAAAGCTCCACTCAAACTAGGCTGCTCAGAAAACCAGTGGCGCGAGGGTTTACATTCCCCTTACGACTCTGTCTTCTTTTAGGGACTAACTGTAGCATCAACAACAACAAAAGTAATTCCTGGAGTCTCTAGTTCTCTCAAGACCTAATTTTCCCTCCCCTTCTTTTTAACTTACGTTTTACTCTGCAGAAACACAAGCCAAACAGACTTAAAAATCGGCCGTTGAGAAGCGCAACTTCCCCAGCTCTCCTTACTTCTGATTCTCCAGCCATCCGTCCCTGGAGATTCCTTCCCAGCCAGGAGGCAGAGAAAGTTACCCCTCTTCTCTGGAGCACTCCAGGGTTCTTTTTCTTTTGTGGAGAAGCGCAAAATGACATTTAAGCAATCCCACTTCCATCACTGAGATGGCTATACAAGATGGCTATATAAGGGGCAGTTTTCCTGCCCTTGACCTTCCTTCCCACTGAAGTGATTTCTGACAGGTGTGCGGATCTGGAGAGGGGCTGGGTTAGAAATGCTAGCGATTCAGACCCTGTGAGAGGAGTCTCCAGCTGAGGGAAGGGCTACTCCTGATTCGTCATACCGGGAGAGGCCACAACAGTGAGAGGCCTGCGTATCGCAAAAAATAATAATAATAATAAAAAAAAGTGAGGCAACAGTTCATACAAAGTAAGCCATAGCATCGTGTAGGAAATGCTCCCTCAGAGCACTGTGTATCTCAGACATCTGGGGAGGTGCCCAATACATGTATAAAGCAGGTGCCTGCACACAAATACTGCTAAACATCAGGTAATACCAGCCTGGGACCTTTTAATCCTCATTGTAAATAGAAACCATTGAAAATATACACCTGAGGAAAAATCAATTTGATTTATAATGTCAATCCCAGATGTGTATTTAGAAGTATAACAAAGGAGCCAACCATATTCGTTTACTTAAAAAGTGCTCAAACTCTACTTTTGTAAAAATATCTTTTAAATTTTTTTTTTTAATTTCCTTTTATTTATTTATTTATTTAGGCTGTGTTGGGTCTTAGTTGTAGCACATGGGATCGTTCGTTGTGGTGTGTAGGCTTAATTGCCTCATGCGGGATTAGTTTCCCCGCGGCATGTGAGATCTTAGTTCCCCGACCAGGAATTGAACTGGTGTCCTCTGCGTTGGAAGCCGGATTCTTAACCACTGAACCACCAGGGAAGTCCCAAAATGTCTTTTTTTTTTTTTAATTTTATTGAAGTATAGTTGATTTACAATGTTGGGTTTAATTTTTGCTGTAGAGCAAAGTGACTCAGTTATACATACATATATTCTGTTTCATATTCTTACGCGGGCTTAGTTGCTCCGCGGCATGTGGGATCTTCCCAGACCAGGGCTCGAACCCGTGTCCCCTGTGCTGGCAGGAGGATTCTCAACCGCTGCGCCACCAGGGAAGTCCCTGAATGAACACTTTAAATGCAGGTTAGTGTAGTCACGACATTATATTATTTCCTTTCCTATCTGGGCCATGCCCATCTCATCTAATTCTATTATATAATTTTGGATATATACAATGTGGTTCAGTCAACATTTATTGAGGACCTACATAGGCAATACTTTTATATCTTGAAAACAGTTTGAGGAGTATCTAATTTAACCCCATTTGAGGACACTGAGGGCCAGAGAAATGCCTGTGTCCCCGTGTCCCCATATACGCCTCAGCTGCCCATGGGTTTTGCTGCTCTTCCTGGTTAGTGGGGCGACAGGAAGGAGGGGCAGAGCTGCTCAGGCCTGAGTTAAAATCCCGCTCTACAGCTCAGCATTGCCATGTAAACCACCTAACCACTTGGAGTCTTGGACCCCTTCATCTGTAAAATGGAGATGGGAAAGCCTGCGTTTCGGGGTTGTTACGAGGCTTAAGTAAGATCGTGTAAAGTGCTTGACACGTAGTCAGTGCTGATAGTAGGTACTCAAGAAATACAAGATCCTTACTTTCTTCCTCTAATTTATTCTTTGGGTTTTTTACTCAATGGTTTTTAAACCCCTCATAGATACTTTTTTGATATGCTAAGAGATCTTAATAAAAATAACAAATGCCAGAGTAGCTCAGCTGGTAGAGCATCAGACTTTTTTTTTTTTTTTTGGCTGTGTTGGGTCTTTGTTGCTGCGCGCAGGCTTTCTCTAGTTGCGGCGAGCAGGCGCTACTCTTCGTTGCGGCGCAGGCTTCTCATTGCAGTGGCTTCCCTCATTGTGGAACACGGGCTCTAGGCGCACGGGCTTCAGTAGTTGCGGCACGCGGGCTCAGTAGTTGTGGCACATGAGCTTAGTTGCTCCGCAGCAATGTGGGATCTTCCCAGGCCAGGGATCGAACCCGTGTCCCCTGCATTGGCAGGCAGAGGATTCTCAACCACTGCACCACCGGGGAAGCCCGAGCATCAGACTTTTAATCTGAGGGCCCAGGGTTCAAGTCCCTGTCCAGGCACAAAATAAATAAGTAAAATTAAATTTTTTTAAAAATAATGAAATAAGGAAACCAAGCTTCGCCTTATTATGAAATGTGGTGTTTGAAAAATTACTTGGAGCTGGGAGTTTGAGCCGTATTTTACCCACACAACAATGAGCACCCTCATCCATGGAGGGGTAGGACACTCAGTGTTCAAACCCATTGTCATCCGGGTGGGAACTTGTCAAGTGCTGACAGCAAGTGCTGGCCATGAAGGTACTGGGTGAGAGCAATGCCCCTCGGTCATTGCTTCCTACGGCCACTCCCCCAAAACCAAGAGAAGGCTTGCTGCTTCCACCTCCCTGGATGAAGGCCCCACTGATGCTTATTCTGTGAGTGTTCTTAGGGTAACACCAGAATGAGGAGTACCTGCTTTCAATTTGGGGACGTGTATCTTCATGAGAGGCATACTCTTCACACTGGGCCTGAGCCACTGCATTACCTCTTCCCATGACGCAGGGGAACACCTGGAACGAGAGCAAAGATCCCAATAGAGCAAGAGCCAGTGAGGGAAAGTCCGTCAAGCCAGGCTCACAGAAGGGGGCACCGCCGATGGAAAGTTAAACAAGGACCCCAAAAGTCACCTCGAGCTGGGACAGGTGAGTGGTGATCACCAAAACCAGATTTCTTGAACTTATTTACAAAACGGAAACAAACTCACAGACTTAGAGAAGGAACTTATGGTTACCAGGGGGGAAGGGTGGTGGGGAGGGATAGTTAGGGAGTTTGGGACTGACATGTACACACGGCTATATTTTAAATGGATAACCAACAAGGACCTACTACTGCATAGCACAGGGAACCCTGCTCAATATTATGTAACAACCTAAATGGAAAAAGAATTGGAAAAAGAATAGATACATGTTTATGTGTAACTGAATCCACTTTACTGTACACCTGAAACTAATACAGCATTATTAATCAACTATATGCCAGTATAAAAGAAAAAGTTAAAAAAAAACAAAAGAAGAACCAGATTTCTGCTCGAAATTTCACAGAAACATGAGTCAGCTGTAAGCAGTGCCAGAATAATGAGCAGAGGGGCTAGAGAGTAAAGATAAGATCAATCAATCTATAATACCTAGATAAAATTTTCATAATATCTTCAGAAAATACCCTTGCTCCAGGCTCCTTGAAATGCTTAACACAAATATATCTCCCCGCAAATCTAAATTGTCTGGAAAAAAGCGTTTTTCATTTTGCCACTCTGGTTCCACATCTTATTTTTCACGGCCTTTTTGTGCCATATTTTGAATGTGTTTGTTAAACCACCCTCTTTATATATAATCAGTGCATTGCAATGGGTTTTGATTGTTGTCATTTTTAATTTTAAAAACTCATATATAGCTCATTGGTTTATCATTGTAATGTCTTTTATTGAAAAAAAATCAAAATTAAACAAGCAACCACTAAGGCTTTGCTCTTGAGCAAACATGCCTTCCAAGAAATCAGATGAATTATCCAATGAAATACTGAATATTGTCCGTATTCAGTCAGCTGGACTTCATTTTTCTAGCTAAAAATTATTTGAATTTACACACATATACACGTCTGCCTTTTAAACAGAACTAGACATTTAAAAGCCTTTTAGATATTTAAAAGCTTAAGAAATGCGGGCTTCCCTGGTGGCGCAGTGGTTGAGTCTGCCTGCCGATGCAGGGGCCACGGGTTCCTGCCCCGGTCCGGGAAGATCCCACAGGCCGCGGAGCGGCTGGGCCCGTGAGCCATGGCCGCTGGGCCTGCGCATCCGGAGCCTGTGCTCCGCAACGGGAGAGCCCACAGCAGTGAGAGGCCCGCGTACCGCAAAAAATAAAAATAAAAATAAAAGCTTAAGAAATGCCATCCAAAAGAAGGCACTGCGGATAAAGAAAAGGACTCTGAGGAATGGGAAAGAAGGATGACTAATCATTCTGACGTGTTATCCCAGCAAGGGTGGAGAGCAGACGGGCTTCAGCAGGAACACCACCATCAAGCAGAAGGCTCTCCATCATCCGGGGCTACTCAGGCCACGCCCTCCAAACTCATCTTTGGTACCCCTCTCCAACACGACCCTGGCTTTCCTTCACAGGTTAACCTGAGCGCTTACCAAGTGCAGGAAGCTGACCAGATGCCCTTGAAGTCCTTTCAGCCTCAGAAAGCCCTGGTACAGTCAGGAGGTGGTGGGAGCTCTCCCGACAGTCTTGTGCATGTTCCTGAAGGCTTGGAGCCAGGACCAATGATAGGAGGAGCATGCCTGTGCCATCTGCGAGAAAAGGACTGTCCCTCTCACTTTACAGAAGTGGAAACTGAGGCTCGTTAGTAGAAAAGCAAAGGATTCCAACGCCTCTCCCTCTCATACCAGCTGCCTCCACCCAAAGCAAGAACCGGGCTCAGGCTCTCTTCCTGCTTCTCTGCACTGTCTCAGTACTTACCTGAGTCCCCAGAGGCCGCTGGGATGCACACTCGTCCTTCCCCCCAACTCCCATCCTCCCTTCTCTGGGAGATTCCAGGCGGCAATGGTGGAGACTGGTGAAAGGCAAGGTGAGTTGAGGAAGGTGTGGTAGCTAGGCAGAGCCTAAGCAGCTTGTGTTCCAACACCCTGGGGCCTTTCTCTCTCCATTTCAGGAGGAAGTGAGACCCTCCAGACTTAGGCAGACATATAAAGGAGCAGGCCAGGACTCACCACTTCCACTGGTACCACACCTGGGCCAATGTCCAGCCTGGTGGTCAGTCACCCTGAGGCCTTCTTCCCCATGTAAAGACGTCATCAAGCCCGCATCAGCTCTGCCAACCACCATGAAATGCCACCAGGCCTCGGGGCAGAATTCCAAGGTTCTGCAAGCTCCACTGATCCAAAAGCCAATGCCTGATGTCCTTGGAAGAAGCCTCTAGAACTTTATGATGGTCTGTTCAGGCCAGACATGGGGAAGGTGGGGTTTGGAGGTGGGGACCCCAAAGGAGGAGTGAGCCCACCCATGTGACCTTGGGGAGATCATATTCCCAGGAAGCACCTGCCCTACTACACGTGATGGCCTTCCTCATAGGCCACTGCAAGAAGGTGCAAACGAACAAGAAACTCAGTCCTTGAAAATGGAAGGTTAAAAACCTGACACGGAAAGCCAGGAGGAGCCAGCCCTGTCCAGGGTGAGGAGGGTGTTTGCACAGGGACGGGTCCCAGCAGCACCATCTGTTGGTCAGCTCACTTCGTTAAGGACATTTCACTTGGGATCAGTCAGGTGTTGTTTAAAAAACAAAGAAAGAAAAAAGCTGTTCAAGCACGTTTTCTGAGCAGACTTGGTCAGGTGAGGCAGCCTCAGGGGACCGATAGGGGCAGAAGCCCCGGGCCCTGCCCTGGGCTGTGCTGGTGGGAACCCAGGGCCCTGCAGCCAGGACTCTGCTTGCACAGGAATTGGGTGGGTCAGTGGAAGCCTTTGGAAACTTTGGGCTCGGTGAAAAAAGTTTCTGGATTTTCTTTCCCCCATACCCTATGTATTCTTCTCCACCCCTATTTTAAAAATATACAGATACATAGCACAGAATACACACGCATGTGTAGTAGGTGTCTGAAGATTTCACTCGCTTTGGGCAAGTGGGGCTGAGCCAGACGGGTGGATGCTTATACTGTGCCCTGCCAGCAGCAGTGCTGGGGATGGCCAGCTCCACGAAGAGAATGCCGGGGACACTGTCCTCAGAGACACCCTCTGACAAGCCTTATTTCCGCTAATGAACAAAATACTTATTAACAGTTACCATACTGTGGGCCAAGACATACCACAAGGCGAAATTCCTTGGAGATCTTTTGCCCCTTTAAGGAAGTGTTTTGGATCCACAGCATATTTCTTCTCAATTTTATCCAAAGAAGAAGTAAGCATTAAAATGGAAGAAGCTTGGGCTTCCCTGGTGGCGCAGCGGTTAAGAATCTGCCTGCCAATGCAGGGGACACGGGTTTGAGCCCTGGTCTGGGAAGATCCCACATGCCTCGGAGCAACTAAGCCCGTGCGCCACAACTACTGAGACTGTGCTCTAGAGCCCGCGAGCCACAACTACTCAAGCCCATGCGCCTAGAGCCTGTGCTCTGCAACAAGAGAAACCACTGCAATGAGAAGCCCGCACAACACAACGAAGAGTAGCCCCTGCTCGCCTCAACTAGAGAAAGCCCCGCGTGCAGGAACGAAGACCCAATGCAGCCAAAATAAATAAATAAAATAAAATGGAAGAAGCTTAATTTTGATAATATCCAGGGATAATAATCATAATAACTAATTTATATTTGTATTAGAATAACTTTCGATGTTGATAAAATTTTATCGCCCAGGGCATCTTCATGATCTCCTGCTCCAAGACCTCCAAAATGATCATCACAAAACACCAGAGTAATTCCCCCAGCCAGCCCTGTGCTCAACCCTTGATGGCTCCCCATCACCTACAGAAAAAAAGGCCAAGCTCTTTGGCTTGACACGTAGTCCTGCCCCAACCTGAGTTTCACCTACTCTTTCCCCCACAACTAAAATACGTGCTGTTCTCTCCTCCTTGACCTTGAGCACACTGTTCCCTATTCCTAGAATTGCCTTTTCTCCTTTATCTGACCTCTGAACTCTCATCCTTCAGGATTCTGTTCAAATATTGCCTGGTTCCTGATAATTTCTCATTCCCCAAAATGAGAAATTATTCTCCTTTCTGTGGAGAATATAACTTATAACTTTGTATATGCATTTAATGATCTGTTTGCCAGTCTCTGTCACTACTTTGCAATCTTAACAAACAGGAACTTGGTGTTCACTGATGGATACCTCTAGAACCTAGCACAAGACATCACAAGTACTAAACATCATTGTGTTGCAAGATGCAGGGGCGGGGGGGAATGCCACCTCTCAGGCCTTTCATGAGATTAATATCATGAATAAGAGGTCTAGCTAACTAGAATGAATCCATTAAAAGTATCAGTATTATACGTTTGTTAACTGAATGCTTGAATCTCACTCTATCAAATTTTACTCACGTGGTCATGCAGAAAGTTCATGTTTAAGTTTGTGCAAAGCGGACACGGTAAGAGCAGGCAGTTTGGAGGCAGAGCCTTGGAATGAGCCCTGGAATTCTCACTCACTTGGCCCCTCTACGTCTCAGCTTCCGTGCTCTGTAAATTCACCAGGAGTATTAGTCTCGCCCACCCCACAAGGCAAGCAGGTCCAGGAGAGCCTGTCGCGAATATTCCTGAAGTTCTATCACCAGCGCAGAGGACTTACTGTGAGGTGATGACAGTGGTGGACACAAAAATAAATCGACATTTTCCTGGCTCTCAAAGAGCCTACAGTTTCACGCAGGCAGCAAAGACAGATGTGAGGACAAAAACACAAGCTAGACTTTAGTGACTGTTGCCAGACAGGTACAAGCAAAGTCCATTCACAGCACGAGGGAAGGAGTGAGTTTTGGCTGAGAGGATGGGAGGTAGGGGCTCAGGTATATTCTGTGCCTGTCCTGGGCCTGGGGGTTACATGGGTATGTCATTTTGTCCTCATAATATGGTGAGGTAAATGGTGTTAGCCCATCTTAGAGATGAGCGTGGAGACTCGGAGAGGCTAAGTCACTTGCCGAAACCATACTGATGATACACGAGGCTTCCAACTGTGGTACTAATGCTCTGTATGACACCAGCCTGATCCCCAAGCGGGATTGGGAGCCCTCTTGAAGGTAGTGGGACCACAGTCAGGAGGATGGAGTGTCCCAGGTACAAGGCACCATGTGGACAAAGGTCCAGAGGGTAAATAAAGTTTGACAGAAGGGATAACCTCTGTGTGGGGTGTGTGTGTGTGATGGCGGAGTGGGAAAAGGGAGTTGTGGCTGGAAAGAAGACTGATGGACTGGTAGACTAGGGCTAGATCATGGAGTGCTTTGAGTTTCAGGCCTAATTTTTTTACTAGTGATAATGATAATTTTTTTTTTTTTTTTTGTGGTATGCGGGCCTCTCACTGTTGTGGCCTCTCCCGTTGCGGAGCACGAGCTCCGGACGTGCAGGCTCAGCGGCCATGGCTCACGGGCCCAGCCACTCCGCGGCATGTGGGATCTTCCCGGACCGGGGCAGGAACCCGTGTCCCCTGCATCGGCAGGCAGACTCTCAACCACTGCGCCACCAGGGAAGCCAATAATGATAATTTTTAAAGTAATAATAACACTTTGTGATTACTGTGGTGCCTTTCTGAGGACCAACTTAAAGGTCTTTCCAATCTGTGATGTCAAATTCCTGCTGCCATTTACCTCATTTTATGAACTGGGAAACTGAAACAAAGAACGTTTTAGGAACTTGGGCAAAGTCATGACACAAGGAGCGCCTTGAACACCTAGTCCCTGGCAATCTGAAATACTCTATACAAAACTTATTAACATCTGAACCCTGAGCCTCACTTTCCTCATCTGTAAAATGGAGATAATAACATCTGTGAAGTTGTCTTGAAGAGCTTTTCAAACTTTATAAGATAGCACAGGGGAGGATGTACAGATAGGGAG
Source organism: Neophocaena asiaeorientalis asiaeorientalis (assembly GCF_003031525.2). Taxonomy (NCBI): domain Eukaryota; kingdom Metazoa; phylum Chordata; class Mammalia; order Artiodactyla; family Phocoenidae; genus Neophocaena; species Neophocaena asiaeorientalis. The sequence continues at coordinate 3,599,555 of NW_020174563.1, forward strand.
ATAAGCAAATATTTCCTGTAATCCTGGAAATGTCATTAGGGCCCTTTGGAATAGGGGTCTAATGTTCAGAGAGATTTATCTGGAAGAGAGAAATCTGCAGCTCAATGAGGCTGTGCTGGTGGCCCTCAGGAGAGGAAACCACCACCTTTGCACATCTGAATCACTAACAATTGCTGAATGTGCTACTTTGCTCCTGCTAGGAAAATCTTGTCAAACAGGAAACAGGTTTTTAAGGCAACGGGGTCCCCGTGAGTTCAAACTTCTGCTTTCAAATGTCCTTCCAAGATGCACAATTGGCACAGACTTACAGGAAATATTTAATTGGAATCGGAAGGCGCTGGCTCCACGGACCTTGTTTTATATTGTCTGCGGGCTCCTGCTGCAATGGCTTAGGCGTGGAAGCAGCGGTCACTCATTTTTATATTTGCCCGTGGGGAGTGAAACCAAAGTAGACTCCAAGGGTGCTGGGGGGCCCGAATGCAGGCAGTCTCCACGGGGTCAGGAAAAGAAAGGAGGAGGAAAACTGTTGCATGAGAATTAGGCTTAGAGGAGAGAAAGGCTGAGGCTGACTCCGAGTGACATATTTATGAGCTTGTGCTGATAAGCGTTGGTCATTCAAGGAAGGAAAAGTCACCTTTGTGTATATAAAATATACAAGATTCATAGCCTGAAAGGACTGAACAGGAAAGCATTAGGTAAATAGAGGATTTCCCTTCAACTATAATGTGAAAATTAAATTACTTCAAGAAGGAAGAAGGGAGGTGTTTCTTTCTGAGTCAAATGTTGAGAAAACTAACGACTCAATTTGAAATTAAGGTTAACTGGCTTTCAGCCTTTTGTGGCCCACTTCTGAGAACACAGAGAAAAGAAATTACTCCTCCACAAAAGCCCTTCAGTCTCCCTTTTGCGGGTCCCCTGCCCAGCCTCAGAGTGAGAGCACAGGTTTTAGGGTGTGATGGATGGAGGTTAGGCTCTCAGATCTGCCCCTAACTGGCTCAGTCTGATTGGGCAAATTACCTGGTTCTCCAAGCCTCCCTTTCTTTATTTGCAAACTATGGATAACAATAGCACTTGTGGGGACTTTGCTGGCGGTCCAGTGGTTAAGACTGCGCTTCCACTGCAGGGGGCATGGGTTCGATCCTTGGTCAGGGAACTAAGATCCCGTATGCCCCGTGGCCGAATAAAATAATTAACATTTTAAAAAGTGAAGAAATTACTTTAAAAGAATAGCACTTGCCTCCTCAGATTGAATGAGGATTAGGTGAGGAAATGCACTTTCCTTGCCTTCCCAGCACCTGGCACTTAGCAACTCTTCCGCAAAGGTGAGCTATGATTATCACTGTGCCACAGACCACCGGTTTTTTCCAGAGTTCTCCAATCGTGGGACACTGCAGAGTTCTGCTGTTATTCCCATTAAGTGTCAAGAAAGTCTCCCAAGGCCCTCCAAAAATAGATTTCGTTCTAAAATCTATGTCCAAGTCTAGAGCACTTTGGTAGGGGAGGGGTGGGGACAGAAGAAGAGCCCTTTCCGGAAATTCTAGCCAGATTTCGTTTCCCAATCCCCAAACTACCTTTATCCATGGAAATGACCTCCAGGCTTTCTTGGCTTTTCGAGTATTCCATGGCTTCTGGATTAGACCTCCCAATGTAGATAAAGATCCTTCTGCCCTACTCCAGCTACCCCTAAACCTTCCCCTTTCCTTGTTCCCGACTTCCTCTGGAACTGGCAAGATTCCGGTCTGATAAGCCTATTCCCATTCACAGTCAGGCTTTGCATATCTCAGAGCCTACCCTCACCCTCAGAATACTCTCCTCTGTGAGCCACTAACTGACCCATCCCCTTTCAGGCACCACTGTAGGTTTCTGCCTGATGAGGGTTTGTGACAAATGTTCTTCCCTCGGGCTGGGTTAGACAAGATATTCTCTAGAAGAAAAAAGACAGGAAAAGAAATTATCTTTACAGAATTTTCTAGATAACCTCCTGTCCATTTGCATCCCCCAAGTATAATCTTGGAAGCCCCCCTTCCAGTGACTCCTGCTCGGCAATGAGCTGCCTGCATGGGCTAAAAGTTACTCACAGAAGCCCATTTTATTTTTTCCATTTTTTATTTGGCTTCGCTGCACAGCTTGTGGGATCTTAGTTTGCCAACCAGGGATTGAACCAGGGCCCATGGCAGTGGAAGTGCAGAGCCCTAACCACTGGACCACCAGGGAATTCCCAGAAGCCTGTGTTATAAATAAGCTTTTCCTGCCTCAAACCCCTCTATGACGTCAGCCACGGTAAAATATATCTCTAGTTTGATTTTAAGTCACTTTCTCATACACCTCACACGGGACTCACCCAAAATGAACATCTCCGGGGCATCCTAACATTTTTCTTTATCTCATATCCCACAGTTCATCAGCAAATTCTAATGCGCCTCCATTTATGTTCAGAACCCATCTGCTGGGCATCCCCTCCTTTGTTCCTGCCCTGGGACTGTCCACCATCATCTTTCACCCAGTTTACTGCAGGAGGCTCCTAACTGGGCTCCCCGCCTCCACCCCGCCCCTCTTGAGTTCATCTCACATGGTAGCCAGAGGAGTCCTTTTAAAACTTAAGTCAGAGCACGTCACTTCTCTGCTCAAAACCCTCCAGTGAGTCCCCATCGCATTCTGAGTAGATGGTGAAGTGCCCTGTTGGCCCCCTTCATCTGCTGCTACACTTTCCTTGGCTTCAGTTACCTATGGTCAGAAAATATTAAATTCCAGAAATAAGCACTTCATAAGTGGGTTTTTTGTTTGTTTTGTGTTTTGTTCTTACGGGAACTTAAATTTTAGCTCCCCAGCCAGGGACTGAATCCAGACCCCTGCAGTGAAAGCACCGAGTCCTAACCACTGGACCGCCAGGGAATTCCTTCATAAATTTATAATTGCCCGCTGTTCTGAGTCGTGTGACGAAATCCACTCTCTCCCACCCAGGATGTGAATCATCCGGCTTATCCTACCTATGAGTCACTTAGTTAACAGATGGCTGTCGTGGTATCACAGTGTTTGTGTTCAAGTGACTTATTTTACTTAATAATGGCTCCAAAGCACAAAAGTAGTGATGCTGGCAATTCGGATATTCTCTTGCTCTGGCTAATTTATAAATTAAACTTTATAATACATACATACCTTTTAAACACAGGTAAGTATGTATAGGAAAAGCATAGCATATATAGGGTTGGGTACTGTCTACTGTTTCAGGCATCCACTGGGGGCTCTTGGACGTATCCCCCAAGCATTGGGGGGGGAGCGACTGTATAGCCCCCACAGCCCTACACCACCCAGCCTCCATGTACCTCTCTCACCTCATCTACCATCCTCCCCCTCGCTCAGGTACTTCTGCAGTCATACTAGTCTTCTTTGGGTTCCTCAAACATGCCAAGAACAGCTACCTCTGGGCCTTTGCACATTCCATCTGCCTAGATGGTCCTTCTCTAGACAGCAACAGGGCTTACTTCCTCACCTCCTTCAGCTCTTTCCTGAAATCTCACCGTCTTAACTAAGCCTTTCCTGATGCTGTATTTTAAATGGTAACCCCTGCTCTCATATCCTATGTATTCATGTCCTGATTTATTTTTCTCCATATCATAGGTCACCATTTAACTAGTATATAGTTGATCATTTATTTTGTTGATTTTACATCTCACCTCACTGACCTCACTAGAATGTAAGCTCCGGAAGGGCAGGGGTTTTGTCTGCTTTGGTTCTATACCTCCAGCGTCTGGAGCAATGTCTGGTACCCAGGAGATGCTCGAATCATACTCAGGCTCATACTCAAGCTCAAACCCCTTCCTTCAATGCCTAAGTCCTGTGGGTGGCGGGCATAATCAGTCAAGTGAGAATAGGAGTTAGAACTGGTCTTAAACCCTCTTGTCCACCATTTACTACCTGTATGACCTTGAGCAAGACACCTAGTCTCGAAACCTTAGGTTCTTATCAGTAAAATGGGAATAATAACAGTATCTGTCTCATAGGACTGTGTGGCTAAATAATTCCTAGAGAGTATTCTGTCCAGAACTTCAATAAGTGATACATTTATTATTGTTGCTATCATTATTCTCAGGTGTCAAACACCCAAAGTAAAACTCTTCAGCCACAGGATGGAAGAAAAAGGATATGGAATCCTTTTTTACCTAATTACCAAGTGGGAGAGCAGCCGTGACTGAGGAATGTGTTGGACTTCTCACTAGAAATTGCTTCAGTTCCATTATTGTAAAGTAGACCACTAAAAACTTCCTTAGAGAAGAAAAAAAGGGCATGGCAGGAAGTAGAAAAATATTTTCCAACCGCTGCAAACTCCCTGCATTAATCAAGTGTTTTCTTCTTCCAGTGGGGTAATCTTAAGTACATGACACAAGATAAACACAGAGCCATGCTCCATTAAATTTATGAAAGGATGTTGTTTATTTTTATCACATTTATTAGACTCGAAAGATATCCTAGTTCTCAGATCAGCATCAGCATCCATGTTTATTTCTGGGTTGCTGAGTGCTTTAACAAATAATAGAAGGCTGACCTTTCACCTCCCGCAGGCTAATCACGAGCCAGAGCGTGAGGGTTGAAGGTGGTTCTGGGGGTGACGCACTGCACTGATATGTTGGGGGGTTATTTTTTAATTGATTAATTTTTTTTTGGTTGTGCCTCGTGGCTTGTGGGATTTTAGTTCCCTGACCAGGGATGGAACCCAGGACCTCAGCAGTGAGAGCGCAGAGTCCTAACCACTGGACCGCCAGGGAATTCCCTGTTAGGGTTTTATTTCATTTATTTTTTTGAAACAGATATCGTTTTCTTTAAGTTTTTTTTTTTTTTTTTGATGTGGACCATTTTAAAAGTTTTTATTGAATTTGTTACAATATTGCTTCTGTTTTATGTTTTGGTTTCTTGGCTGCGAGGCATGTACGATCTTAGCTCCCCGACCAGGGATTGAACCTACACCCCCTGCACTGGAAGGCAAAGTCTTAAGCACTGGACCGCCAAGGAAGTCCTCCTGTTGGGTTTTGGTTTTGTTTGTTTGTTTTTGGTTGCATTGGGTCTTTGTAGCTGCACACAGGCTTTCTCTGGTTGCGGCGAGCGGGGGTTACCCTTCATTGCGGTGCACAGGCTTCTCACTGCAGTGGCTTCTCTTGTTGTGGACCGCAGGCTCTAGGCACACGGGCCTCAGCAGTTGCGGCACGCGGGCTCAGCAGTTGTGGCTCGCAGGCTTCAGTAGTTGTGGCTCGCGGGCTCCAGAGCACAGGCTCAGCAGTTATAGCGCACGGGCCTAGTTGCTCCATGGCATGTGGGATCTTCCCGGACCAGGGATCGAACTCGTGTCCCCTGCACTGGCAGGCGGACTCTTAACCACTGCACCACCAGGGAAGCCTCCCTTTTGGGGTTTTAAAACAGCTTTTTTTTCTGGTGATTTAAGGCAACCTGGAATTCTGTGAGATTCAGAAAATGGGAATGGATCTATCTGCTGGGAGAAGCGATCAACTCTGGTTAGGCTGCTGGAGCCTTACTTAGGCTTCTCGTGAGTGGTGACCGCACTATCCATGATTCAGAGCAGTTCGGTGCTCTGCCACTGCCTACGCAGCCGAGAAATGGCTCACATAACCCTTCCCCAGCTGCCCCCCTGCCCTCTCCCCTTGCCTCTCAAACACTGCTGTCTTCCATCCTGGAGAAGTCCACCGACGCAGAGGTCATGGCCAGAACAGTGACCTCTGCATCGTTGGACTTATCCAGGAGGGACACATGATCTCATGGATGTCTTCCCTGGCCCCGTGATTCTGTCTATAGTGCTACTACGCTCTCATGCTTCCCTCTGCTCTACTTCTGAGCTAAAAAGGAGATAGGGGAGCTGTTAGGCAGTGAAGGCTTCTCCATCTTTTATCCTTCACTATCCTCTTAATATCAAAAGTATCAAAATTACTCTTAACTCCAAATAAAAGTAAAACAGGGATCTCAGATGTTCTACCTCTTTTTTTTTTAACTTTTTTTTTGTTTTTAAAGGAAGACAATTTGGTAGGATTTTTGATGAGAGAGGCTCGAGGATAAATGCCCTAGGAGGATCCAAAATATTCTCCAAATTCTAAAAACAGGCAGGGCATGACTGAAGTACTGAGGGCTGAGTGGGGAAGCCCGGGTACTTGGAGATTTCTGTGTCTTTTTTTTGTGTGTGTGTGTGGTATGCGGGCCTCTCACTGCTGTGGCCTCTCCCGTGGCGGAGCACAGGCTCGGGACGCGCAGGCTCAGCGGTCATGGCTCACGGGCCCAGCCGCTCCGCGGCATGTGGGATCTTCCCGGACCGGGGCAGGAACCCGTGTCCCCTGCATCGGCAGGCGGACTCTCAACCACTGCATCACCAGGGAACAGCTTTCTGTGTCTTATTGATCCAAGAACATCTGCTGTTAGATGCTAATTCTGCAAGCCCCACCCCCATCCCACTACCATTTCCAGTACATTCTCTTCCCAAAAGATTTAGTCCAGGACCAGCCCAGTATCCCCCTTCCCTCCCCACTCCCTCCACTCTCAAACCTCCCCAGCCTACTGCTCATCCAAAAATCAACCTTCCTGGATATTCACCCCACAGTGAAGACTGGCCCAGATGCCTGTGGTCAGGCCCCCCAGGAAAGCCACTGCCCCCATCACAGTAACAATTAATAAGTCTCCCAAAGGATGCTCAGTCTGTTCCCAGGAACGGTATCCCCTGCAGGGGGATGGAGCACCAGCTTTCTGGTCTGAAACCTGATTGGCACCACTCCTTTGGAGTTAGGACCGTACCAAGGCGGTGGTGAGAGTCTGGAAAACGTGGTCTTAGCCATTTACCCTAAGTCTAAGAAAAGGTAAAGTCTTTGCATTTCACCTGAAAGAGACGGTCACCCTGGAGACAGAGGACACTGAAAAACTGACATTCTTCACTCGTGCTTGGAAAGGCGCTCATCCTCAGTGAGAGACACTTTGTGATTACAACAACATTTAAGGCTGATAAAAGGATGCTTGAAACTTCCTGGCTGTGCTGAAGACTCAAGCGACTTGGGGAACTGTGTTAGGTGGGGTCTCTGATCTTCCCTGTTGCTCTCTAATGCTCCTGGAGCCTGCAAACTCTGGCCACAGCCCTGTGGGCTGCAAAGCACCCTGTATTCAGGCAACACACGTGTAGAGGCAGCTTGGGAAGGCTGCTCGATCAGCCCGGGCCTCTGTCCTCCGCTGTAAAATGGAGACCTTGGGCTCATGAGCTTTGCAATCCCGTCCCCCTCCAAAGTTCTGGGATTCTATGCAAGCATTGACTTCCCCTGTGACGCTTTTGGGCCTGGAGTGAAGTCATCAGAGTGGTAACCAGTGGCCCCTGAATCTAAAAGGTCTCCTGCAGTTCGTGCGTCCACCACACTCAGAATGCCTGCCCCTCGGGAGTCAGCTCTGCAGGGCCCACCAGGAAGCCCCTGGGAGGATGGAGTGACCCCCACCCAAAAGGAGACGGCCTTTGTGCTGAGATCACCATGGCGTCAGCCCTGGGTTATGGATGAGAGTCCCTGAGATGAGTCCTGCCTCGTTGAACAGAACAGCTCGGTCATTTAACCACACTCTTTTTTATTTATTTATTTTTTTAATTACCAAGTCCTTTCCCCTGAAACTACAGGTTTGGAGGAGCTGAGTGTCAGAGGCACAAGAACAAAGGACGCCCTCCCCCAGAGAGGAAATGCAGAGAGGATTCTCCTTTTTCAAAGGTACAATAATGAAATACTTTCCTTCCCCCGGACAGGCAATTTTATCAGGTTTACCGTAGGGAACGAGATGCGATTGCCTCGATTCATTGGCATAATACCTCCCCCTCCCCGAAATGATCGCCCAGCCGGCTGCTAAATGCTTTCTGCTTGAAGATGAAACCCCTTTCAACTGGGCATCTTTCATCCTGACCAGGCCCCTCACTTCACCTTTGCCCAGTGACTGCCTCCTTCACTGAGCTGGCGGGTGCTGGCTGCCCGGATCTGGAACATTCTCCCTGTTATCTTTACCCCTCACCTCCACGAAGCATGGGTGTTCAACTAGCCAAAAAGGGAGCAGCTGGACCGTCCCCACAAAAGTCATAGAATTCCTGAAGTCCTTTCTGGATCTTTACTGAGACTTGGCAGCTGCAATGGGGGAGTCCAGGGGCGGGGACCCCCAGAGAATTCTATCATGAAGACGTGACCTTTTTGCCCCTTGGAATGGAAGAAAGGGGAATGCTGGGTAATCGGCAAAGCGTCCTGCTGGCTGGAGCTTACCCGACCTGACTAATTCGCCTCTGCGGCCCCTCTGTCCTATTGCTCGAGCCGGACACTTCAGCCAACAAAGCCAGGTAGGCTCCCCAGCGCAGGGCTGGGCGGCCACTGCTGCTGTTCTCACCACTTTCTGGCTAAGAGAACATGGAAGCTGTCCAGACGTGGTAGCTGCCTGCCTGCCACCTCCGGGGCCTTCTTTCCAGAGGAATTTGAGAACAGAAACTCGAAAGGGGATCAGGTGGTGGGTTGGAAGGTGTAATCTCCAAGGAGAACAATGAGATGTCCGAATATCAAGCAGGCTGATAGCGGGAGGCACTTGCATACAGAGCCCCACTGTCCTGATGCTGAGCTCCGTTGATAACCGAACCCATGACTAATGGACCTGCCACCCTGCCCACCCCCAAGTCATGCATATGACTGAGAAAGACTCAGATCTCAGGTTAGAACTTCAACCCAATAGTAGGTTAATAAATTCTTCAAGCTTAAATTAAACTCACTCATGAGATTGCTGTTCAATCCCCCCACCATTTTACCTCTTCCCCACCCAACCCATTCCGCAATTAGGTAAAGAGGATTGAAATCTCTAGGATTTTTTATCAGGACTTTCTGCTCAAGATAACTTGTCTCTAACTCAACTTGTCCTGACAGCACTTTGGCGTGGATATTTCAAGAGCCCTGTTTCTGGTGAGTTGCGAGATCTCCAGGAAGACCAGGTCTCTGAATCAGACTGTTAAACCTGACATGAATTACCCCAGAGAGACAGCAGATTTAAATGTCAAGAAATAAGTGTTTGTAGGTGTTTTCTTCTTGTGGTGATTGGTTTTTCAGGAAGCCTAGAGAGCTCAGAAGGACTTAAGTGGGGGAATTTCTAACATTATCTTCCACTTTTTAAATTAAGAACACCTTTCATCAGAAGCATATTTTACACAAGGCACTTCCGACCTCCAGACCAAAAAAGAAAGAAAAAAAAAGATACAAGAAAATAAAAACTAACTCATGAAAAGAAGCCTGTTTTCTCCATTTGGTAGGAAGAATATGATGAACCTTCATTTTTAAATTTTAATTCTGGGACATATGATTACATCATAAGTTGCCCAGGAGAAAATCAGTGGCATCTACTTGTATATTAGACCAGTATGATACAGGTGTTTTCGTCTAAAGGGACTTTTCCAAAACTCTGTGAGTCAAAGAAACGTTGTAGAGGCGCATGCCTACCAAAACTCTCAGACTTCTGATTGGAAAGGAATTCTTTCCTTTGAAGCCTCCCCAGCTTGTGTGAGCAGCTGAGAAAGCAGAGTGATGGTCACCTCATTATATGAAGACCCCTGAACCAAGAATGACTCAAACCTGAAGAGGCTTCCATCTTCCATCACAGTGATGGCTGGCACCCGTTCACATTCCAACACTCACTCACACACACACACACACACAGAGGCAATGACGTCAATCATTAATTGCACTAAGAGGGGATATGGAACTAGGATGGAAAGAGGTCTCAGCTGTAAAATAGGGGCTTGGACTTCCAGTATAAGAAGAATAAGTCCTGGGGATGTAACGTACAGCACGGTGACTGTAGTTAACAATACGGTACTGTGTACTCGAAAGCTGCTAAGACTGTAGATCTTAAAAGTTCTCAACACAAGGGGAAAAACTTGTAACTGTGCGGTGATGGATGTTAACTGGACTTATTGTGGTGATCATTTTGCAGTGTATACATGTATCAAATCATTATGTAGCCAAATAGAATACAATGTTATATGTCAATTACATCTCAATTTAAAAAACTACAGGCTTGGGGCAGAGCCTCATCTCACAAGAATGGTGATGCCTGTTAAGCAAACTCGGGGTGGGGGGTTCTAATTCCCCCCAACCCAACCCCACTGAGAAAAGCGTTCACATCTACCTAGACACAGCTCCAAGGGCAGAAGGACGACTCAGTGGCCTTGCTCTGAGTCTTGAGCTGAGTCAGCATTTCACTAACTGCTCTACTTTCTTCTCTAAACCTTTTTCATTGAACATTCCCCGCATTCGCTCCCATTCAGGCCTCCTCTCCATAAACCACCACGAAGGAGCCCAGCAATGAGCCCGTCGGAAAGTCTCTGTTCTGCCCAGAAGGTCGGGAAGTGACCCTTCTTTCTGACGAGGGGGTTGGGTTCTTCTCAGATCTGCTAAGTGAGACAAAAAAAAAGAGCCAACAGAAGGGCAGAGGGAAAGGTTTACCTTCCAAAACACCGCCAAGTGTATAGGACTTTCTGTATTTCCATCCTTGACTGAAAGTTCACTTTGCAGCCCTGCCCATAACAAGATGTCAAATATTTTTCAAAAAAAAAAAAAGCATAGCTATTAGATCTGAGAATAAATCCTGTTGTAGAGTGGCAATTGTAATGTCACCTGATAAGAAAACAGTAAACAATGAAGTCCCCAGGGCCGCATAACTGCTGCTTCCCCCTTGGCATGGTGCCATCCATTTGCTCCCAGGGTGGCCTAGAACAGTCTGCTGCTGCTGCCGGGCAAATGGACAACCGAACCATTCTAGGCAATGGGTTACCCATTATCTACCAGAGATGTGGGTGTCCCCTGACTCTTTCCCCAAAGCCTGGGTCATTCATATGTATTTTTCTATTGCCACTTACATTTCATATATATGAAGTAGTATTACTTACAAACTTCATTTCAGAAAAAAAATTTAAGCATCATATTTTCATTCTTTTCTCCCCCACCCCCACCCCCAAACTGTACACTTTACACTTTTCCATGGTGACTGGTTGATTTTGTTTACTCTTTATTTTTTAAGCCTGGACATTTCTGCTGCCCACCAGGGTATGGCCACAGTGCGGTTCTCCTTCTGCATTTCTTTGTAACAAGGATATATTAGTTCCCCTTTGTAGACACCTGGAACCACCAATGACCTCCTTCGTCATGAGGGTTAACACTTTTATTTCCTCAAACTATCTTCCTGGGTTTTTTTTTTATAATACTTCTTAAATCACAGAAAATTGAGTTACTAATCCTAGACATACTGTTTCTGGTGTCTATGTGTTGTTTACAAAACAAAAAACAAAAAGAAAAGGAGAGGAGCAGATAGTAAGAGAAGTTTAATACCTAAGCGTGGATTGGGTGTCAGCTCTTCTCGTGGAGGGTTTAACATCTTGTTTCCAAAAATGCGTTCTCAGGGGAGGTTAGCGGTCAATTGTCAAATGCTTTTGATGCTACTCTTAGTTAGCAAGTTCCATAATTAACCAATCATATCAGGAGAGTTTATAGCCCACATTTGTTACTTTAACTGTAGTTTGGTTATTTCACACAAGGCAATGGCTCCAGTCTGTAGGTCAGAGCCACGGAGAAGAAGCCCGCAGCTGTCAGCAGCCCTGCCACTGTCTCAATTTGCTATGTCACTCTGGGTAATTCATTTAGCCACAGGGTCTTCATTTCTTCATGCAAAATAGACTTTCTTCCTGCCTACACACAACTCAGGGCCATTGCAAGATTAAAAGAGTGCTGGCAAAGCTGCTTGCGAGAAAGGGATGAGAATCATTCATTCACTCGTTCAATCAGCGTTTCACGTGGGCCACCATGGGTATGAGACACGTTGCCTGGCACAAGGATGAGGACATGTGAGGGATCCTGGAGCCTTAGACAGTCTTGCTGTGCCATCAAATGAGACTCACTCAGGTCAGAGAAGTGCAGGGGAACAGCTACAGGGGAGGAGAGAGGTGACCAGCTCGCGTGAGCCCAGTTATGAAGACCTGTGAGCAACAGTCCTGGTTTTAAACCCTCTGACTTTGTCTCTATGCGGGTGCTTGTTATTGTCAAATAAAAATCCTCATTATCAATTTTAGATTGGGAAAACTTGGGACCTACAGCCTGAGAGGTGACTGTTTTGATCTGTTATGGGACCAGTCACCTTGGTAAGCCAACTGAATTGATGACAATTGAGGTGGAACCAACTGTCAGTTCCTTTTTATAGCTCCTACCTATCCTATGATGTGAAATGGCAAACTACTTGCTCCAGAGAAGAACCTGATTTTGAGAAGACACTGTAAAGTTGTGATAGAAACTCATGGAAAATGCTTTTTTCATAATTCAATGGGATTCTTTGCTTTTTTTTTGAAGATGTTGGGGGTAGGAGTTTATTGATTTATTTATTTCTTTTTGCTGTGTTGGGTCTTCGTTTCTGTGCGAGGGCTTTCTCTAGTTGTGGCAAGCGAGGGCCACTCTTCATCGTGGTGCGCGGGCCTCTCACTATCGTGGCCTCTCTTGTTACGGAGCACAGGCTCCAGACGCGCAGGCTCAGTAGTTGTGGCTCACAGGCCTAGTTGCTCCGCGGCATGTGGGATCCTCCCAGACCAGGGCTCAAACCGGTGTCCCCTGCATTAGCAGGCAGATTCTCAACCACTGCCCCACCAGGGAAGCCCTGCTAGTCTTTTTTAAAAAGCAATAAACTCTTTAATCATCTCAACTGGTGAATTTAATAATAAATTTAATCCATTGCCAACTCTGGCATACGTTAGGTTTTTAGCCGTATGTGTACCTAGCGCCTTTAAGACACATTTAGACAGAACTTGCGTAAAACATGGAAACTAGGGTTTTGCGTCGGGGAGCCTGCTGTCCACCCCACAAGAGTATTTCTCCTGGCTGATGTTGGGGGATGTGCAGCACCTCTGACCTGCCACATCCAAGTTGAACACAGGCATGTGGAGAGCCAGGGGGCAGTTTCTTTGGTCAGATCAGGGGGTCTCAGGTCCCCAAGACCAAGGCAAGGTTAGGAGGGCTTTTAAAACATCTAACAGGGCTTCCCTGGTGGCACAGTGGTTAAAAATCCGCCTGCCAGTGCAGGGAACACGTGTTCAAACCCTGGTTCGGGAAGTTCCCACATGCCGCAGAGCAACTAAGCCCACGAGCCACAACTACTGAGCCTGCATGCCTAGAGCCCGTGCTCTGCAACAAGAGAAGCTGCCGCAATGAGAAGCCCTCGCAACGCAACAAAGAGTGGCCCCCGGTCGCCGCAACTAGAGAGAGTACACGCGCAGCAAGGAAGACCCAACGCACCCAAAAATAAATAAATAAGTAAATTTAAAACATCTGACATTTATTCTGATATTATCTATCTACATATGCCTCCCCCCACCAGATCCTTGAGAGTAGATCCTTCCTTCCTTCCTTCTTCCCTCCCTACTTCCCTCCCTCCCTCCCTCACTTCCTTCCTCCCTTCCTTCATTTCCTTTTACGTCTAACTTCTAGCTCTGTCCCAGGCATTCAGTAGCTGCTCAAAATCCATTGAGCTGGGGGACTGAGGTTGACTTCCTGGGAGGCCCAGATTGTCCCAGCAGGCCTGCACATCCCCCCCCCCTTTCCCCCTCACTGAGGCTGTGAGGAAGGGGCTGTCACCTACCTAAAGAAACTTAACTCCAAGCCATCCTGTGTCCCTCCTTGAACCCTCCCCCCATCCACACCCGCAGCCTCTCTGATCACAAGGAGAAGGCTGAGCTACTGGAGGAAGGACCCCTGGTTCTATGCAGCCCACTTCCCTGGTTCTGTGCCCCTACGCGCCTCTCTGAACGCATGAGAGACAATGGGGTCTAAAATTCTCCCTCCCTTATCTTCTGAAATAGGGTTCAATGGGCACAATGAGAAGCCCCATAACCTAACTACCCCAGACAGGGCTGGCTTCAGGGCTTCAAAAGATCCCACACTTGGATCAGTGCTCTGCTCTCACTCTCTTGAAACTCTTAATAATTCTTGAACAGGGGGCTCTGCATTTTCATTGGGCCCTGGATGTTGCAAATTAGGTAGCAGTCCTGTCTCTCAGGCACAGGTCATTAACAACGAGAAAATGGAAGGGCGAAATCAAAGTGTGCTTATCAAATAATGTCTTTGGGGGAAAAACAAAAAAGGTCCCAAGTTAACTTTCATCATTGGCCAGCTTGTAAACAGGAAGTATCTGTAAATTGAAACTTGGGGGGAATGAGTCTTTTCTTGGAAGAAAGGCGGTGAGCCCAGAGGACACATTCTTCGCTGCCTGTGACCCTTTGTGGGTCTGACACAGGGGTCTGTTGGCAGGAAGCATGAAGAAAGTTAAGTTGCGATGGTTGAGTGGTGGGGTAAAGGGAAAAACCATTTTGCCTTAATTTTTTTTTAATTTACCCTTAATTTAGTGGTAAACAGACATTTCAATGGAAGAATCATAGGCTTCAAGGAGGTAAGGAATGAAAGTTATACACTGTACTATGGCACTAAACTGAGCCTATAGTTCCTTCCTGTCATATTTTATCCTTTCGGCTCCAAAAAGAAAAAGAAAAGATGGTTACAGAGATGAGGGTCCAGGAAAACTTGGTTAGTTATATCTTTAGCCATTATCAAAGGAGTCTTGAAGTGTTACAAGGAAAGACTACTTGAAATTTCTGAATGGATTTTGTTAAGACATTGTGGTGTCCTTGTGTTTTTTTTTCCCCCAGGTTAAATCTCTAAACTATGGGGGAAAAAACACAGCCTTTAATATCAAATAAAGGGAGATGGGAGTCAAATTATTGGGTGTCCAGAGTAGGAATTCTTTCCAGTCGGCTCATTCCTTGTATCTGTCCCCAGGGAGTGCCTTCCATCAAAGTTGCCATAGAATTTTTCATCACCTTCAACAATGAATTTTGCAGTATGCGCTTATCTTTTTTAAAAAGTTTTGTAAAATGAACTTTTTGCTTTAAAATGGTTTTAGGGACTTCCCTGGCGGTCCAGTGGTTAAGACTCCATGCTTCCACTGCAGGGGGCATGGGTTTGATCCCTGGTTGGGGAACTAAGATGTCACATGCCATGTGGCACAGCCAAAAATCAATAAATAAAAGGAGTTTTTTTTTTTTAATGAACTTTAAAAAAACAAAAATAAATGGTTTTGGACTTACGAAAAAGTTGCAGAGGTAGTACAGAGAGTTCCCATATACTCTGCACCCAGTTCCCCTACTGTCAACATCTTCTGTAACCATGGTACTTTTGCCATGACTGAGAAACCAAGTCTTTCCCCCCACATTTTGTATGATTCTATTTATATGAATTGTCCAGAATAGGCAAACCTTAGAAAGCAGATTAATGGTTGCTGGGGACTGAGGGCAGGAGGGAATGGGCACTGAATGCTTAATGGGTAGGGAATTTCTTTGGGGGTAATGAAAATGTTCAGAAACTAGAGAGTGGTGATGGTTGCACTTATCTTGTGAATGTACTGGAAGTTATTGGCTTGTGTGTTTTAACGTGGTTAACTGAATATTCTGTGAATTTTATCTCAATTTTAAAAGAATGTCCAGACAGCAGCCTAGAAATTTTAATTTCATAATTCTGGGACGAGGCTTTTTTGAAAGCTTCCCAGATGATTCTAAGGTGTAGCTGGGATTGACTGAAAACCACTGACTAGCTGGGAATTCAAATAACAGTAACTAAGGATGGGTAGTATTGAGCACTCCAGGTGTGGTTCACAGGAAGGGGATGGAGCTTTAGAAGATGAAGGGCCAACTCCAAACTCTGCCACTTTGCAGCTCAGCATCTGTGTCCCGCAGCAATGGCTCCACCTGGGAGCTTATCAGAAATGTAGACTCTCCAGCCCCACCCCAGATCCCCTGAATCATAACCTGCCTTTTAACAAGATCCCCATGGCTAAGAAACCAACTTTGGTACATTGCTATCAACTAAACTTCAGGCTTTATTCTTTTTTCTTTCTTTCTTTCTTTCTTTCTTTTTTTGAATTATGAGCTGGTACCCAGCTTTCTTTTCTTATTTATTTATTTATTGATCTGGCTGCATCGGGTCTTAGTTGCGGCACGCAGGATCTTCATTGGGGCGTGTGGGATCTTTCGTTGCATCACGAGGGCTCTTCATTGCGGGGCGAGGTCTTCTCTCTAGTTGTGGCGTGTGGGCTAGAGAGCACAGGCTTAGTTGCCCCGTGGCATGTGGGATCTTAGTTCCCCGACCCGGTATCGAACCTGCATACCCTGCATTGGAAGGCGGATTCTTAACTACTGGACCACCAGGGAAGTCCCTTCATGCTTTATTCTGATTTCATTAGCTTTTCCACTGATATCCTGTCACTGGTCCAGGATACCACATTGCATTTCGTCGTCATGTCTCTTTTGTTTCCTCTGGTCTATGACAGGTTATCAGACTTTTCTAGTTTGTTAATGACCTTGACAGTTTTGAGGAGTACCGTTCAGGTATTTTGTTGAATGTCCCTCAATTTGGGTCTATCTGATAATTTTCTTATGGTTATATGGGGTTACGGGTAAGACCACCATGGAAGTGAAGTGCCCTTCTCACCACATCACATCAGAAGTCCAAGCTATCAACACGACTTATCGCTGAAGATACTGACCTTGATCACCAAGGCAAGGTAGTGTTCGCCAGATTCCTCCACCGTGAAGTTACACCCCCTCCCCCTTCTACCTTTTGGAAGCAAATCAGAAGCAAGTCACTCAGCACAGCCCACACTCCAGGTGGGGAGAGGCTGGGAGGGGAACTTAGCTCCACCCCCTGGCAGAAATTTCTATGTAAATTATTTGGAATTCTACAAAGACTTGCCTCTTCTCTCCTCATTTATTTACATCAGTATGGACTCATGCATATTTATTTTATACTTTGGGTTATAATCCAATACTACATTGTTTATTTTATTGCACAAATTGTTCCAGCTTTAGCCATTGGGAGCTCTCAGGTTGGGTCTTGTGTCCCTTTGACGTGCCCCACCGTTTTTTGTTTTGTTTTGTTTCGTTTCGTTTTACTTCCTTACTTTCCAGCACTGCAAGATGCTTCAGCCTTATCTTGTATTTCCCTGCTCCAGCCTTAGCATCAGCCTTTTTTCCAAGGAGCTCTTGTTCCTTTTACTGGACAATGGTATTAGAAACCAGGATCTGTGTGCTGGGTTCACCTACCGTTTTGTCCCTACCCTGGACCTCAACCTTAACTCTCAGTAACTCCTCTGCTCAAGAGTCTCTGTAGCTCTGATTATTGGCAGAACGAAGTCCAGACTCACTTACTTGGCATCAAGGCTCTCTTACAATTAGCTCCCAATCCAGCTTCCTTGGGGCTTATCTCAACTCCCCACAGGTCTCTTATACCTCACCCAGATACTCACAAGGTCCTCAAATCCTCTTACCCTCTGGCATCTTCCCAACTCTGTTTATTCAGTTCCTGCCACTTGGCTCATCTTTTCCCTACAATCTCACAGTGTCAAAATCCACCCCCATTCAACACTTAGGATAATTTCAGCTCTTCCACTAGTCCTCTGAGTCTTCCCAACAGGAAATGATGACCTCTTCCTTTGAAATCGCAGAGATACCAGGTTTACATGCGAAAGCATGAACAACCTACAAAATATTTTGAGATCCCTAGTTTCACTTAATTCTCCTACAACCTATTTTGCAGGTAAGGAAATTAACCACCCCCTCCCCACAAAAAAGAAATTAAAGCCTAGGATGATAAAGTGACTTTTCCAAAGTTACACAGCTAGTAAGAGGCCAAAGCCAAGGTTAGAAACCAAGTCTTCTGATCCCAAATCCAATCCTCTTAGTGTCTGTCCATTTTACCTTGTATTATCTTTATTTGGACGTCTGTGATTCCCTCTTCCTTGATCATAAACTCCATAAGGATCAGGGGTATATCCCACTTCTTTCTTTTTTTTGGTCTCGCTGCACTGCTTGCAGGATCTTAGTTCCCTGACCAGGGATTGAATCCGGGCCACAGCAGTGAAAGTACAGAGTCCTACCCACTAGGCCACCAGGAAATTCCCAGTCCCATATATTTTTATATGACTCCCAACACCGAAAAACATGTTTGGATACGGTAGGGACCTGATAATTGTTGACAAATAAATCAATAGACAAAATCTCTTTAAAAACAAAAAGGACATATCGATTTACTTTCCACGAGGAATATTATAACCTGCTATCTCTCTCACCTGCATTACTACTGTCACCAGCATTACATTTTCTGGTTTTTGTTTTGCTTTTATCTTTGCCAACCTTACGGGCACCCAAACCAGGATCACATTGTTGTCTTAATTTGTGTCTCTTGATTACCAGTGATTTTGAAAATATTTTCATGTATTTATAGGTACTGGATAATCCATCTACATCATTTCCATGTCTATTTTACCATAAAGGCAATGGTGATTTTCATAATTATTTAAAAGAGTTCTTCATATATTAAGAACATTGACCCTTTGTCATTCTTTTGCAAATATTTTCTTCTTCATAGTTCAACACCTCTTAATTGTATTTATCTTTTTAGTTGTGCTATGCTCTAAATTTATGGTATAATTATGAGAGAAAAAACACAGTATAATTATGAGAGAAAAAACTGGAAACAGTATGAACATCCAATAATATGTAGTAACTAAACGAAACGCAGTGCATCCATTTGACAAGGATATTATTCATTGATTTTTTAAAAAATCATGTTCCTTAGGGACTTCCCTGGTGGCCCAGTGGTTAAGAATCTGCCTGCCAATGCAGGGGACACAGGTTTGAGCCTTGGTCCGGGAAGATCCCGCATGCCGTGGAGCAACTAAGCCTGTGCACCACAACTACTGAGCCCACGTGCCTCAACTACTGAAGCCCGCGCGCCTAGAGCCGGTGCTCCACAACAGAAGTCACCACAATGAGAAGCATGTGCACTGCAAAGAAGAGTAGCCCCCACTCGCTGCAACTAGAGAAAGCCAGCACTCAGCAACGAAGACCCAACGCAGCCAAAAATAAGCAAATAAATTTTAATAAATAATAAAAAATCGTGTTCCATAATAAAAGTAAAATACTCATACACCTTCTCACCAAATAGTAGATGGAAAAGTATATCACTCTATGTACAGTATGACATCAATTTAAAATATATACTCAAGGGAATTCCCTGGCAGTCCAGTGGTTAGGACTCGGCGCTTTCACTGCCAGCGCCTGGGTTCAATCCCTGGTCAGGGAACTAAGATCCCGTAAGCTGCACAGCACCGCCAAAAATAAAATAGAATAAAAAATATATTCAATTAGGGGGAGAAAAGCTGCAGGTAAATTCACAAAACTATTAGCAATGGTTATCTGGGGGTTATGGAATCATAGGCAATTTCTATTTAAAATATTTCTGTTTTCCAAATCTTCTATGATGAACATGTATTTACAAATAAGGGGGGGAAATGTGTTACTGCTAAATGCCATCAAAAAGCGTGTATTTGAGGGGCATGTTTGAGGGTGGCAGGGTTATTAGGAAGCGTCTATAACTCCCATTTGCCAAAGAGAGAGAACCGAGGTCCAGAGCAGCAGAACGTCTTTCCCAAGGTGACCCAGAAGTGTAAACTCTGTAGCCCTGCCTTTCCAGAGAGTTGCCTAGCAACCCAAGCCCGCCACAACCTCTCAATAAATATATTCTCGCACATCACACACAGGATGCATGTAGATAAGAAAGCAGGCAGTCTCTGTAGAGCTGCATAAGAGTGGTCAAATAAAAGATGTGGACTAGACTGCAGATTCCCAGAACCCGTGGTGTCCTTACACCCCAAATGTCACCGCAACCCAGAATTTACCATAAGAAGCCAAACAATCGTGCCTCTTAGTTATCAAGGTATGCAAGAGTCACATTTCTCAGTGACCCCCTGGGGGAATTCATAACCTGCTAATCCTAGCCAGAGCATTCTTGGAAATGTCACCTGCCAAAGCCAACTGTTCTGAGAACAGAGTTGTGGATCACAGTCGTCGGTGAGGGAGCTAGAGAAGTTATTTAGGGATGAGTGTTTCTGCGAGAACATTGGTGCCTTGCGAGCACCTCCACGGGAGCGTTGCTCTGTCTGCACTGAGCACAGGCTTGGCAGAATCTCGTACCACTCTCTTTCCAGGACCCTGGCCTTCTCCCCTTGTCCTGTGACTTTCTGGTTTTCCAAGGAGGAAGTCCCAAAGCAGACTTCTGCACCCTGGGAGCTGGAGCGCCTTCTCACTCTCCCCTGCTCTGCTATGAGTCTTCAGGGAGGGGAGAGTGGCTGAGGCTTGCAGGCTGTGTTTCCCAGGATCAGTGCTAACCGGCTTCTGTCTGGGTTCAGCGATGGCTGATGAGAGCTTCCAGTGGGAGATGGGAAAGAAAATGAGCATCTCTCCCCACCTCCCTCTTGGCCAGTAAAGGAGGCATCTCCTCCAGCTCCAGCTCCAGCAAGATGGACTCACTGCGATCCTAGCTTCTGCCAGATGACCCAGTCCTACACTCAAGTAATGCCACCTCCTTCTTTTGTCCCTCTGGGCTTCCCGCTCTAGCTAACCCTGTGGCTGCCTCACTGTCCCCTGTTGGGCTTCTCAGCCATTCCTTCACAACTTTAACCGACTCCTGGCACTGAAGTCCCTCTGTTGGAAATGCTCAGGGTGGGTCCGCTCCTCACTGGTTGGACGCTCACCCTGGCAGGACCAGCAGATACCATCTCCGTGGCCTTCTGTCCCATTTGCAGTTCAAAGATCCGAAAGTGGGAAGAAATGGGTTTGGACTGAAAGAAACCACGTTTTGGGCACAGAAGCCTTCCCGTGAAAACCCTCCTCGCGGCCGGCCACAGCTTCCGCAGGACTGGGGCACTGAAAACCAGCACAGCAGCGAGCACCTCCGTGGTGTTGCGTCACCTTACACGGGGAGTGGTTTCATAACCTGCCTGCGAGAACTGGGCGAGACGCGGCAGCTAAACATGTTCCTTACCTTCTGTCAAGACTTTTCATCCAAGATGTCTAGGAAACCCTGGCACAGTCAGTCCTGTGGCTGATTCTAGGGAGACTTTTCCCCGAATTCAGTTCCTCGGGGAGCCACCCCTGAGGAATTCCCCCCTTGGGGAATCACCTTCCCAAGTGATGGGTCAGAGCGTGTTCGGCAAGGGTTCGGGGTGACCTCGCGGAAGAGGAAGGAAGGCCGAGGGTCAGGGAACCCTTCCCCATGGCAGGAACCCTCCAGAGCTTCCGGAGAAGGGAGCTGGGCCCCCAAGGCCTCTGGCCTTCGCAGGCCGAAGAGCCAGACCTGAGGGAAGCAGGCGGCCCTTCGGCCACACTGGCTTTGGCCAGTGCTCCGGGGAGACAGGAGGAGGCCTCCTCTGTGGCGGCGGATCCCCTGGCCTGGGAGGAACAGAGAGTGGAGGATCAAATGAGTTCACCTCCTCCAGAGTGCTAAAGATGTTGGAAGCCAAGGCCCAGAGGGCACATTTGTCAAGCTCTCAAAAAATAGAAACGAGGATCAAAGCAGGAGCACTTTCCAAATATAAACATTTGTCACCTACATTCACTTTTGATGTGCCCCATTTTGAATGTGTTTCTCCTTTAGGAGAAGGACAGCTTAATCTTTCCGTACACACACTTGGGTCCTTCAAACGGAGCCCAGGGATAATTCGGGGTGGGTGGGGGGAGGTGAGAAAGGAAGTTCCAGCCAGGCAAAATAAAAGACGGGAGGAGAGAGAGCCCACCAGAGGAGCGGAACCGGAAGGAGAAAAGGAAACGAGCATTTACGGAGCCCCTGGCCCTTTGTACATTACCTCATATTTTCCTGCAGATTAACTCTGGAAAGAGGACATCATTATTCCCCTTCTATAAAGAACGTAAGTCATGAATCCAAGCTCTTAAGCATAGACTCAGACTCCCTTCCTGGCTGTGTCTGACCCCGCAGTGCTTGCTGCCACCTGTAATAAGTGGCCTCAGCTAAAGAAAGATACGTGACCTCAGGTCGGCACAATGCCCGTTGGACATCCAGGGCCCACTCGTATCTATGCATCTGGAAGCGACCATGTTTTAGAGCTGGAAAGCAGCT
The DNA here is from genome assembly GCF_003031525.2 of Neophocaena asiaeorientalis asiaeorientalis. Taxonomy (NCBI): domain Eukaryota; kingdom Metazoa; phylum Chordata; class Mammalia; order Artiodactyla; family Phocoenidae; genus Neophocaena; species Neophocaena asiaeorientalis. Next base: position 3,621,595 of record NW_020174563.1, read on the forward strand.
CCATAGTTCTCTAATCCAGCTCTCACCCAAGACCCACTGCCCAATTCCAGAAGCACAGCATATCGGTTTTACTTTTTTTTTTTTTTTTTCGGTACGCGGGCCTCTCACTGTTGCGGCCTCTCCCGTTGCGGAGCACAGGCTCCGGACGCGCAGGCTCAGCGGCCATGGCGCACGGGCCCAGCCGCTCCGCGGCATGTAGGATCTTCCCGGACCGGGGCACGAACCCGTGTCGCCTGCGTCGGCAGGCGGACTCGCAAGCACTGCGCCACCAGGGAAGCCCCGGTTTTACTTTTGAAAACACCCAGCTCTGTCATGTTTCTACAGAAGACCTACGTCTATAAAATGAGCATGTACCTGCCACTCACTGACGGCGTGCCATTTCCCTCTTCTAGAACACCCACTCCTCGTCAGTCTAAACCTTACTCACTCTCCAAGGCCCAGCTCAGGGATCAACTCTCGCCGCAAAGCCTTTCAGGCCATTTCCACACCCATGGACTACCCACTCTCATTTCGAATTCTACTGTCTTATATTTGTTCTCTAATGATTTTCATGGATTAGCCCCTATCCTTTCACAGGATGATAAGTGCCTTACAGCAAGTGCAGCAAAGGGAACACAGTTGAGCAAGGCATATGGGCTATTCTCTTCCCAGAACCAGGCTACATGGTTGCAACCATTGGAGTTGTCAGTAAAGGGACAGAACAATCAAGAGGGTGACTGGTGAGGGGTCTGGCCCTCCCAATAGTTCAGAGGAGTCTCTGCCAGTGACTGGCTTCTCCAACTGGCCTAGGCAAAGGAAAAAGAGAAACTAGTGTTCTCTGTCATAAATCACGGACCTCGAAATCCTCACTTTCCAAAAGCAAAAGAGACGAGGAATTGGGATCTGGAAAGAGGAAGACGGGACAGTAGTTGGGAGGGAGGTTCTTCCAACCTGCCTTTCTGACCGGGCACCAGTTCTGGTTTCCACCTTTCCCAAATGAAAAACCTTCCCCTCTTTGCTTCTCCTGAACTGGGAATCAGCGTGCAGACTCATTTAAAAGCCAACCCAGAGGGATTTACACTCCCAGAGTTGATCTATTCCTCTAGATGAAACTGTGAGATATATAATTATAGCAAGAGATCAGGTTCAATTTAGGAAATTTGGTAATTGTTGAGCATGGTAAATCATCTTTCAAGCAAACACACTTACAGTCTCAGAGATAAAGTTCATTCCCCTGTGATGAGGTCGTTTGATGGAATGCTACTAGGTCCCGGGCAGGGTTTCAAAGCCGTTAAGTTACCCTAGGTGAGATAGAGCTACTGGGATTTATGGGAATGTTGGCACCCAGGGGACACGTTGGATAATCTTTAACAGAGGAAGTCTGTCTGGTGCCTGCTCTTTGTTCCAACTCCACTTTCATATTTGAGAACCCTTGTGATACACTTGCTATTCACGGCGCGTTTTGGACTGTCACAAGCATGGTCTGGCGTTGGATGCTGAGCAAATAAACCTCCCCCCACCCCCAGCCGGAGTCTCCCTGCCTGAAAGCCTGAGGGCAAGGGTGGAATTTGCTCTCCACCCAGTGACATTTGGCAGGGGCAGGGGGGTGCATTTTCTAAAACATATTTTACATCCGATGCTTATTTTCTTAAGTAAAACGTTATACATTTGGGGCTCCGAACACATTTTGTGGGTTAGGTTGCTGGTGTCACACAATATCTCTTGTAAAGAGTAGTTTCTCCAGGAGAACGTACACTTTCGTCCAGACAATTGCTTGAAGATTTATAATAGAGAAGGACACAGGAGACAAGTCAGTGTCTTCATAACCAAGAAAAGACTTTGGAAAAGAGCATCTGAGACACCAGGTGATTTGATTGGAAACTTGGAGTCTTTCTCTCCCCTGCAGGGAGAAATTCTTTGAGATACACAGAGTATACACACAAATGGGTGGTTAAACCAAGAATGACTAGACCAGCCGTTGCTTTTCACCTACGCATCACCTAACGCCAGCTGGACATTACCAACGGCAACAACGATATCCAAGATGACTTTGAGGTCATTGACTTTCTCCCAATGCCTTTCTGGCAAAGAGGAGTGTCTAGTCCCCACCATGAGGCCACTGGTGAACGCATTTAGATTGAGTGACTCCATTCTGTTTGTCATATTAGTTAACTGGAAACTGCATTTCCAGCGCGACTTGGCATGCCGGGAGGATGGGCTCAATACTGCTTACTAATAAGTGATCGAAATGAAAGCTATAGTTTGGCTTGGTTTTATTTTTCACAGACTCGAATGGCCAGTTAGCATCTCTTCTTGCAACAAATATCTCTTAAATACTCACCCCAAGTTAAACATGGGGATGCAGAGATAAATGAGACATGGTGACTGTCATCCCAGGCTCCATGGAGACAGGCAGATTGGGAAGCAACTATGGAAGAATTGCTATAGGAAGTCCAGGCAAGGAGTCAGGAGGATGGCTGGGCCCCGCTCCCTGGAGGGAAAACATGGCCAAACTCACCACTGTGTTCCTGGGCTGAAGGGGGCTCACCCTTCTCACAAAAGATCCTCCCCGCCCCGCAATGCTGACCCCCGAGAGACAGGGTTAACAGAGGCTGAGGTTGGGAGCTGGGGCCAGTGGACAGAGCCAAGTGCCGTCAGCAGCCCCAGAGCCAAGTGGCGCAGAAGTCTGCGTGTCACGCTGAGCGTGTGAGCCCACAGCCTCCTGCCCTGAGCCCCCGGGGAAACAGCAGCCTCAGTACTGCCCCCACGAGGCTCAGCAAACGCTTTCCTGTGGGGTGAGACTTTGGGTGATGAGGGAGCAGCGACAAAACCTAAAAATACGACACCTCTGAAGGATCAACCATAGAGTGAGACTCGGCACAGCCCCAATTCACTAGATGTTAAACTAGACGCCTGGGGGAAATAACACCTCCCCCCAACAACAAGCTTTCCATCAGCAAGTGACATTGCTACCAAAGACAACGCAGACAGCAGAGGTCCTTACGAGGTAACTGAAGGATTTCTTTCCTAAGGGAATTTTCATTAGAGCACCAGGTTGCTGGAAAAATAAGTGTATTCCTTATGTCTCCTGACACAGGTGAGTTCTGAAATGTCATGAGATGAGGTTTTGCACTCAGTACCTCATGTGTAAAATGAAGGATTCGACTGGGTGATCTCTGAGGTCTCACATTTAATCTATTACCTTCTCTGCCCAATCGAATCGTTTCCCCAAACCCTCTATCAGCAAAGCCCAACACTGGCTTTTCATCCAACGGCTATTTGTCTTCATCACGAAAAGCCTTTCTCAAAGACAAAGAAAACTTACAGGAAAGAAAAAAGCGAGGAAAAAGAGAAAAAGACGCAATAATCTCACCCAGATATTTATCCATCACCGTGCTTTATGTAGAGAGTGATTTTCCTGTTATATTTAGATTACAATCAAACTGTAAAAGAACTCTTATCTCCTTGTGCCTGCTTTTTACTTTAAACCCTGAGACCTTTGTCCCCCAACATTAGAGAAGCTGTAAATACTACAAGAGAATGTTTACATTTTAAAAATCCATTTTCCTTGATTATTTGTAGAAGGAAGAAAAAAATCTTTGTACTAACACACCAATTCATCTTGACTTTGTAAAAACTGTTTCCCACAGAAATTACGTTTTACGCAAAGTCACATGAAGGCCACCCTTCCATACAGCTTCATTTCTCCCAGCTTTTGTCATAGTTTTGCTATGTGTCTGTCTCGTTCCTTCTCTTGTCCTTGACAAGTCCCTGAGAGCTGAAAGCACTCTCCAGGCTGGGAAGGAGAAAGGCAGAACCTGACCTTGTAAACTTGGGACAGACCTTGTAAGGGATGCAGGGCTTGGGTTTGTTACGTTCTAAATCTGCAGTCAGTAGCGTGGGGTTTACTTCTACGCTTTTAGGAAAATGGGTTTGGGGGTCCTTCATAAGAATTAGAAAAATCCCAATCTAGTTATCAAGAAACCCAATAGCAGATCTCACCTGGTCACCAGGAAGGCAAACACCTTGCCAGAGAAGCCTTTGATGGCCAGCGAAAGGTGAAGTGAAAGACTAGCAGAGGAAATCCAAGAGAGATGTTGGGTCAGAGCGCTCGGGTGAATTTCGGTTCGTGAAGGTCTGCACTTACACTCCACTGTACACTTGCTTGGAGAGGGAAAACCCCAGCAGCCGCTTAGATCAGAACGTCTGCAGACGAGTGTCCGTGCAGAGCATCCACGTGGCAGGAAACAGCCGGGTGCAGATCACATGAAGTGAGTGGAAACGGTGGAAGCTGGATGGCGGCGAAGTCATCACAGCTCGCTTGCCAAACTACTCAGGTCCTAGCTGCCGAGGAAGAGACTCTGGAGTAGTCATTTTTTCACCCATTACAAAAGCAGTTGGAAGAATTTGGAGGGGGCGCCATGTGACGAGCCCTAACCAGAGGCTTCCTTTCATTCTAAAGTCACTCCCCAACCTTCCATAGATGTCGTGACTTACAGAGCCTTGATTGGTCAAAACAGACACCTTTATCCAGAAGAAAACCCACGGCCAGTTCACATCACTAAGAATATTGTTAACAAGACCCGACTCAGTCAACTGCGTTCTTATTGCATGTGACCTTATGAAAAGCCCTGTTCTTAGAATGGAGGGCAGAGGAGAGAGAGGGAAAGGGACAAGATTCAGCCACTGCCCTCAAGAGGATAAAGCAAAAATAATTACAATATAGAATGGGACCACAGATAAGCGAAGCTGACACATATTTTGTGCTTGATAAATATTTACACAATGAACGAGTGATTAGATGGTAAGAAAGTACTTTAGAAGCACAGATGAGAAGGAGATTATTTCTGGCGGGGGACATCCAGGAGCTGACATTTGAATTTGACCTTGAATGGTAGGTAGGATTTTCTCAGTGATAGCTCGAAATCCATCCCAGGTCAGGGAAGAATGTGCACGGTCCTAACAGAGTGGCTAGAGGTCTGTTGAGATAGAATATTTAAAGTGGAAGCTGGTTAGGAGCATGACAGGCAGCTCTGAGTTTGAAAAAGGAAACTTCAGGCGCCAAAGTAATTGAGGCTAGGCGGACTTCTTTTCTTAGGATAAAGTCTATGAGGTTCATCAACTGATCAGTCTATCTGCAAGCCAGTGTTCAGTTCACTGCTTTAGTATCTTCATATTTGTTGGCCTGAACCATTCCAAGGGCGTTCTAAGGCCCTCAGACCAATCCTCTAATTAATGTTTGTGCCCATCTGGACTTCCTGCCGTCAGTGTGGCCCACGTCATGACGCGTAAACTATCAGGGCAAGAGAGAAGATGGTGCAGCCTCTCGGCCCAGGATGGATGAAGAAAGGAATCTAACTCTCTGACAACCCACCAGAAGCAGCTGAGGTTTCCAATGCATTCAATCTAATCAAGTTTTTTTTTTTTTTTTTTTTGGG
>NW_020174563.1:3627153-3749602 GCF_003031525.2 Neophocaena asiaeorientalis asiaeorientalis
TGTCCCCTGCATCGGCGGGCGGACTCTCAACCACTGCGCCACCAGGGAAGCCCTAATCAAGTTATTAAAACTCTACAATACTCTGCATTCTGATCTATGCTACCAAAGGTAGTCCAGAAGCTGGTATTCTGGAAGAGACATCCATCCCAAATAACCATAATGAGCTATCATAAGAATGGTCCAAACGGAGCATCACCCATGATCACACAAAAGGACCATTTGGACTTGGGTGCCTCGGGAAAGAAGTTACGAAGTAAGTAGCCTCTTTTAGGCAGGAGCCTGGGTCCGGCAGAGAGGATCTTCTGTCGGGAGGAGCAGCAAAGGCCTTGGTGGTAGTTCTCAGCACTGGCTGCACATTAGAAGCAGCTGAGAAGCTCTTAAAATTACTCACACCCGGGGACTTCTCCTGTGGTCCAGTGGGTAAGACCCTGCACTCCCAATGCAGAGGGCCTGGGTTCGATCCCTGGTCGGGGAGCTAAATCCCGCATGCCCCAACTAAGAGATACTGCACGCAATGCCACAACTAATCCTGCCGCCACGAAGATCCCACATACCGCAACTAAGACCCGGTGCAGCCAAAATAAATAAGTGAATATTAAAAAAAATTTACACCCAAGCCCAGCCCAGAAATTCTCATTCAAATGACGTAGGGAATGCCCTGGTTTTTCTGAGGCACAGCCTGGGCTGAGAACTACTTCTGCAGAGCAGGGGCTGCACGCAACGTTGCGGGGAGGCGTGAGCTGCATTGTTTGAAGTTGAGCTTAGGAGGTGAGCGGGGTGGGCCCGAGGAGAACCTGCAGAATCAGGGACACACTGACCAAGACGCGATGATCCAGCTCCCAAGTATTGAAAGCGTTCTTCTCCTTGGACACATCCTTTCCCTGTCGTCTAGGACAGAAAACAGAAGCAGCTGTTTTACACATCTCAAACCTAGAGAGAGTCCTAAGCTGGTAATTGCGTGGCAGGTCTCACCACTTTTCCTAACAAATCCTTCCAACCGGCGCTCATAGATAGCAAGGAGAGCAGAGAGAGAACGCGGAAAGATACTTCGTTTTATGTTAGCAAAGGGAGGACTAGCATGCATTTAAAGGAGGGCTAGAGAGACGAGCAGCCTGAAAAGTACTCTTTCCTCTCTTACCGCCTCCAACCCCCAACACCACCAAACAGTGCATAACAGAGCAGGTGTCCTCTCTTTCAAGTGGCTGTTCCTCCATATTCTAGAGAAAACAACGTGTTTATCAGATATTGGGGGGACAGGACCCGAACGATTCCAATGCTATCAGGCTTAACTTGTGAGCCACAGACTGGATAAATCAGGGAAATCTTCATTCAGCAAACTTTACTGAGCATCTGCTCTGTGTGCCAGGCTCTGTGTTTTAGGGGCTTGAGAACATAGTACTGAGCAAGTCTTGGCCCTGCCCCCAAGGAGCTTGCCATCCAGCAGAGGAGACAGACGCGTCCCAGACACTGAGCTGCTCCTATGGTTGGGGGAGCACAGGATTTCACTGGGGCACTCGGGAGGGAGACACGCCCCAGCCAGGCCAGGGAGACTTCTCTCCTTACTGTCTATGAGTGCTGGCTGGAAGGATTTTTTAGAAGCCAGAGCAATGGCTGTGTGGGTGTGTCTTCATTCTCGGCAGAGGAGACAGCAAGAGCTAAGGCATGTGAAACCTGACAGAGGACAGAGGGCATGACCAATTACAGGAACTAGGAGTTCAGTTAAAGTCAACAAAACTTAGAATTCCAAGGATGAGCTTATTTTTTAAAGATGAGACTGGAGAGAGAAGCGGAATGGACTCAACTTTATCTGGGGCAGTGGGAGGCCAGAGGAGGTTTTTAAGTAGGGAAATGATACGATCAAGGTTTGTGTTTGGAAAGATAACTCTGCAGTTTGGAGGAGGGATGGGGACCAGAGGGAGGGATGAAGCAGACAGTTGGGGAAGAGAATGACACACAGAGCCGTTCATGTGACCCGCAGGGGTCGAGTGACGGTTCAGCGGGCTGGAAGGTGAATAAGACCCATGGGGACTACTTTCAGTGAGCCTACATTTTAGAGGGAATTATTTTTAAATGTTAAATAAATGATTACACAAGTAATTAACTACAATTATGATAAATGCTGGGAAGGAGAGGTACGGTGTGTGGAGAAAAACATACAACCAGGAGGACCCAGCCTGGGGTATCAGAAAAGGCTTCCTGAGGGAGTGACCATTAACTAAGACTAGAAGTTGGTTTGGGGCAAGATGAGGCCTGCAAGGTAGTCAAGAGCCTGGTAGCCGTGTTGAGTGGAAGACTGTGGTCTGTATGCTAAGAGCCAAGGCGGGGTTTGATGGAGGAGAGAATGACCCAGTCAGATCTGGAGGGGGCTCCAGCTGCTGGGTGAAGAGAAACCAGCGGGTTCTGGAGCTATTAAGGAACTTGGAGTGATCAGGGTAGGGTCTAGGACAGACCCCGAGAAACAACCGCATGGAAGGGACGGTGGGGAAGAGAAGCCTGTGAAGGGGGCAGTGAGGCAGCGGCCAGAGAGGCAGGAAGAAAACCGGGCAAGAGCGCCAACCCATAAGGGTAGAGCGTCACTGTGGAGTCAGGTAAGACAGCAACAGAAAGGCATCTGCTCGATGTTGCCCCAAGCAGGTCTCAGGTGACCCTGACTGGAGCAGTTCCAAGTGAACGGTGGGTTCAAACCAGATTCCAGAGGTTTGAGGTGTAAATGGAGGTGAGGACACAAAGACTTGAATGTAAAAAACTCTTGCCTGAAGCGGAGCGATGAGAGAGATAGCTTAATGACTCCTTGAGAGGGTCAAATGGGATAATGTATGTGAAAGGGCCCGAGTAGCTCTGCTGCTCTGTAGCTCATTATTATTATTAGATCACGAAGCGGGAATCGCTGTCTTCCTGCAAGCCAGGTAGGGCCGAGTGCTGTAAGTCGACCAGCCTGTGAGATAGGGGCTGTTGTTCCACTTTATAGATGGCAACATTGAGGCTCAGAGAGGCTCTTGCCTGCCTGTTATCAAGTTAGAGACAGGATTCAACCCAGGTCTGTCTGCCTGCGAGGCCTGCGCTCTTTCTGCCATATCACACTGGCCATACCGCACTATCTCTTTGTGTTATGGCAGCATCTTCACACACACGTCTCCCCCAAACCCCTGAATTCCCATGTGATTGTGGCTACAGTAACTGGCTCTGTTCACTCACTGTCTGCCCCCCGAGGTTTGTGAGATTAGGCCATGGAGCGGTAATGTGCATGAAATTTGGATACAGTCAGACCTGCTTTTATCACCTATTATCTGTGAGCTTTAACTGTCTTTTCTTTCTTTTCTTTTTTCTTTTTGGCTATGCCATGTGGCACACAGGTTCTTCGTTTCCCGACCAGGGATCGAACCCGCGCAGCCCCTGCCTTGGAAGCATGGAGTCTTAACCACTGGACCACCAGGGAAGTCCCCTGTAAACTCTAACTTTCATGTCATGAGGAAAGAAAAGAGAGAGATTTTTTTTTTTTAATCTATTGGCTTCATGGAGAGAATTAATCGCGAGCTTAGATGGGCACATGTATAGAAAGCCCTTTGCCCAGTGCTGACACAGTAAGAGCTTGGGAACGCAGTGACTGGTGTTTCTATGGTTCCTCCCCCAGCGCCAGCCCACACATGAGCCCAAACCCAGACTTTCTCCCCGACAGCACGACGGCCAGGAAGAATGCACTTCTGCTGAACAGCCTGCCACACTCCAAACATGAGCTGTCGAGCCTCAGACCCGCACCAGCTATCTCAGGCTCATGTCAGGGAAGTCCCTGACCACAAGGGTCTCCTTCCGCCATCACCTTGCCCACTGGTGGGCTCTGACCTTGCTTCTTGAAAAACCCTCCCCGTTTTCCAGAATTCCCTATTAAAACACGATACAGGCAGGACAGTGACAGCTGACAGACAAAGTAGACAGGAGGCAGAGAAAACTCCATCATGTCAGTTCGACTAACATCAGGGCTTTAAGGTCATGTACTCTAACCCTACACTGCCCCCACTGGGCTGGGGTAATTCAGCACTCAAGCCACTCCAAGAAATAGCATGTAAACATGACAATTCCTCCCACTACTTTCTGTATCCCATTCCCAGGAATGAAGCTAGTCTTCCACTTGATGTGTATCCTTCCAGACCTCTTCCTATAGGCATGAAAAATGCAGATATTCGAGGGTGATCCTGTTCAAGTTTTTCAACTCACTTTCTCATCCGATACCAAGGACATCCCGCCATGTCAGCAATACACGTCTACACCCTTCTTACAAATAGTTACGTCATTTTCTGTGCTGTCAATTTCCCTGGCTCTTTGGACCATTGATGAGCTCCGATACATTGCTCTCGAGAACCGCACTTAAGATAGGACCCTAGAAGTAGAATTCTTCGATCAAACTCGTTGTTTAAAGCTGTTAATACAAGAATGCTCTCTGAAAATCCTTTCTTTTTGCAGGTTTGGAGCACGAGGACTCCAGGCCCAGAGCCCTCTCCACCACACCCAGCACAGTCTTTTCAGGAAAACCACTGAGCCAACCAAAAATAGTTACATGTTGTCAAGAATGCTTTAAGAAGGCATATTTAATGCATATTGGGAAGATTTCTATTTAAAATGACTGAGAAAACAATTACTGAGCACCTGTATCTTGCCACCTCTGTAAGGTGCTGGGATAAAAGAACAAATATAATAATGATAGTAATAGTAGTAATAATATTTTTTTTAAAAGAAAGACACATAAGAGCCATGTCTGTCCTCATTTATTCAAACTGGGAGAAAAGGCAGATCTGGTCTCAGTGGAACAGTCATGCAGGGCTACAGAGTCGCATAAGACAGCCAGAGACATGCAGAAGAAATAACCTGGAGAAATTCGACCAGTGAGTGGCACAGGGTAAGGAAAGAGAGAGGGAGGGGGTGCCATATCCTTAAGGACCCTGAATGTCTTGTGAGGGCTTTTTGCAAAAACTACAGGAAACTATTAGAACTTTCTAAGCTGGGGAGTGACATGCAGCTTTTCACTGCGGGGAAACTCACTCTGGCCGTGGGGTGGAGCCTGGGTGAAGGGAGACCTGACAGGAGATGAGGAGGTGGGCTTAGAGGTCCCAGAGCTCTGCACAGAGGGACCCAGTGAGGGACCCCCGGCCAAACTGGAGAGCTTGCAAGGTGGGAAGCGTGGTGCTGGGCCTTACTGGGCTGGGGGATAGGGGCCAAGGGGGAAAGATGGGAGTTTCTTGAAAGGGTACCTTTTCGGTCACCCCGGAAGACATTGACTTCACTAATGCTGTGAATTGCCCTTGATGAAGAAGACCAGGGAAGAGCTGTGTTAGACCCCTCAGTCTGCTGAAAGCAAGTCCTATAAGAATGCGCAGGGAGCACGCCTTAGGGCAGAGACCAGGGTGAGCACAGTCCCTGGAAGAATGTGGGAGGAGATCCAAGACTGACTCGGCTGTTGAGCCCTTCGAGGAGGCTGACCTGGGGTCCTCTCTGACCTGCGGCTCTACCTCCTGATCTAGCTTCTTTTTACTCAGCTTATAATCCCTTTAGCAGGACAAAGGGCCTGAAATGCCCACAGCGTTTCTGGAGGGGGAAAACTAAAACTACAGCAAAACAGCTGCTGGAGTTTTTCAACATGAGAGACCATTGCTACGATTAAAGTGACTGTGCAGAGAGATGTGTTTCAGCCGCACAGATCTCGCTGTCAGGGATATTCTGGATGAACTCCTGCAGCCCCAGCTTTCCAGGGACCCAACTCTGAGGAACACTGCCCTCAACTCATCCCAAGGAGACAGTCGACTTCTCCATGAACCCGATGCCTGAAGTTTTCCCTCTGCCCCAAACCTAGTCAGAAACTTGTTCTCAGAGACCCAGGAATGAGCTCACCCTCCAGGGGTGTAATTCAGTATCACCCCAACCAAGAAGGATCACAGGACGCCCTCGAGCCTTGGCCAAGTGCTCCCAACACACCCCAGAGACTAACAGAGGCCAGCATTGTCGTTCCCATCCCCCAGGAGAATCAATAGGAGCCGTAAACAGATCCTCCTCTGCTCCGATGAAGCCACACAGGAGCGTGTAAAGGAGCGTTAACAAGGCTGCTTTGTGAAGCTGCTGGCGCCGCGCCATCCTGCGAGCAGTGCGGGCTGCACATCTGTGCGTAAGCCTTGCTGCACTTTTGGGAGGTGTCCACGAGCTATTCGAGTAGTTCCACTGGGGCTGCAGGTTCACCCCAGGCAGAGGCCAAAGCCCCACATTGTGGCCCAAGCGTTCTCTCTCCTACTTGCAGGGTTGACTTTTTTTATGCAAGCGAACCTGTGTCCGATCTGATTTGAAAGAAAGGAAGCAAAAAGGGAAGAGCCAAGGCAGGGAGCATATGGGGTGGCCACCTGGGTCCCTTTCCACCCTACCAGCCTTGAGCCTCACACAAAGACCCTCCTGTAGGCAGCCAGTCTGTGCCAAGTCGGTTCTGTTTTCACACCTCTCTTTAGAGATAAGAGGTCATGCTCGGGAATCACATAACCGAGTTGCGAAATGAAACTGATCAGCTATAATTGACCATTTTAGGTGCCAAAGTGGGAGCTAGCTCGGTAGGTCCTCAATGGGGCCCCTGTTTTCCTTCCTCCTCACCCATGAGGAAGCCTCCGATCGGCCGGCCCATTGGCTCATTGGACGGGGAGCAGACAGGGGTTTGTTCTCAGTCAAGTGCACCGATGTTCACTCACTGCCCTTCAGGAAGCACTGGGGTCAGCTGACACCAGGAAGCCTGCTCTGACCCTCCCAGCGGTACAGGCAACTGCTCCGTTGGCAGGCAACACCTGTCAGAAGCTCAATTACCTAGACTTGGGGGATTTTAGGGGACAAAGGCAAGATGTCAAAGGACCCTCGGATCTCTGGTCTCCTGAGTACTACCCACTAGGACGCCCACAGCTCAGAAAAGCATTATGTGCAAGAAGTTTGCACTCAAGACCCACTGCCAACTGATACTTGGTCCGCTTCCTGAAATAGGATGGGAGGGAGCCCAAATCCAGGTGTGTAAGCAGAAGCTGTAGGGAGGTGCACCTCTGGGAGAGACCACTGGCTCAGATCGCTTCTTTAAAGCTAGCTATCCCGCCACCCCCCGCAGTCACCCCTCAGAGCTCCTGCCCTCCCCAGCCAGCCTCCTCTCCTGGCCAGTCAAGCTTAGGAGGCTCCCAGCCACCGGGCCAAACTCTGGCTAATTACAGTTCATCATTGCAGTTGTCCTGGTGTCAGAATCATCATCCCTGTCACTGCCATTGAGCTGGGAGTGCAATGTTTAGGGCATCATCTACTTCATAGACCTTGGGCTCAGAGATGGAGGCCCCCAAGCCCCGTAATACCTTGCACAAAGACACTTGTTGAATGACTGGATGAGAAAATGGGTGGATGAAGAGTCTTTCTCATCATGAAAATTGAATGAGAATAAATATCAAGTCTTGGACAGAGCTAACCTGCATGTGGCCGCTCTAGCCTGAGAGTGGGGTGGAGACAGGACGGGGAGGGGCTTCCAGGGTGCTCGGCTTGTCCTTGCAAACACGTGCATCGATGGGCAGATACCAGCTGACAGCAGATTTGGATAGGAAGCCTGATAGAGACAGAACTCTTCCTAAGGTTGGTTACAGATGGTGACCTCCACTCAAAGACAACCAGAAATGAGTTGCAGGACACCTCTGCCTTGCTTTCTTCTCTCCCAGATGCCACGGTCTTGACTGTGGCTCTTTCCTGGATAGAAGGTGCTCTGCCGGGCTTATGCCACTCTCCCGTGTCCTTATTCCCTCTTGCGTAGCAGAACTTGCTTCTCTTTCAATTACGTACCAAGCTTTGTTCACCCACTACCCTTTATTACTATTGTTGTTGTTTCTGTGGTTATTTTTTTTCAGATTCTTTATTTTTTTTAAACATCTTTATTGGGGTATAATTGCTTTACAATGGTGTGTTAGTTTCTGCTTTATAACAAAGTGAATCAGTTATACATATACATGTGTTCCCATATCTCTTCCCTCTTGCGTCTCCCTCCCTCCCACCCTCCCTATCCCACCCCTCCAGGCGGTCGCAAAGCACTGAGCTGATCTCCCTGTGCTATGCGACTGCTTCCCACTAGCTATCTACCTTACGTTTGGTGGTGTATATATGTCCATGCCTCTCTCTCGCTTCGTCACAGCTCGGACTCCACATACTGAAGATCCGGTCTACCAAACAAACTGCATTTGTTAAGAAATACTTCTTTGCAATCAGGATAGTTGACCAATGTCACCACATTGGGTAGACAGAAGTCTAGCCCAAAGCAAAAAGGACTTGAGCCTGTTTATCATATGCATCTTATCCTGGGGTCAGTGCATTAATTTTTAGGCAAATGTTGTAATGCATAATTTCTATAACCTTATATTTTTATATTCTGCCATTTGTAATATTAAAATAATTGAGAATGCCCTCTCCCCCCATACCCACCCACCCAATACTATTTAGAGACCCCAAGTTAGAACTGAAGACATTAAGTTGAGGTTCTCTTTAAGGAGTGAGGTTTTTGGAGCTTGCAGAATGGGAAGAATTCTTTTCTTCTGGTTTTCTGGAATAAGAAAAGCTAGTGGGCTGAGACAGATCTTGTGGAAAACAGCTACCCAACTCCACAGCCTCTGCGTTGACCAAGCCAAATTCTTTTATATGTCTGGCTCCCTCCCCCGCCTCATCCAACAAGGACTGAGAGCTGAAGGGGGTCCCACAGAGGTGGGCTCCTTCCATTCCTGTATGCCCTTAAATGGCCTTCCTTTGCCCACCTCTTTAGGAAGAATTTGTGCCTCCGGTGGGAGTGGTTACAGTAGCAGGGACATTAGCAACATCTAAGGCCCTCTTATCTGGCCCTAACCTACTTTCCTGGGGAGCTTATCTCTCTCCCACCTACACTACTTATTTTGCAATCAATGGTCTAGGGGTAGACAGTGGTAGGGAGGGGTGGGTGAAACTTGAAAAGCATAGTTTGTATGATAATTTTATGTAGGGGTGGGGTCTGGGGGAATGAAAACAAATGCCTATGCTGTCCCAATAATACTTACAGAAAGAAAAGCTCGATAAAATCTTGGCTAATGGAGATCCACAGAAGATAACTGGGAACCAGCCTAATTTCGAGTTAATGAGCACCTTCAGGGGTTGTGTGGGGAGGTGAGGAGGGTATGAGATTCTTCTGTTTATCCAAAGGGGGCAGGGTTGAACAAGACCACTTTCTCTGGCCGTGGGGTCTACTCCCAGAGCTGGTCAGATCCTGCTTTCTCATCCCTCCAGTGTGTGTTCCGTTTATTCGGTCCATGCTTCCCTCCAGCCCTCCAGCCCTTCTACCAGCCCACAGGCTACTCTCTGAGGCCCCTACCCTTCTCTGAACCCCTGATTGGCTGCCCCGCCCAGCCCTCAACACTCACTTGCTCCTGGTGTCATCACTTCCACGGGCCATGCGGGTGTTGAACACTGCTATGTAGGTGTTCATGGTCGTTCTCCTCAATTTGACTTCTAAGTTATTCAATATCTGAAAAAACTCTAAAGTCCTAACAGTCAGCCCCCAGGATAAGTCCAGAACTTTCAAAATGATCTCATAGCCCCCTATACCTTCGTTGCACTAATTTTGATAAGTAAACTTTTTTGTACACAGATTTGTCTAAGGTTTTCTCTTCCATTGGACCACAGGGACTTTCTTTGTCTCCATCACAGGCACAGCAGAGTTAGAAGTTACTGTTTACTACGGGCTGGCTGTATACACTCTGGGTCAAGTAGCTCGTGTAAGGAGCTTTGCACACATTATTCACACCAACCCTATAAATTATTTAGATGTCACTTCCAATTTGCAAATTAGGAAATTTAGTCCTTAGGGGGGTTAACCAAGGCCACCCAGCAAATATGTATGGAAGCAGGATTGGAACCCCAGCCCCCCTGATCCCAGAGCCTTTGCAATTTCCCCACACCACCTGCCTCTCATCTCCTTGGCTGTGAATAGTGTGTTTGTTAGGTGATTGAGTGAATGAAGGAAGGAATGAACGATAGGACGTTTAACAACTTACCATCCACAGTCCCAGCGTGGACCATGTCACTTCCAAATTGTGTTTTTCTCCTCTTTTTAGTTTATTTATTTATTTTAATTTTAATTTTTGGCCCCGCTCTGTGGCTTGTGGGAGCTTAGTTCCCTGACCAGGGATCGAACCCCGGGCCCTCGACAGTAAGAGCGCGGAACCATAACCACTGGACCACCGGGGAATACCCTATTATTATTTTTTTAGATTCTCATTCCCAATCCTTTCCCTGTCTTAAACCTCTAAGAATACATGTCTTTGTAAAAATACATTGTGGTGTTTTGTGTACATATTTTTAATCTATTTTAATTATGGAGGGATTAGAGACTTTGCTCTGTTTCTTACTGTTTCAACCAACAGTGTGCTTTTTAAATACATGCTGGTGTATCGATATCAAATTCCTTACTTCCCAGTGCTGGACAGAATTCCATAGTTTATATCCAGCAGTGTAGACTTACCTTGTCCCCAACACCTCAGTTGCCTCTACTCCCCACCACGACACACAATACGCCAGCGCACTTTCAATCCCATTGGAGGCAGGCTCCATTTTTCCATGAACGCGTCTAGCAGGTTGCACCTGGAGATGTGAGGCTGGGGGAGCAGGCTGCCCTCTACCCTCTGACGTCTTGGACTGTGACAGACAGCGTAAGAAGGGATCTATCAATCCCTTTTGGCTTTGTGCACTCAGATTCTAGTCTCCAAGGACACTTTCAGAAAGAATTTTCTACTGCGTGGTTTGATTTTTTTCCTTTCTTATGCATGTGAACCTGACCTATATACTGTTAAAAATCACTATAACTTAGTAGTCATGTGGGCAGATTCTGGAAACACACAACCTCAGTTCAAATTCCAATTTGACTACTTACCAGCTATACTCAACTCCTGTGTCTCATTTTTCTCATCTGTGAAACGGGCATAGCAATAATAATAGTACCCACCACCCAGGCTGTTGCATTTAGAACAGTGCTTGTCAGGAGAAAGCACCTAATAAGTGTTGGCCCTCATTGTTTAAAACACATATAGGATCTGAACCTACAAATCCATTTACATAACTTCTGATACTGTCAGCATAGAAAAGTTGGGACATTAAAAAGAAAATGAAGAGAAACAGATGATGTGTCTGGCTACACCAAAGTAATTCTCTTTGTAATCTCTAAGGGTCAGAGCTTTACAGGCCCATTTTGGGCTTCTAAGACCAAACACAGCCATAAACAACAGAACCCCAAAGAAATCTGTTTCTTTCTCTCTGTCTGGCTCTGAGGAGTTTACAACTAACAAGTTCTGGCTCCAGGGGGACCCTGTTCCCCCCAGTGTATAAGACGTTCTTGGCCGTCGCCATTGATTTTCTGCTTCTTTGTCACTTTTGGATGCTGGAGCCCTTGAGCGTCTAAGCTGGATTCAGAAGAGGCAAGGACCAGCCACCGGGAGCTTGAGAGCTTGAGAGCCGTAGAGAAGAGCTTCTCTTTCATGTCGTGTGGCTCCAGAGTGACTCAGTCCTGGCAGCCTTGATTTGGGCCGTATTTAGGAGGCAGCTCTGGTGGGGCTCAAGCCTGAGATTTATGGCTTGTTTGTCCTGGACCCATGCAATATTTTTTCCTGCCTTGAAGATGAAAGGGTTACTACTATTCTCTACACTTCGCCATCTCCTGCATTTTGTGGGATGTAGGCTTCTGCAGTGTCCCTCTTATTTATCTGGAGAATTAACTTCTAAAGGATATGCTCATCTCCCTAACCAGCCATAGCTTAGGGCCTTGATATATAAGACCCTAAAAGGACAATTGGATGGCTTTCTGAAAAAAGGTCTTCACGTTCACTCTGTCATGGTTCTTCCCACCCCTATGACTATTATCTGTACTATAAACTCCATGGGAAGACCTTTGAGTGGACAAAGAAAAGCCAATCCTTCCACAAAGTTATAAATTCCTTGCAAGAAGGGCTGGTCTCTTGTATTTCTTTGATCCCCTACAGCGCCTAGCACAGTGTCTGGTACATGGTAGATACTCAAATATTTGTTGATTGATAAGATTCCAAGACTCAGATTGGAGTGAATGGACATTTGTCTAAGGAAAACTGAATGATTTGCTATACAAAACCTCTTAATTCTCCTTATCAGGAGTGATCAAAATTCTAATTTACACTAAAATATTTAAAAGTAAAAATTGTGGTATCTATAAAATATTTTATAAGGTTTAAAACATCTGCCTAGTGAGGTGAATTCAGCTGTTTATTCGTTTCCTTTTTTTTTTTTTTGGCCATGCCACTCGGCTTGTGGGATCTTAGTTCCCCGACCAGGAATTGAACCCAGGCCCTCCGCAGTGAGAGTGCAGAGTCCTAACCACTGGCCCGCCAGGGAATTTTCCGTTTGTCTCTTGATAGACATGTATCGAGTTCCCAGACACTATTCTGGGCATCAGAGAAACAGAGACACTTCCTGCCCTAAATTCACCAACAGAGTAGAGACTGGCAGGCCAGCAATTAAGATATTATAAAGGAAGCACTTTGATAAGGGCATCAGATTGACAGTAGTGAGTGAAATTGAGGTTCTGAGACTCAGGGGCTGATCTGGAGTTGACCTCGACCCGTGTGGAATCAGAACACCTTGGTGTTGGCCCACAAGCTGGAACTGAGAGCTAGGTTCACGGGGGACTGGTGCTGAGTGACAGCAGGCTTAGGAAAGCCACTGAGACATCACATCATAATTTGCTCATTTTAAAATAGTGATGAAAGGGAATTCCCTGGCGGTCCAGTGGTTAGGACAAAGCGCTTTCACTGCCGAGGCCCCAGGTTCAATCCCTGGTCGGGGAACTAAGATCCTGAGAGCTGATTGGTTCAGCCAAAAAAAAAAAAAAAAAAAAAAAGAATTGTGATGACAACACCAAAATTACTAATTTGCCCAGAGAATTTAAATTGCAATTTGAAAATTATAAAGTGTACACAAATAAGTGATCTAAAAAAGAAGCATGCCCCCAGGACCTACCTCGGAGAATTGTCACCAGGATACATTGATGTCATGCCTGTGAGGGCGCTTCAACACTTGAAGAGCTAACGTCTGCACCGTTTTAAATCAATTAACGTCCTGTCTTCTCACCTTCTCCAAGGTTAAAGCCAAAAGTCAAAGCTGAACAGCTGGACATTGTCCCCTTCAAAGTGCCTTATTTTTGTACAGGACAATGTGACTCAGAGTTTGGCCAGATCTCAGGGAGGGGATTTTGATGTGGCCGACTTTGGCTAAATCGACTGCAGCACTGTTGATATATTGAATCTCCACAATCTATGATGACAAAAGTGGTACAAATCATGACTGAAGGGATGAGCCTCTTAAAAGTAGGTCAGATACTAACCAGCCAGGAATAGAGAAAATTAAATACAGGTGCGAGGGCCAGTGAATTGTTTGGGGTCTCCACCCTATTCCGTTAAAAAATAGTAAAGGAGGAAGGGAAATGAAATCAAATGAGCTTTGCTAACATGCCCCCATTTTCTCCATTTCCTAATCCTTTTATAAATTCCATTGAGATGGGATTTGCTTTCAGACTGATTATGTGGCTTAAAGATCAGCATAATTACAAGATATGTGCTGAAAGGAAATTCCTCGTCTTGAATGTTTGGTTTCCTTTCCAGTATTGAGTAGTGGATGACCTGGCTGGAACCAGTTTCATCTGGGACCTTCCCCAAGCATCTCAGAGGTAAAGAGGACCTTCACAATAACCTCACAATTTTTAAATGAGGAAACCAGGACCCAGAAGAAGGCAGATGGTTTCCCCAGCAACTCAGTGGCAAAGCCAAGGATAGGGTTTTTTTTCTTTTAAATGAGTTCATTTATTAACGTTAATTATTGTTCACGTAAAGCTAGAAAATGGGATCTTGAAAAAACTAAGTTTAAATATAACATCACAGAGTCTATATTTCAACAGTAACATGAATCAAGTAATGAATAGCCCCTTATGATCAAGAATGGGGCTGTTTTTTATTTTTGATAGAAAAATTATATTTATTTCAACCAAGGAAAGAAATCACAAGTTGCGAATTTTAAAAGCTGACCAACATCACAAAATCTGTAAATGCCAAGAATGGGGCTCTTGACCAAAGAATGTTTTGGAAATGGAAAGCACAGGCTTCATCCATATCTTCCACTTCCCTTTTGGCCTCAGAATGGAACTTCTGGGCTCTTCCAGGCCAGGATTTTTCTTTCTTTCTTTTTTTTTTTTTTAAAGTATCAGTTGTCTTCCAGTGATCTGACGCTTACTTACTTACTTACTTTATTTATTTATTTATGGCTGCGTTGGGTCTTCGTTTCTGCACGAGGGCTTTCTCTAGTTGCGGCAAGCGGGGGCCACTCTTCATCACGGTGCACGGGCCTCTCACTATCGTGGCCTCTCTTGTTGCGGAGCACAGGCTCCAGACGCGCAGGCTCGGTAATTGTGGCTCACGGGCCCAGTTGCTCCACGGCATGTAGGATCCTCCCAGACCAGGGCTCGAACCCATGTCCCCTGCATTGGCAGGCAGACTCTCAACCACTGCGCCACCAGGGAAGCCCCCAGGATTTTTCTTGTTCTGCCTTTGGCCCTCCAAAAAAGTTCCAGAATTTCTAGCATCAGTCATCATTATATTATCAACAACTATCACTTGCTGATTATCGTAAATGACCTTTGTAAGAGTGAGATAAAGTAAGCACCTTCGGGCTTCCCTGGTGGCGCAGTAGTTGAGAATCCGCCTGTCAGTGCAAGGGGACGCAGGCTCGAGCCCTGGTCCGGGAGGATTCCGTGTGCCGCGGAGCATCTGAGCCCGTGCACCGCGGCTTCTGGGCCTGTGCTCTGGAGCCCGAGAGCCACAGCTGCTGAGCTCACGTGCCACAACTACTGAGGCCCGCGCGCCTAGAGCCCGTGCTCCACAACGGGAGATGCCACCGCAATGAGAGGCCCGCGCAGCAACAAAGACCCAAAACAGCCAAAAATAAATAAATTTTTTAAAAAAAGTAACCACTTTCACAGAGCTTCAGTCTGGAGAACATGACCTGAGATTAGGGGAAAACTTTATAATAATAATAACAATAATAGATTTTTTTTAAGCCAACTGTTAAAAGCTTTACCTGTTTGTCTCTTCTAATGCTTTAACTGAACTCCACACCCATTTTACAGATGAGGAAACTGAGACCAGCTCAGAGGTCACAGCCTGAGTGACACATGTGTATCTCACTCCAAAGCTCTTACACTTAAACATTCATGATCTGGACTTCCCTGGCAGTCCAGTGGTTAAGACTCTGCATCTCCACTGCAGGGGGCGAGGGTCTGATCCCTGGTCAGGGAACTAAGATCCCATATGCCACACTGTGCGACCTAAAAAATAAAAAACGTTAACGATCATCCATGGGAGAATGGGTGTGGGAGAATGGAATGCCTAAGAAAATGGAATAATATGTGCTCTTTCCTCAAGGAGGGTCCTAAAATATTATGTATTTACATAACATTTTACAGTTATTATAATAATTATACCATCTCATCTTCACCCCAGAAAACAGGAGTTTTTCTCAGCAAGGACACTTACTGGAAACAAAGCCTCTCTTCACAACACCCCTTCACAATGATTGGACGTTTTAATGTATTAATATTCCTTTTGTATGCATAGATTCATCAGAGATTTTTTAAATTTCTTCTCATTCTGAACTAATTTATTAAATACATATAACATTTCTGAGTACCAGGCAAGCTTCTAATTATGTCATCCTCACAATCCCCCGAAGAGGGTGGTACTATTCTTGTTTCCATTTTACAGATGAAGAAACTGAGACAGAGAGAGGTTGGACAACTTGTCCAGAGTTACACAGCTAGTAAGTTGTGACCCCAGAGGATTCAAAGGCAGGCAGTCAGGCTCCTGAGTGCAGACTTTGGCCACGACACGGTGTCACCTGGTCCACACGGTACAGCTGCCTGGGAAATGTTAGAGGCTAACTCACGCCGATGCGGCATAAGTTCTTGGCTTTGCAGAATTGTGTAGGGTTGTGAGAGGTGCTTGTAAAAGTGCACAAGTGCTTCCTAATTGTTCTCACTCCTGTTGCCTCCTCCGGGCCCCTTACAGAGTTTGGGTGTCTGGTCAGTTCTTAATAAAGAGAAGCTGAGCTGAATGAGTCAAAATGCTGTAAAGGTCAATGCTGAAAGAGGTGCCCTTGAGTGTTTCCTTTTACATGTTTCTTCTGGAAGTAAACAGACATTTGGGTCACAAAAAGCAGCTGGGAATGCGGACCAAGGACAGTCAGGGTGCAGAGAAAAACTCAGCATTGTTGAGGCTGTTTTGGATAGAAAGTGTTTTGGGGTTTTCTCCTTTTTTGGTAGGAAAATTGCACAATAGTTTAATATACAGTCAAATGGGCCTTTCTCATGATTCCCTTGTAATGCTCCGAACTTCCCACTTGATCTCTGGTCACTTCTAAAGGTTTGAAATCATTTCATCTTTATGGAAAAGGATTTTTTTATAAGCATTTTTAACCATCACAACTAATTTATTTTTACACCTTAAGAAAATGGCTTCAAAAAAAAAGAAAAGAAAATGACTTCACAGTGTAAGCCAGCTTTGTTAACAAAGACTGAGAAGCTACGGTAGACTGAGAAACTTTATGCTTATCAGAATATCCACGAAACGCTGAAGGAACATTTGAATACAACATTTTATCCACGTTCAAACTCAAACAGGAGAGGCAATGGGGAACCGGGAACGGCTGGTTTTCTTTCGAACTAAGCCAGAGACTGGGCAGAATGTGAGGGATAGTAATTCTCACCTACCCCCTACTTTACCCCCAGGACTCTGGAAGTGACTAAGACATCGGACAATAAAATACAATACCTGGGAAGTTAAACAGTGACTTGTATGTGCGCACTCTTACGAAAAGTAGACAGGAGCACCTGAGAGAGCATTTACTACAGCCAGGCCTTACCTTCTTATTGGCTTTTCGTGAAAAAGGTGTGGAATGGGGAGCGACGCAGAGGAGTTTTGGCTTTAAGCAGATGCCTGACCGTTTTAGCCCAGGCAGCCAATGGGGAATTGAATGGTGGAAGCAGCTCAGGTCATGATACACAGGTTAATAAATACGGGGAGGAATAATATTTCAGGTGACACATAGGATCGGGAGGGGAAAGAGGAACATTATGTTTAAGACTAAAGTTATGGGAGGTTTTTTTGCAAAAATAGCTGAGATAATTCCTCCATCCCTGTCTTATACCCCTTTGTAATGCAACTTTGCCACTTCTCCCTTTGAGAGGTGAGGTGCGTTTCCCTACCCCTTGAACCTGGGCCAGCCTTGTGACTTGCTTTGACCAACAGAATGTGGCAGAAGTGACATTTACAACTCCTGGGCCCAGATGACTTGCAGCTTCCACTCTCGCCCTCTTGGCGTGCTGCCCTTCTGAAGAAGCCCAGGCTAGCCTCTCCGAGGATGAGAGACCACGTGGAGAGAAAGGCCCAGCTGGAGCCAACACCAGTTCCAGCCATGTGAGTGAGGCCATAAGAGCAGCCAATCCCAGCCTACCTGCCATCTGACTGTAGTCATGAGTGACCCCAGATGAGACCCACAGAAGCTCAAATTGCTGACCCACAGAAATGTGGGCAAATAAATGGTTATCATTTAAAGCAGCTATATTTTGGGAAGGTGTGTTATGTATCCATAAACAACTAATATAGAAGTTGGTATTAGAAGTGGGATGCTGGGATAATTAACCTAAAAGAAGTGGCATTTGCTTTAGGACCAGATAGAGGGCAGAGGCTGGAAAAATGGTAAGGAAATTGTTAGTGAAAAAACTGCACTAGAAATGCAGTGAGGAAACTGCTAAAGGAGACTGGAGAAAAGGCAATCCGTGTTCAATAGTGACCAAACGATTGGTCAAATATTGCCTGTGGTAACTTGGAAGATAGAAAATATACCTAATGAGCTGTGGATCTGAGTAAGGAGATTCTGTCTTAGAGAGAGCGATAAGCTAAAGGAGGAACTACTCAGTTTGCAAATAGAATTTAGAGGGACTATAGAAGGCCCAGTATGTGCTTGCACAGAACCACGAGTCAAGGACTAGGGAACAATAGACTGTTGGGGCCCCGGGTTCAATCCCTTGTTGGGGAACTAAGATTCTGCAAGATATGCGGCGTGGCCCAAAAAAACCAAAAACCAAAACCCCAAAAAACTGGTTTCTAATCAAGAATATTTCCTTAGAGTAGGAGCTGAAAGCATGTATCCAGCTGGGTTTCAAAATTGTCATGTACCAGTGACTGCTACGTGTCTCTAGTTGTTCCCTTTTTCTGAATGGAAATGTCTACAGTGGTTGTCTGGTCTCTCATCACAGTATATTTAGGGGCAGAATGGTACAGATTCCTGTAAATTAAAAATACAAGTTCTCTGCAGCCTTCTGCTCCTAAACATACTATGGTGTTTTGTTTTTTTTTTTTTTTTGCGGTACGCGGGCCTCTCACTGTCGTGTGGCCTCTCCCGTTGCGGAGCACAGGCTCTGGACGCACAGGCTCAGCGGCCATGGCTCACGGGCCCAGCCGCTCCGCGGCACGTGGGATCTTCCCGGACCAGAGCACGAACCCGTGTCCCCTGCATCGGCAGGCGGACTCTCAACCACAGCGCCACCAGGGAAGTCCACTATGGTGTTTTTTATGATATACCAGAGGAGGTTCATCCAGATGTGGACCTACTTTTAATGACTAGATTCTGAACTTCAAGCTTAATCCCCTAATGGAATGAATCCTATAGGGAGAAGTGCTTGCTGTTATTGTTTTGATTGAACCCCGGCCATGGCAGTAAAAACGCCGAATCCTAACCGCTAGACCCCCAGGGAATTCCCAGGGAGAAGTGCTGTTTTATGGAGGAGGGATGTGACTGACTATGGCCAGAGGTGGACTTTGGTATATGATTTGCAAAAATGGACACAATAATTTCTCCCACCCCTGCATGCACGTCCCTTTTCAGGAGGACTTGGCTGTGTTTCCCCATCAGGAGTTAAAGCCTATTTACCGACAATCTGAATCTGATTTAGTGGATTGCGGCAGAAGGGTGACGACGTTGCAGTCTAGGCTTCAAAAGGTCTTGCAGCTTCTGCTCTTCTTGGAAAGCTTCCCCCTTGGGAGGAGCCCAGGCTTGCCTCCTCGAGGATGATGGACCCCATGAAGGGCCCTCGCCCCACTGACCCACCAGCAGCCCCAGGCAAGACTAGCAGAGCTGTCCGGCTGAGCCCAACCCAAATTGCTGACCCACAGAGTCAGGAGTAGATAAAAACTGGTGATGCTTTAGGCCATTTGGGGTTGATTGGTTACACAGTAATAGATAACTGATAACAGGGGGAAGAGTCTATCTCAGCAGTAAAAGACTTTTTTTCGTCTTCCTTCAACATAGTTCCTGGCTCTTGCTGAAGTGGGCAAAATTAGTCTGGGGTCGGGCCTGGGGTGGAGCTTGAGTTTCTGTGACTCTCCCCGGAGGAGGGAGGAACATGAACTCCTTTTGAGACTCGGGACTTCCTCAGTAGTGGATAAGAATAATGATTACAACCTGAGCACTTATTAGGGACAGACACAGCACCCAGCGCTTTCCTTGGATCATCTACCTTAACAACGGGCCCTATTGTACCTATCTGCGGTTGAGGTAAGTGAGCCTTAGAGAGGTTATTTAGCTGGAATTCAAACTTAGTCTCACCCTTGAGCTTTAACTACCGTGCTGAAGCCCCGACTTTGCTGGCACAAGAACATGAATGTAGAGGCAGGTAGAAAATAGCGATTGGTGGGGAGCATTCAGAGGTGCTAAAGGCTGACTATGGAAAAAACTTTCAAACGGTTCTTAGCTTAGGTTAGCTCTTTTCTCCAGACTCCCATACCCCCAACTTGATTATTTTGCCAGTTTTCTGCAGTTGTGACATCTTTTGCAAATTACTTCTAAAGCTTCCCTTCACATTCATAAACTCTGAGGAGTCCTACTGTAACCGTCGGGTGAAGGAGTGCAAGTCAGCCTGAACTGGCTACAACACAGGCTTCTCACCAACTCCTCTGTCGCCCGTTTGGGTCTTTCGCTCTTTGTCAGCTCACCACCTGCTGGAAAATCAGCCGCCTCCACTTGATTAGCAGCTCTTAAAATCAAAAGTTCAATTCAGAATTCAGAACAAAAGCAGAACCTGGGCACGTGTACTACAACAAACTCCACAAGTCTCGTGCTGGCAGACTTTATTTTAAAGAAACGTGATAGCAGTATAACTGATGCTTCTGGCTGTGCTCTAGGTCAAGTTCAAGTTCTCCGACTTACAGCTCCCAGGGAGAGTAGCAAGAGAGAAAATAGATAGGAGGGAGGAAGTTTACTAGTAGAATGAGGAGAAATAGGGAAAAAATAAAAATAGAGAAGAAGGAGATGATGAGAGAAAAATGAAAGAAAATGGGAGCAGAAAGGATCCATTTAAAGAAGAAAGTGAAATAAAGAAATGAGAGAAAATGTGGAACATGGGAATGTGAGAAAAGGGAGCAGAAAGAAAAATTGGGCTTAGGTAGTGTGATAATTTTATTTAAAATTTTTAATGAGTCATGGGGATGTAATGTACAGCATGGTTATTATAATCAATAATACTGAGTTGTATATTTGACAGTCGCTAAGAGAGCAGATCTTAAAAATTCTCACCACAAGAAAAAAAATTGTAACTATGTGGGGTGACAGCTGTAGTGATCATTTGACAATATACACAAATATCAAATCATTATGTTGTACACCTAAAACTAAAATAATGTTATATGTCAATTTTATCTCGATAAAAATAATACGTTTTAAAATTCTGTTTTCCACATTTCTCACCTTCAACCACAAAGCGCAAGGCACACGTCTAAAAGAAAATATAGATCCCTACAGAATCAGTATCTTCCACTACAAACACACACACACACACACACACACACACACACCACAAACACACACACACACACAGTGATATAGGAAGGAGTCAGGGAGCCAGACTCTCTGCAGGAATACTCTGTGGTCTGTCCTTCCCTGGCACTCCCGTCCTCTTCAAGAGACCTATCGCTTTCCAGGTCTCCTTAGCAAAGGGCAGACACACTGGTCTCTGCTGAGCCTCTGATGCTGTCATCCCCCAAGCATCTTCATAAGATAGCAAGCAAGGGACGAGTGTGTTCAAAGGGAGGATTTCGTCTATTTACAGATTCATATCGGTGGGTGGCCAACTGAGTTTGAATCTTGTAAGAGGACAGAAAAACAAGAAAGCCGGCTTGCTTAATCAAAGGTTTTCAAATATCCATTTGGAAAATAGAGTTCTGAGGAAAATCCCAAACATATTTTCAGCAGAGTCTGCTCCTCCACTGTAAGTTCCACGTGACCCGCGATCAACACCGTGTCTCCCTCAGATTTGACTTTTCTGAGGCTTAGAACAAGTGAGAGAAGATTCCACAATAGCTATGAAGGACATCTTAACAATTATTTTTTGGTAATTTAAGGAGATATTTTTGCCTTTTCTCCCTTAAAAAAAACATGTTTTCCAAAAAGGAATGAAAAAGAAATACAGACACTTCCCTGGCAGTCCAGTGGTTAAGATTTCATGCTGCTACTGCAAGGGGGCACGGGTTCGATCCCTGGTCGGGGAATTAAGATCACGCATGCTTTGGGGTGTGACCAAAAAATTAAAAAAGAAAAGAAAAGAAATACAAAGAGTTATATACTAAATTAGAGAGCTAAATACCAGCACCTCCATTTTCTGAATTTTAATGTTGGCAAAGTTTAGACGCTTTTCATCGAAGTACATACAGGTTGTCAGATACCGAAGTTACATACATTTTTTTTTTTATAGACGCTTTTCATCAAAGTACAGGTTGTCAGATACCGAAGTTACATACATTTTTTTTTTTAACTTTCCAAAGGTCTGGAAAACACAACAAACAAAGTAAGAAAAGCCAACAAAAGAGCAAAAAACAGTCTAGGTGTCTTCATTTCCTCTGTCACTTCCCCCTCCTCCCCCTGTTTCCATCCCCATCCCGGCTTCCCTGTAACAGACAGAGAGGGGTCTGGGTGTTGAGTGAGATTTTGCTTTCATATCAGAGCAACTAGAGAAGCACTTCCACCATCTGGATTCTACCCAGAGTCATAACTTGAGGTGCTTGTGTGATGTCTGGGTTCCCACTGGCCTTCAGCAAACACCGATTTATTTATTCATACCCACGCTCATTCGAGCAAAGGCAGCAGAATCAGATCCTCTGTCCACAGTTAGAAAAATAAAACCTTGGAGTCGGGCTTCCCTGGTGGCGCAGTGGTTAAGAATCCGCCTGCCAATGCAGGGGACACAGGTTCGCGCCCTGGTCCAGGAAGATCCCACATGCTGTGGAGCAACTGAGCCCATGTGCCACAACTACTGAGCCTGTGCTCTAGAGCCTGCGAGCCACAACTACTGAAGCCCACGTGCCACAACTACTGAAGCTCGTGCACCTAGAGCCCATGCTCCCCAACAAGAGAAACCACTGCAATGAGAGGCCTGCACACCGCATCAAAGAGTAGCCCCTGCTCGCCACAACTAGAGAAAGCCCATGCACAGCAACGAAGACCCAAGACAGCCAAAAAAATAAAAATAAATAAAATTAAAAACAAACAAAAACCTTGGCGTCGTCAAAGGTCACACACACAGTCAGAACCCAAATTAGTGGCAGTCCAACAGAGAGCTGTGGGGCAAGAACCCCAGGGCCCCTGGCACTGAAGTGACCGGTTTCTAGCAGCACTGAGCTCTCCTGCTACCTTACAAGTCCACACCCTGCGCCTCACTGCCAACTCCGTTTCATCATAAGGCAGTACAACTGCAGAGCCCCCATTAAACATTTCTCTACAAGGCTTTTACATTTTTCCCATGCCATATGAAACAAACATTTTGTGTAATTTTCCAGTGGCCTTGATTAAAGATGTTATGTAATTCAATATAACTAAGGCTTGAAGAAATTAAAGGCCATGCCAGGCTTATCGTATGTTTGGACCCAGCTAGAGCTCCAGAAACATTAAGCCCTCAAAATGTGGCCAGCTTGTTTCTGTGGAGTCTTGTCCTGCAGGATCTCCCTGCCTTTGCCTGGTACTCAAGGCCTTTTATAATCTGTCCCTGCTCTCCTTTTTTGCAGTCTCAGCCCCTACCGACCCACACATGTCATTGCTTCCAGCCGGCCTGCTGGCACAAGCCCATGACAAAGCTTCTGTGTACTCTTCTGGCCTCATTTCCAGTTCTCTCTCACATTCCCTGCTGATCTGAATCTGGTTCCTCCTGGAGAATCCATCCACTCCTTCTTGGAGAAGACTTCCTTCACCAACCCGTCCTCTGAACTCCAAACATTTGTCCCGGTCCAGGTCAGTCCCTTGGTACAGGAATAGATTCAAGCAGTACCCCTTGTCAGCCTGTAACTTGGGCGTGACCTTAGCCTCCCTGACCTGCTTCTTCCTTAACATGAACATCACGAGATCCTCCTGCAGGGAGTTTTGTGAAAACGAAGTGAGGTAGCATACATAAAGTGCCTAGCACAGTGCCTGGAATGTTGGGGGCCCCCTGTGAACGCATTTTCCTGTTCCCTGTGCCAGACAGAGCACCAGGCACAAGGCCAGACACAGAGAGAGAGCAGCTGTCTGTGTCTGACATTACAAAAGCAAGTTTTCCATCTCTCTGTGCCTCACATTCCTCACCTTAAAAATAAGGCTGTTGGGACTTCCCTGGCAGTCCAGTGGTTAGGACTCCAAGCTTCCACTGCAGGGAGCACAGGTTCGATTCCTGGTCAGGGAACTAAGATCTCACATGCCACAAGGCGCAGCCAAAAAAAAAAAAAAATGGGGTTGTTGATGTATCTCCTTTATAGTCTGTATTATAAGCTTAGAGGAGTTAATGCCTAGAAAGGGCAAAGGTGCCTGGGCCACAGTAAATGCTCAGTAAATCTTAGCAATAATGCAGATGTGGGCAGAGGGACATTGTGGTAAAAAAAACAAATGTGGTTTTGGTCTTCGAGGAGTGAGTAGAAGATAAGACACGGGTTCATTTGTCTACAATACAACTCTTTTGGCATTTGACATATATTATCTTGAGTTGTTAGTTATCTATTTACATGTATGTCTTGTCCCCTATCAAGATAGTAAACTTATTGAGGGTGGAGGGCCTGGATCAATTCTGCCACGTCCCCTTAACTACCCAGTGTGTCATGTAGATGGCAGACATTCAGTAATGTTTACTGCTAATCACTGAAGAGATTGATCTTTCCTCTGCAATAAAAACTTTACTATGAAGCTCCTATTCATCATGAAAAATCAACACATAACCACCATCCCATGGGCACAAGTCTCCCCCACCTGGAAATTCACCATCATTTTGGTTCACACACCTTGAGCTCAGCCACCATCAATCTACACCTAAGTTGACCACTGGTCCCCCGAACTACATTTTTCCGAGAAGTGACAACCCCACTGGATCTCATTTCTCCCTGGCAACACCCTATGAGGCAAGGACAGTTACCATTCACATTTTATAGGTGGGGAAGCTGAGGCTTAGGGAGCTGAAGTTACTTCCTCAAAGCCACAAGTGAGGGACTTCCCTGGTGGTCCAGTGGTTAAGACTCCGCCCTCCCACTGCAGGGGGCACGGGTTCGATCCCTCGCGGGGGAGGGCGCCGGGGAGACTAAGATCCCGCATGCCACACCTCATGACCGAAAAAAAAAATAAAAAGCCACACAAGTGAGTGCTGGAGTTGAGATTTGAACCCAGACAGTCTGGCACAAGGTGGGGAGCGGGCAACCCTATGCCAGACTGCCTGATCTGGTGTCTGAAAGACAACTGGGCCTCCGCTAAGAAGAAGGCGATGGCGTATAAGAGCCAGCAGCATGGCACAGCCCCCTCTGTCAGCCCCCCAGGGAAGATCTTTTTGGCAGAGACGTCTTTCCTCACAGCCACGGTGAGAAAGACAGCCCGTGGGCAGGTGACCACTTTCTCATGGGGCTCATAGCAACTGGGCCGCTCGTGCTTGTCTGGAGAACATTGACTCAGCCTCTCACCCTGGGCCTTCACAAGGACCCCCACCCGTGGCTCTTCACTCACGACCCCCTGGCCCTGGGCCCCCCACCCAGGGGCCTCTGGAGCAAAGACACTGACCCGCTGCTTCCCTCCTTCCTCTTACGCTTCCTCTTGTTGCTGATTTTTTTTTTTTTTTTTTTTAATTTATGATTTTCAGCCCAGTCGGTTGTTAGCCTGCTGTGTTTGGAAATGGTAGATGATTAAACCTCCTGGCCAGGTGTAAATGCAACCTTTGTCATCTGGAGGCTGGGAGAATTACCTTGCTGGGCTGCAACCTCCCTCTGGCTCCGAACTTTCTGCTCTGAGCAGACCCTCTTCCAGGCCAAAGCCGGCAAGCCTTAGACCTCCAAACTGATTTCCCTGCTCTGAGCCCAGCCCAGAAGCCAGAGATTTCAGAGGGATGAACATGGCCACAAAGGCACTGAACAGAGCCTAAAATTCAGGGGAAACATCAAGCCTCCTGTCTCTCTCACTCCTTTTTTTTTCCCCCCAGAGAATTTTTACCAGGTAAATAATAAAAATATGTAATCATTGACTAGTCCTTTCCACATGAATCAAAGATACGTGTGCATTTCTCTTGCCAGTAAATATCCCCACTGTCCCCTCCTTTGCCCCAGCAGCCACCCCGTAGCCTTCAGTGTCCACTGTCCACTTATCCACTCAGATGTGGCTTCTGGCTTGAGCCCCTGGGAGCTGCAGCCAGGTGGGGAGGGGCAGCAACTAGAGGTTCCACTTCTAGAAATAGGTTGCCAGGCTCCCTCCCTCAAGGAAGCCCTGACAGCTAGCATGAGCCCTGACCCTCAGTGGCCTGTGAGAGGGGGAGGCCGAGCCAGGACTCCCTGTTCTGTGCAATTGCTTAACCGAGGACAGGAAGTTCTGGATCTGTGCTAAGGGCAGCAGTGGCCCTGTGCTCCTGGAGAAGCAGCCAGAAGCCGGCTGTTGACTTTTTCAGGCTGAGTTCTCACCAACAGACATGTGCTTCGGGAAGGTTATTGCTGAGCAAACAGCACGCGGCAAGCGTGCTTTCCGTGCGTCCCAGCCCACGGAGCCGCTCCAGGGGAGCTAGATGCAGCGAGACCTGCTCTCCCGCTGCTTCCGTTTCTCAAAGTCCCCTTTCAGGCAGGCGCTGGGGGGCTTTCACTGCATTTCAGCGCAGTTTGGGCAGAGAAGTAAGAGTCTACTTGGGAGTTCTCTGCAGGCAGTAAATAAATGTTTGTAGAAGGCAGAATGAAGAAATCAATAAATCAATTAAGGTGTGTTTAGTGAGGCCCCCTGAGCCCCGCCCTGAGTCACACTCTGTGGGAGACTTGACGCCCCTCCAGCAGCTGCAGACAGATTGCAGGGGGTGGGGGGGGGATGGACAAAACTAACAACCGTGGGATCACTTGAAACAACCCTACACTAAACTACCATCCCTGCACTTAGAAATTTGGGCTCCATTTGGGTCTTTGCAATTGATGTTACAGATCACAGGGCTCTGTGAATTTTGCAGAGGCTTTCCATTGAAAGCGATACAATTCTAACCAGTAGCAGGATGGCGACAGATCTACAGCCATGGCAGACATGCAAGCAAAGGAAGAGACTGGAGGATGGGTTCATGGATGGCAGGATGCAGGTGTGAGGAGAGGAGAAAGGATGATCTCAAGCATTGGGGGAAGCGGTGGAGGGGGCAGCTGCCAGAGACAGGACAGCTCCGTAGGCTGCAGTGAAGTGTTTCTCTCAGGCTGGAGGAAGAACTCAGTGTGCAGAGAGGGGAGGAAACACATACACCCCACCTCAGAGGGCCTGAGGGTGCTCACGTTTCTTTAACCGGGGAGGGGCGCCATTAAAGGGATGTGCTTGGAGGACTGGCCGGTGGCCCAGATGCAGAACCAATGCAGAGGAAAGAAAGAAAGGACCGATCTTAGAGACATTTTGAAGAAGCAAAAGACAGAATGGTGACAGGCAGGACGTGGAAGGTAGTGGCGAGAGGGAAGGGGATGGCGCTGACTCTGTCTTGAGAGATGGGCTGGGGCGTAAACAGGATCAGAAGAGAAGGGAAGGTCACCAGCAACCTGCTGAAATCTCGGCCCCTGGGGTCCTCTGAGAGACTCTCCACTCCTGCTTCCCCTACTGTTGGGCTCAGGATCTCCTTTTCTCCTGGTTCTCAAATTAGCCTCATTTTGCCCCGGATTTCCTTCCTACTCAATCTTTCTCGCTTTTCAAATGTCTGCTTATTCGTTTTTGAGGAAGAGTTGATATTGCTGAAAAAGAGATGCACCCATAAGATTGTTCTCAGCATGGAAGCCTGAGTCTTGGACACCATGGGGAGGTTCGTCTGTGAAAGTTTCAGTGGTCTGTTTCCGAAAGGCCAGCCCTCAGAGCACACTGGAGGTTTTTTAAATTTATTTATTTATTTATTTATGGCTGCGCAAGGTCTTCATTGCTGCGCACAGACTTCCTCTAGTCGCGGTGAGCGAGGGCTACTCTTTGTTGCACTGCCCAGGCCTCTCATTACACACGCCTCTCATTGTGCACACTGGGTTTTTGAACAGGGGAAATTCTCATCAAAGGAGAGACAAGGGCATTCTAAAGAAGGAAAGGGGGGGACTCCCCTGGTAGTGCAGTGGGTAAGAATCCGCCTGCCAATGCAGGGGACACAGGTTCGAGCCCTGGTCCGGGAAGATCCCACACGCCGCAGAGCAACTAAGCCCGTGAGCCACAACTGCTGAGCCCGTAAGCCACAACTACTGAAGCCTGCACACCTAGAGCCCGTGCTCCGCAACAAGAGAAACCACAACAATAAGAAGCCCACACACCACGCCACAACTAGAGAAAGCCCACGTGCAGCAATGAAGACCCAACACAGCCAAAAATCAATACAAAAAAAAAAAAAAAAAAAGGAGGAAAGGGGAAAAGAAACCACTCAAGGAGGTGGTCAGGAAGGAATGTAGGGCATTGATGGCAAGCAAGGGAGGGGCTAAGACGTTAGCCTTGGCCCAGCCCCCAGGAGTGGTTTTTGTCTGTGAAGTCCCTGTACTGGGAGGGAGATAGATTAGGAAAAACAGACACCAGCCTGGTAGTGGCCAATGGAGTGAATGAATGGAGGGAGGGCGGGAGGGAGCGGCTTTACCACTAACTGCTGGGCCGGGAACATCCATCAAGAAAAGGAAAACACAGTCCCTGTGCTTTGGCCCATAGTTTATGTGAAGAAACATGAAGACAGATAATCCCCACAATGTGAAAGCTCCTAGAAAAGAAGAACTAGGGATTGATTCTTCCAGGAGGAACGGGGAAAATCCTATGGATGAGGAGACATTTGTGCCAGATCGAGGAGGGTAAAAACATGTGCACGTGTGCACACATACACACATATAAACACACATAAACATGTAACACACATATACACACATAAACACACACACACACACACACCAAAGGTGCATGCAGAACCCCCCAAGCCAAGGATACATGGCAGCACATTACAGGCCACAGGCATGGCTCATACAAAAGCAGGAAGGTATGACAGTGTCTGGGATGTTCTCAGAGAACTCCGAAAAGCTCTGAAAGGCTGGAACATCAGGTGTGAGGGGGCAGCCAGGGAGCAGACTGGCCATCCTGTGAAGCCATCATCGGACAATGGGGACCCAGGGAAAGCAACCCGGATGGGGTGGAGAGATGGTGGCAAAATGACGAATTCTCTTTGGGACAGGCTTGTCTGTCATCACCCAGCTCTTCACCCTCCTCCCAAAGCAGTGTGAAAGACCCCCCCCAAAGCCCTGCCACTTGATCTACCACATTTTCCAGACTGCAAAATGATCAGCTGAGCACGAAACAGGATTATTCTCACTGATGGCATTTTCACTGACAACCAGTCTTCACTCTGGAAAATGACTCCAAAGTGGTCAGGATTCGGGACTGTCCTAAAACACGGCCCTCCTAATCTTCCGTTTAAAATTATTAAGAGACTCTGGGGACTTCCCATGTGGCTCAGTAGTTGAGATTCCGTGCTCCCAATGCAGGAGGCCCGGGTTCGATCCCTGGTCAGGGAACTAGATCCCACATGCATGCCACAACAAAGAGTTCGCATGCCACAACTAAGGAGCCTGCCTGCCACAACCAAATAATTAATTAATTAATTTAAAAATAAAATTATTAAGAGACTCTGGCAAAGGGACAAAATGACATCCTAATATTTGCTATAAATCTGACACCTGATGGCAGACATTAAACAAATGTTTATCAAGTGAATGACCACAGTGACCTCGTGCCAGGCCCTGTGCAATGTGCTCCAACAGGCAAAATACAGTCCCTGCCCTCAAGCACTTCACAGTCTAGTGAGGAAGACAGGTGTGTAAACACACAATTGCAGTGAGATTGCGGTCATACAGGAGGAGAAGCAGACGTATAGTAAGAGCCCTTTATTGCTAAAGTACAAGGGGCAAAGGGGTGTGTAGTCCAAGCCTACACTGGGACCTGGGTGTCAAGCTGGAGAGTCTGATCTTTATCAGAGAGGTGAAACGGAGCCCCAAGATCGGAGTTCGAGGCTGAGGAGGGATGTTATCAAGACTGCATTCTGGAAAGATCGCTTTGGCGGTGGAGCAGATGATAGACTAAGACTGGGGAGAAGGTAGGCCAGATGGGGGGACCTTTCCGAAGTCCAGATGATAGATGGTGTCTTTCTGAACCAACGGAGTACTGGGAGGGGACAAAAAGGATGGCACGCAGGTAAGAGGGGCTGGAAGGAGAAGGCGGCTCAGCTCAGGGCTGAGCTGGTGCAGGAGGAACAGGACGGTGTGTCAAGGGGCTTCCTGGTTTCTTGTCTGGGCAACGGAGTGGTTGGTAAACCATTACCAAGAGAGGATATTCAAGATGAAGAGCATGGGCTTCCCTGGTGGCACAGTGGTTGAGAGTCCGCCTGCCAATGCAGGGGACACGGGTTCGTGCCCCGGTCCAGGAGGATCCCACATGCCGCAGAGAGGCTGGGCCCGTGAACCACGGCCACTGAGCCTGCACGTCCAGAGCCTGTGCTCCACAACGGGAGAGGCCACAACAGTGAGAGGCCCACGTACAGAAAAAAAAAAAAAAAAGACAAAGAGCAGTTGGAAGCAGAGTTGGGGAGTGAAGGGCAGGAGGGAGAAGGACTTCCGACCTGGACACGGTGCATTTGAGGAGCTGAGATGCCGGTCAATGGCGAGCCTGGGGGGCAGCTGGATAGTCAGACAGCAGGACACAAAATCAGGGCCTGTGAGACTCACTTGCTGCATGACCTTGAACAAGCGCCTTGGCCTCTCTCAGCCTCGAAGTCTCCATCTGAACAAGGAAGGAGCAGATTCATATGTGACTCTGGGAGCACAGAGAATGCATCTCTGGGGGGCCGAGAATGGCTGCAAACAGGCTTCCCTCACATTAGAGGGAGGGTCTCAGATGCACCAAACCCTTCTTATGCTGTGCCACACAGAAGAGTGTTTCCAACTGTATCTTTCATGAGACAGAGCCCCAGACACCCATCTCCAGGCCCCTGGAGCAGGCCTGAAGGTACCATGTCACTCAGGATGCCAATGCAGTTCCCACTCAGCCCTGATACCAACCCTGGATCCCACACCAGCCCCCAGAACCCCTGAGGCTGCTCAATCTCAGGTGTCTTCTTTTTTTTTTTTTTTTTTTTTGGGAACATCGGCAGGCGGACTCTCAACCACTGCGCCACCAGGGAAGCCCTCAGGTGCGTTCTTTCATGAGCCCCTGAAAAGTGCTCCAGGTGGGAGTCCGCCCTCTCAGCATCCTTTAGGTCACATGTGAGGGCTGAGCAGGAGGAAGGATGCTGGGCTCAGCACGACTTCTGTGGAGCTAGAGCCTTTCAGCAACTGCCTCCAGGTCAGCCATAAGATGCCTTCATGTTTCAACAAATAGAGCTGAAACAATTGAATAGTCATAAGCAAAAACTAAATAAATAAATAAAAAGAATCTCAACCCATACCTTGCATCACACACAAAAATTAACTCTAAAAGGACCACGAACCTAAGCATGAAACCTAAAACTACAAAATTTCTAAAAGAAAACATAGGGAGAAAATCTTTTTGGCCTTGGGTTAGGCAAAAAGTTCTTAGGTAGGACACAAAAGCATGAAGCCATTTTTCTTTAAAGTTCATAAATTGGACTTTATCAAATTTTAATGTCTTCTCTTCCAAAGATGTGGTTAAGAAAATTTAAAAAACAAGTCACAGACTGGGAGAAAAAGACATAGTTGATAAATGCTTGGTTTCCAAAATATAACTCTCATAACTCAGTAATAAGAAAACAAACAACCTAATTTTAAAATGGGCAAAACATCTGAACATACACGGCACCAAAGAAGACATATGGATGGCAAAAAAAAAACACTTTAAAAATGTTCACTGTTGGTGGAAATGTAAATTGGTGCAGCCACTACAGAAAACAGTATGGAAGTTCCTTTAAAAACTAAAAATAAAGTTGCCACATGATCCAGCAATTCCACTCCTGGGCATATATTTGGAGAAAACTATAATTTGAAAGGATACACGCACCCTAATGTTCATAGCAGCACTATTTACAATAGCTAAGACATGGAAGCAACCCGTCTTGGAAGAACGCCCATCGACAGATGAATGGATAAAGATGTGGTACATATATACAGTGGAATATTACTCAGCCATAAAAAGGAATGAAATAATGCCATTTACAGCAACATGGATGGACCTAGAGATTGTCATACTGAGTGAAGTAAGTCAGACACAGAAAGGCAAATATCATATGATATTGCTTATATGTGGAAACTAAAAAAAGTGGTACAAATGAACTTATGTATGAAATAGAAACACCTATTTAAATGGCTGAACCAGAAAGAAAGGGGTGGGGGGAGGGAGAGAAAGGGAGGAAAGGAAAGGAAAGGAAATTGCCAATGTCAAGTGCAGATGAGAGAGCAAAGCACCTGGAACTCTCACACATTGAAGGTGGGAATGCAAAATGCCATAGCCACTTCGGAAAAGAGTTTAGCAGTTTCTTATAAAGTTAAGCATACAGGACTTCCCTGGTGGTCCAGTGATTAAGACTGAGCTTCCACTGCAGGGGGCACGGGTTCGATCCCTGGTCGGGGAACTAAGATCTCACATACCGTGCGGCACAGCCAGAAAAAAAAAAAAGTTAAAGTTAAACATACACTTAACATATGACCTAGCAATTCTGCATCTAGATATATATCCAAGATTAATGAAAATGTGTTCACACAAAAACATGTGCAGGAATGTTTATAGTGGCTTTTATTCACAATATTAAAAAGCTTTAAACAATCTGCTCAACTGGAGAATGGATAAAAAAACGTGCCTGTAGTATTTCCAGGCTAACTGCCATGCTTCTCCATCCACCCTGCTGAGCAATAAAGAGGATGTACACAGCAAGGTGGTGAATTTCAGATGCATTGTTCTAAGTGAAAGAAACGGGACTCCAAAGGCCACAAGCTATAAGATTCCATTTAGGAAACATCCTGGAAAAGGCGGCACTATAAGACAGAACACAGATCAGTAGTTGCCAGGGGCTGGGGGTAGGCGCTTGAGGACATACGTGCACAAAGGAACTTTTGGTAGAAATGTCCTATATCTTGATTGTGGTGGTGATCTTGCGACTGTATGTGTGTATCAAAATTCACGGAACTGTAACTAAAACAGGTGAATTTTAGTGTCTGTAAAGTGTATATCAACAAACTCAACTTAAGGGGAATATTATGCCAAAAAGCACTTTTATAGGATTTCCCTTTTCACTTCCAAGATAATGTTTATGTGCATTGTTCATCGAAACCGCCCACTTCATTTGTAACAGAGTTCTATATTCTTCTTTGCACAACAAGATGAACAAACTGAGAATGAAGGTCTAACAGACAAACTTCAAAGAGCCTGATCCTAGCTCCCTCTTCTTAGGTCTGTGCCTCTCCTCAGCAAAGCGTTTTATAAAACCTCAGATGTGCGTGTGCACATTCACTCATGCGCGCACACACACACACACACACACACACACACACACACACACCCCACAGGTGATTTGGACCCAACCACCAAGAGTAGTCTTTGCAGCCCCCTTGCGTACTGCTGTTGGAAATGTAAATACGACAAGTGTTGTGGAAGGCATTTTTGTGTTAAAAGTGCTAAAAATGCTCAAACACATTCACCCTGAAATGTTATCCTAGGGAATCAACTAAGTGTACAGGAAATAATAGTAAAAATAGTAACTTACAAGGTGATACCTCATAAGGGTATCAAAATGCCTAAAAGCACAGACTCAAGCTGAACTGGCTGGTTTGAATGCAACTCCACCACTTCCTAGCTGTGTGACCTTGAGGTAAGTTACTGAACCTCTCTGTGCCACGGTTTCATTATCTGTGAAATGGAGTTAATAATAGTACCTACATCTTAGGGTTGTTAAGGGTTTAAATGAGATGATGTATATGAAGCGATCAGCACAGTTCCTGGCCCATGGTAAGCCTTCTAAAAATGGGCTGAAGGATGTCCCGCAAAATTTGTATATTGAAGTCATAACCTTCAGTATCTCAGAATAATGTGACTGTATTTGGAGATAGGGGCTTTTAAACAAGTAGTTAAGGGACTTCCCTGGTGGTCCAGTGGTTAAGATTTTGCCTTCCAATGCAGAGGGTGTGGGTTCCATCCCTGGTCGGGGAGCTAAGATCTCACAGGCCTCGAGGTCAAAAACCAAAACATAAAAAAAAAAAAAAAAAAAGAACCAGAAGCAATATTATAACAAATTCAATAAAGACTTTTAAAATGGTCCACATCAAAAGAAAAAAATCTTAGAAAATAAAAATAAGAAAGTAGTTAAGTTAAAGCGAGGTCATTAGGGTGGGCCCTGATCCAGTATGATTGGTGTTCCTATAAGAAGAGGAGATTTGGACACACACAGGTACAGAGGGAAGACCGTGGGAGGACACAGGGAGAAGGCGGCCGTCCACAGGCCGAGGAAAGCGTCCTCAGAAGAAACCAACCTGCCAGAACCTTCACCTGGGACTTCTAGCCTCCAGAACTGTGAAGTAATAAATCCCCATTGTGTAAGCCACCCAGTCTATGGTACTTTGTTGCAGTAGCCCTAGCAAACTACTGCAGCCATTAAATCACCAAATAGGGGAACTGGTTAAATGTATTTTGATATGGCCATTCAATGATAAGCTACACAGCCTTTAAAAACAGTGGTCTCGGGGTATATTTAATGATGTATAATAAAATATCATTAAAGTGAGGGAAACAGGCTATAAAATAGTATGCATAGAATAACACTTTTTTGTTTACGTCTCTGTGTATATATAAATAAATAAAATGTGGGAAGCATGATTATTTTTGAGAGAATCACGTACACGTAGAATTTTTCTTTTTTTTTTGCTTATTTGCAGTTTCTAATTTTTCTATAGTGAACAAAGATTGTTTGCACGTTACAAAAAAAAAAAAAAAAGTGCTTTTGAAGTCAGTCATCCTGAAGTGCACCAGAGCTGATGTCACTCAACAGGGACCCTCAGACTGAACCAGAGGCAGACAGGAGTGGCGAGTCCGAGTGTCGGTGCCTGACTTCAGGGCGAAGGATGTGGACAGGTCAACCCCACTTGAAAACAAACCAAATCAATCCATTCTGGAGAATTCATTTCTGACCAAAGATTCCAGCACAGACTCAAAACAGGTCTATTCCTTATTCTCTCTTCCACTGCCACCA
Organism: Neophocaena asiaeorientalis asiaeorientalis; assembly: GCF_003031525.2. Classification (NCBI taxonomy): domain Eukaryota; kingdom Metazoa; phylum Chordata; class Mammalia; order Artiodactyla; family Phocoenidae; genus Neophocaena; species Neophocaena asiaeorientalis. The sequence continues at coordinate 3,661,961 of NW_020174563.1, forward strand.
GCTCCTCCCTCAGCATGTTCCTGTCTTTCTGGAAAGCCCACGGGTTATAAACACGGTGTGCCAGGCTCCAGGGGCCAGGAGCAGCCCGACAGACATTTAGATTTGCCCCCAGGATTAATGACTTCAAGAAGCATTGGCCAGGAACTCTTCAAAGCTAGAAACAGAAGCCCTGGAGCATTAAATATAAATAAATACTTAGTCGATTGGTTTCTTCCTTGCTTTTCAAAGGGCAGTTTACTTCCTGGATTATCATTACAGTAGTCTGCTCTCAGGAAACCAGGATTATTCAAGGGCACAGCTCAGGTGTGGGGCGAAAGAAAAAAACACGTAAAGATCCCCTTGTTTTAGATCCGCTGTGCACTGCGTTTCCTCGTAGCTTGCCTGCAGCAGGAAGGGCAGAAGCAGAAGCATTATTGCGCTGCGTGTCCTGCCTAAGGCATGTTTGTTTTCTTCTGTAGATCTGTACTTTTCTCCCTTTGAGGTATATTAATTCCATTTGAGGGGGAAAAAAAGTCCAGTTTCCCTATGTTAACAAGAAAGCAGTTGTCCCTGTAGCTAAAGTAGAATTCAATTCAACAAATAATTAATGAGCTTCTAGAATGTGCCCCAAACTCTGTTGAGATCAGGGAGAATACCATGATTTAAACCCTGGTGCCCATTGTCAAAAAGTTTGCAGTCGTTGTGCAAACATGAACATTACAAGGCAGAGGAAATTGTTATCACAACAGCACAGGTGTTTTGCTTTTTTTTTTTCTCCTTGTTTACTCTTTTATTTATTTATTTTATTGTGGTAAAAGTCACATAATATAAAACATACTATTTTAACCATATTTAACTGTACAGTTCAGTGGCCCTAAGGACATTCCATTGTTGTGCAACTCTCACCATCATCCATCTCCCGAGAAAAATGGTACAGATGAACCTATCTGCAAAGCAGAAATAGAGACACAGAGAACAAATGTATGGACACCAAGGTGGGAGGGGGGATGGGATGGATTGGGAGATTGGGACTGACCTATGTACACCACTATGTATGAAGTCGATGGCTGGTGAGGGCCTACTGTATAGCACAGGGGGGAAAAAAAAGAAGGTACCATCTGTTTGCAGGACATATATTAAATTAACCTTAAAAATGCATTCCAATATACATTAAGTGCAGGCAAATACTGTTTGTTTCCACTTACACGAGGTACCTAGAAGAGTCAAAGTCAGAGTCAGAAAGTATATTGGTAGATGCCAGGGGCCGGGGGGTTGGGGATGGGGAATTAGTGTTAAAGGGGACAGAGATTCAGCATGGGTTTTTAACTGAGGCCACCAGATGGGCCCCAGGTCCATGACCTGCAGACACTGCTGGCAACATTTGCCTGTGTGCCCGACAGCTCCCGGGAGCAGAGACCCTCGCGTTCCTCGGATCTTAGAGGGGACCCACAGGTAAGAGACTACAGGAATAAAGGCGGGGTGATGCATCCTGACACCTTCCCTTGCCTCCCACAGCATCTTGCTGGTGAAGTGAAGAATCACAAGCGGGGCTGGTCCCCTTCCGGGAGAGTCCTTCCATGTTCGGATAGAACTCCCAGGCCACCACCTTCCAACGGGCAGTCTCGGAGCTGTGACATCAGGTCTTGCCCTCCTAGCAAAGCACCCATGTTTGTTCTGAAAGACTTTGTGGGGGGGAGCCTTTTAAAGGTGTTCCAGACTCCCCTGGCAGCATCACTGGGGCTGTGAGCAGCCTCGCTGCCTTCCTTGCCCGCTGTTGGCTGAAGGTTTACACACTCCTCTATGTTGGAGGCCTCCCACAAAACGCAGTAGGGTTTAAAACACAACGGGCTCTTGGAAAAACTTGTAACTGGATCTAGGCTGCTGACTATAAGAAACTTGACTGGAGAAATAGAACGGGTCAATGCACTGGCTACTCCAAGACTGAGAAAGTAGAATCCAGTTCTCCCTGGAGACTTGCTTTCTTTTCCTTCATGGATTTCGCCTTCGAAAACACAATTTTCATGTCGTCTCTCTAGGGAAAAACACAAAGAGGGTGCATATTTTGACCTGTGTTAATTCAAACTTCCACGCCGGGCACCACACTTGGACAGCATGCTTTATGCGGTCTCATTTTCTATGGCCCCTCGGGGCAAACCACGAGTTGGTTCATCCATTTGCTTATTCACTCATTCATTCATTCAGCATTACTCATCCTGATGGGAGTCATTGTTTTCTCTTTTTCTAGTTCATGCTAATCTTTGCTTTTTCTCAGCTCCTAGTGGACCTACAGTCCATTCAGTGGTCATCTCATTTTGGGGATCCCCTACAAGATTAAGAGCTCTTTGTGAGCAGGGACCAATCTGGTCATCTCTGCCTATTGTGTGGTTGTCAGCCATGGCCTGCAATAGGATGGTAATCTTCTAATTAGAAAGTTCTTCTGCTGTTGACTTGAGAGCCACATTCCTACAGCTTCCACTCTCACTGCCAGTTTTGGCCTCAGGAACTGCACAGAGCTCTTCTAGGTTCTCTTCCACGTGACAGCCCTTGAAAGCTGCTTTTATGCATGTAACCTTCCTGGTTCCCCCAGTAAGCTGAAACTCCCACTTCTAAATCCCCAGGCCAGACCCATCTCCCAGGCCCGGGAGACAGCATCATTTAGATCTGGTCCAGACTCCCCACCATCATCACACCCAAAGTCAAGCCCATCAACCTCTTCCACCATATTCTTAATTTTGGTAAAAGGCTTCATCCAGTCACCCTCTGGGGGGAGGCAGTCTCCGCAGCTCTACAGCCATATAGTCCCATTCCCCACATGTCCTCTGCCCCCGCTTCTCCCTACCCGACCACTGCTGCCCTGGCTAAGACCCACCCCCACTCTCCTCTCCACAGTGCACCTGGCTTCCCTCCCTGGCACCATGCATCCCTCTAACCAACCCTCCCACTTGCTCCTTGGGTGATGTTTCTGGAAGACAAATCTGCTCTCATTACTCCCCTCCTCAAAGCCCATCAATGACTCCCTATACCTCTCAGAATAAAGTCCAGAATCCTTAGTTTGGGGAAAAAAATAGGCCTCCAGAACCCAACAACAAAAGTTGAGATTCAGCATCTCAACAGAGTAGAAACATGAAATAAAACTAAAATAGGAAATTATAAAATAGGAAATTATTAGGGAAAAGACTCACAAAAGTCCTGCATTAAATTTGAAAAATATAAGCTTAAGTGGAACAGAATAAGGATAGCTTATTCTGCTTAATAACTATTCCTGAAAAACAGCTACCCTAGAGGTTTCTGACGACTGTAAATTCATCTGTGACAACAGTATGATGTCACCATCCACAAGAATACTACCACCCCATCCTGCCCTGTGGGTGACACAACTTAAGTGGAATGCTGGCATCCTGACATTTTCCCAGCAGAGTGTGGCTAGACCAGTGAGAGTCTACAGGCCTGGCCAGTTAGAGAACTTTCATTTGTTTGAATTCCGTTCAATCCAATTGAAATGTCTTTGGCCATTATGTGCCATGCTTTAAATCACAAAAATACACCATGAAACTTAGGGAGCGTCAAGGTCACACCTGGATTCTAGAATCCCCCTTATCCCGTTCTACTTTTTCCCCATTTTCCACAGCACTTATCTCTTTCTGACATACTATGTAATTTCCTTATTTATCATGTTTATTGGTGACAGTCTTCCTCCTGTTAGCTTATCGCCTCCATGAAGGCAGGGACCTTGCTTGGTTTTATTTACTGATGGATCCCAAGTACCTGCAACAGTATCTGGCACATAGTGGGTACTCAATACATAAAGGATAGAGATAACTTATATACATATATGTTATATCTATATAATTTCCATACATATATATAACTATATAAATAATAGTCTAGTGGAGACAGACATGGAATTCTGCCCACCAATTATACTGTCTCTCCCTTTCAGCAAAACTGTGCCTTCTATGTTTTCACCCAAGTTGCTAGTTAAGGTGTTGGAAAGTGCAGGGCTATATGTATATTGATGTATGTGCTCCATGAAATATGTACAAGTCTGTTCATGGTCACAAGTTTGGAAGTAGCAAAAGATTATATGCATCTTGGGCTTCCCTGGTGGCGCAGTGGTTGAGAATCCGCCTGCCAGTGCAAGGGACACGGGTTTGATCCCTGGTCCGGGAAGATCCCGCATCGCCGCGGAGCAGCTAAGCCCGTACGCCACAACTACTGAGCCTGCGCTCTAGAGCCCACGAGCCACAACTGCTGAGACCACGTGCCACAACTTCTGAGGCTCGCACGCCTAGAGCCCGTGCTCTGCAACAAGAGAAGCCACCACGATGAGAAGCCCGCGCACCGCAACGAAGAGTAACCCCCGCTCGCGACGACCAGAGAAAAGCCCGTGCGCAGCAACAAAGACCCAACGCAGCCAGAAACAATATATAAATAAAATAAAATAATAAAATAAATAAATTTATTTAAGAAAAGATTATATGCATCTGTCAATCGATATCGGTTCATATAATAGACTCTCATGCAGTCATGTTTTAAAAAGAATGAGACAGATGTATAGGTACTGATTTCACATCATCTCCAAGATGTATCATTAGATTAAAAAATGAATTTTCTTCTTTTTATGGATGATTAAATCCCATCTTTTGCAACAACATGGATGGACCTTGAGGGCATTACGCTAAGAGAAATAAGTCAGACAGAGAAAGACAAATACTGTATGATCTCACTTATGTGTGGTATCTAAAAAAGCCAAACTCATAGAAACAGAGAGTAGAGTGTTGGTTACCAGGGACTGAGGTGGGAGAAACGGGGAGATGTTATTCAAAGGGTACAAACTTCCAGTTATAAGTTGAGTAAGTTCTGGAGATCTAATCATGGTACGGTGACTCTAGTTAACAATACTGCGTTATATACTTTAAGGTTGCTAAGAGAGTAGATCTTAAATATTCTCACACTCATGCACGCACACACACACACACACACACACAAAGCTAAATATGTGAGATGATGGAGGTGTTAATTAACTGTGTTGCGATAATCATTTCACAATATACGTCTATCAGATCATCACGCTGTATACCTCAGATTTACACAATGTTATATGTCAATTATAGCTCAGTAAAATCGGGGGAGGAATGGAAAGTGCATATAGCATTTATCATGCTCATGTTTCCCTGTTTTTTAAAAAATCTCAAGGCATTGACCCTGCTTTAACTTTTTGCTTTTTTTTTGGCCACACCTCGCAACTTTCGAGATCTTAGTTCCCCAGTCAGGGATTGAACCCGGGTCCCAGCAGTGAAAGCACTGAGTCCTAACCACCGGACCACCAGGAAATTCCCAACTTTTTGCTTTGGTTTTGGTGGTTGCATTAATAGTTATCTAATGAGTTTGTCTAGCAATAATTGAACAACCAAACATTAACTGAGCATCACAATATGCCAAGCAGGTGTTAGAACCTTTAAATACATTGTTCCCTTAAATCTTAGGACATAGTGGTCACTATTCCTATTTCACCGTTGGAGAAATTGAGACTTGATGACTTGCCCAGGATCACACAACTCCTGGATTTTCCTGGACCTTACCCTCCATCCCAGTCCCTCTGACAAGGGCAGAGTTTGCCCATGCATTTCTCTGCGTCTCCTCTTGGTATACAGATCATGGCCTGCAAGGCGCTCTGGCTTCCTGGCTTAGAGGAGCCTGGCCCGCTCACCCGCCGCCCCCTCCTCGTCCCCTGCAGAGGTGTGGAATGATGAGGTATTGTCACAGGCCTGTCACAAAGCAGGAGCCGGCAGCTCTGTCTCTCACCTGCCCAGGAAACAGAACCTTGCAGACATGCAGTCTGACTGCCCAGGCAGGAAAACTGTCACCAGCCCCTCAACGGTGCAGATGGTCCCGGTGCATGCATCCCACTAGCTTCCCACCCTCAGCTGGGTTTCCTCTCCGACTTCAGGGCTGCAGGGAGGAGAGAAGCCGCATCCCATCAGGCAGGGCAGCCTCAATATCAAGGCAAGCTCTGTTATGTCTAAGGCAGAAGGCCGGAATTTAGTTAATTTTATCATTTAGGTGATTCAACTGTTTTAATGAAGAGAGGGGACCTTGGGGCTGGTGGCGTCACAGATAAGGAGTGTGGACCGCGTCCGCAGATGGGTGACCTTGTTCCACTTGTAACTGCTTTCCTTCCCCTCTGTCCTTCCCACCCCCTCCCTTGATTTCATTTTCTAGTCCAAGGTTTTAGCACCAGCAGGGGAAGGAATAATTAGCACAGCCAAGCCTTGGGAAAACGCGGCTTCAGGGCAATCCACATGTGCTCAGCTGGCTCTGTGGCCTTCAAGCAGCCAGACCCTGCATCCCTAGGAGGGAGAAGGCAGCCGGCCTGGCTCCCCCAGGGGCGGGGCACAGGATAAGGCCGTCTGCGGGGAGGTACTAACCCAGGTGGCTCAGGAAGTGAGGAGTTGCGGCTAATTCTCAGCTGTGCTAATTCAATCCCACTCGACACACGTTTATTGAGGGCCTGTCACGGACCAAATTCTCTGCTAGAACCTGGGATTTGAAGAGGAGTGACATGTCCCCGCCAGCCACAAAAGAGCCAACACGTGGTTGTTTGGGTTGACAGAGAGCAACGGGGGCCCTGCCTGGGAATCAGAAGGGAATTGTTTTTCCTCTTTTTTTCTTTCTTTTTACATTGAAGTATAGTTGATTTACAATGTTGTGTTAGTTTCACGTGTACAGTAAAATGATTCAGCTATTATATATGTATGTATATATATACATATCTATTCTTTTTCAGATTTGTTTCCTTTATAGGTTATTACAAGATATTGAGTATAGTTCCCAGAAGGGAATTACTAGAATAGACAAAGAGCAAGAAATGATCCCAAGAGCCCAAATTGGAGGGACCACGTGGCCCTGGGAAGCCCAAGTTTTGCCCAGATAATGGGAAAGAGCTATGCCAGGCAAGGACGTGGTCCAAGGAAGTTCTGTAATGTAAATATTCTATTCCACTCCCCCCTTCAGGACTTCTCATCTGATAGATCCTAATTTGTGGTTTGATAATCATGTTTTCCTGAGATAAGTGTCATGTGACACTGTGTGTGTGTGGTGTGTGTTGTTAATATACTTGAAAACCTATTGCCTCTAACCGGTTCTGTCTCTGACTTACACCCTGAGAAGTTTATTTGCCACACGCTTCAGTTAATTCTATCCATCTCATGGGAAACTCTCTGTGTAAAGTTTTAAGGGTTCTGTACCCGACATATTTAAAACATGAGATGACTTCATTGGCTTATGAAGGAGATTGTGATGTACTCTAAACGTCTTTTTCCAAAAACAATCATATCCCACGTGTAATAATTTTTCAAGTCATCATGAGATAAATCCCTGGAAATTTTCAAAAAAGGGAGTTTCATTTATTTGGCATTATTGGTTCACAATCTGTTGCACACAGGTGCCTGCACAAAAACTTTGTTTTAGCTAAAATATGCCTTATAACACGGTGTGCTGCCTCTTCCCTACTTGAACATTACCTCGATGACTCAGGGTATTATTAATTACGCAATTACTGTACAACGTAATGCCTCCAAGTGCTATGGAAGTGCATTGAGCTATTTTCCTTTACATCGACACTGATTTTATTATTTTTTAATTTTATGCTTATGTTTGAATAATTTTTTCCCTCTTTCCCTCGGTGTTAGGCTGTAACTTTTAAAAATTGCTTTTCGCTGGTGGGGGGAGGGGAGGGATACATTGGGAGATTGGGATTGACATATACAACTACTATATATAAAACAGATAACTAATAAAGACCTACTGTACAGCACAGGGAGCTCTACTCAGTACTCTGTAATGACCTATATGGAGAGAGAATCTAAAAACAGAGTGGATATATGTATATGTATAACTGATTCACTTTGCTGTACAACAGAAAGTAACACAACATTGTAAATCAACTATACGCCAATAAAAATTAATTTTAAGAAATAAATACATAAATAAAATTGCTTTTGCATTCCAATTTATAGCACTTAATTTGTTGCTGTTATTGATAATAACAAATAATCCTAATATTAATAGCTATTTATCAGGCAGGTATATATACGTGGCACTGAGCTAAGCGCTTCAGGATTAAATGAAGACATTATTTCCCCACGAAGCAGAAACTGTCATTATTCTCCATTTACAGATATGGACACAGAGCCTTAGAGAGAAATTAACTTGCCTTTCTTCACACAGCTGGAGGCAAGAGGGGGGATAATGCTGTGTGAATTCAGAGCTCATGCTGTTCACCACTCTGCTGTACTGACCCCTGCTGTGGCCTGGTCTACCAGACAATTACAGTTAGTTACAAATGTTTCTAAACTAAGAGTTCCTAGGCTCCAAGTGAGGACCTATGAAGCTCTTTGATTTGTGAAGTCCCTGAGCGTTAGTGGAGGTCTTTTCTTTGCTGACTTCTCTGTCCTCCACATAGTTGAAATAGCTAAGATTGCTGAAAAAGTAAAGCTGGCTAGCTAAGGTGGTTTTTTTTTTTTCTCCCTGGAATAATATTTGCTTTTACACAGCATCAAACCTAGAATTTGTTCAGAAACAAACATACTTATAAGTGAGCACCTTATTTATCTTTACAACATCTCTGTGATAAGCTCTTGTTAGTAGACATTATTATGACAGCTTTACAACTTTTTTAAAATATTTATTTATTTAGTTAGTTGCATCAGGTCTTAGTTGTGGCAGGCAGTTTCCTTAGTTGAGGCTCACCAGCTCCTTAGTTGCAGCACATGGGCTCCTTAGTTGTGGCATGTGAACTCTTAGTTGCAGCACGCATGTGGGATCTAGTTCCCTGACCAGGGATCGAACCTTGGCCCCCTGCATTGGGAGCACGGAATCTCAACCACTGAGCCACATGGGAAGTCCCGCTTTACAACTTTTTAGATAAAGTTAGTGACACCAAATACCAAAACAAGAATCCTGTGTGCTCATACTAACCTCAACATTTCCTTGACTCATTTTCCCAAACTATAGGACTCTCGGCCCTCGGAAGCCCAAGATCTGCTCACCATTAGGCAAATATTTGCACTCCTTTTCTGTTCTTTTTCACTTTTTTCCATTGCCTCCACAGTGCTTGCTGACAACGCATGAAGCTCCATGCCAGGCACCAAAGGCACGTTCTTCCCTCCATCCCTTTGTGAATGCAGCTGCTGTGGAGTCAGAAGCCAATGCAAACATGGCACAGGAGATGGTTTTATATCTTCACCTTCTCAGCACATGGCTACTGCATCCTTCCAGATGCTCAAGCCAAGCCATCAAAGTCATTCCTGACTTCTCTGGTGGCGCAGTGGTTAAGAATCCACCTGCCAATGCAGGGGACACGGGTTCGAGCCCTGGTCCGGGAAGATCCCACATGTTGTGGAGCAACTAAGCCCGTGCGCCACAACTACTTAGCCTGTGCTCTAGAGCCCACAAGCCACAACTACTGAAGCCTGCATGCCGCAACTACTGAAGCCCGTGCGCCTAGAGCCCGTGCTCTGCAACAAGAGAAGCCACCGCAATGAGAAGCCCACGCACCGCAATGAGAGTAGCTCCCACTCACCGCAACTAGAGAAAGCCCGTGCACAGCAATGAAGACCCAATGCAGCCAAGATTTAATTAATTAATTTCAAAAAAAAAAAAAACAGACCCAGAGTCTCATCCCTTCTTACCATGTCCATGGTCACGCCTGGTCCAAACCATCATCACCCTCCTACATTATGACAATGGCCTCCCCGGGGGCTCCCCTCCTCCTTCCCAGGCCTCCTCAGTCTATTCTCCAACAATAATCAGAGCAATTCTTTTAAACTTTTAGACCATGTCACTCTTCTGCTCCAAATATTCCCATGGCCCCCAGCTCATGCAGAGAAGAGCCAAAGGCCATGGAAGGCCTGTACCTTCCTTACCTTTCACTTCCACTCCCAGTCTGGCTCCAGCCACACAGGCTGCCACCCACTGATGGCAGCTGTGTATATATCTTTTGGGAGTTCAGGTTTTGGGGGTTTTTGGGGGGTTGTTTTTAATCTCAAGTTTTGACCAGTAAATGAACAGAGGGTTACAGCGAAGGGCCGCCCAGCGGTCCTCACAGGCCTTGGCAAGTGCTTGACTACCCTCACGTACCCAGCAGGGGGGCCGGGGTACTAGAGGGTCCCCTCCAGCAAGTAGGCGAGCCCGCCCCTCCCCTGCAGGCCACAGCAAACATTGGTGGCGACAGGAAGGACACACTTTTTTTTTCAATTTGCTGGAGGTGGCAGAATGCCCAGGACCAGCCCAGCACCGGCATTCCAGGGAGAAATTCCAGACTGAAGAGACACCTAGAGAAAAAAGGGGGCATGGAAATCCTACGGCTCGAAGGAGACTGGAAACAGGGGAGGTTAGCAAGAGGGCTTTGGTGGGGGGCTGTTCAGGCCAAAACAAAGCCAAGTCAGAAACAGAGAGCTGGGCATTCTTCACAGGCCAGCCCCACCAGGGGTCGACAGCTGGGTGCCTGGGCAGCTTTCAGCCCGCCAAGGCCAAGTTCCTTCTCAGTGTCCGGGAAAGGAAGGCCCAGTCAGCCGGCAGCCCGGGGCTCCTCTGGGCTCGTGTCTGAACGACAGCACGGGCACACAGTAGGTGCTCCACGGGCACCTGCTTGTGGGAAGCATGAATTGCAGCTGGCTCTGCTTCCTGCCTCTCTGCCCAACGCCTTACTTGGGATTAGGAACCCAGAGGCCCCCCTCTTCTGTGTTCTCAAGGCCCACTCCTCAGGCGACACAAACAACCACTTCCCCTTCTCGCCTTCCCGTCCTTTTGGGGAGGACTAAGGAGCTCTGCGCACAGAAACCCTGTCTCCTAGAGTGAGGAGAATTCCTGGAATGGGCAGGGACCTCGCCTGAACCAGAGAAAGGAGAGCTCTAGGCGGAGGCAGAGGGGAGCAAAGGTAGATCAAAGAGGGCCTGGATGGGGTCGGGGAAGGGAGTGTTGGCAGGGAGACAAATGAGGCTGCCCGAGGGGTCAGCCGAGGGACAGGCTGCCTACAGACTAAGGCAGTGACAGCGCGGAGCACCTCGAGGAGACCGGTCATTGCAGAGACAATAGATAGAAAAGATAAGGGAAGGTGTAAATTAATGGAGAAGAGGACTGGCCAGAGATAAGGGTATCTCCCTGTAATTAAAACCGTACAGGCTTGCCATCTCCAAGGTTGGGGGGTGCGTCCCAGACTGTCCTGTGTCTGCGCCAGGGTGGGAGAAGGCCTGGGGAGCGCAGAAGTTGGGCCAGTTAATGATTAGCTCCCAGCTGAAGGTTTCGAGGCTGATGCGTCCTCATCCCCGGGCAGGGGGAGAGTGGGAGGCTGAGTGACCTGAGGTGCCGGGGTGGGGGTGACCCAGCTCGGCAAGAGCCAGTGGGAATCCCGGGCTTTGACAGGGATCCTCGCTTCTGAGGCTGGCCAGGATAGGCCCTTTTCCGATGTTTTTGGCTTTTGTTGTGGTGGTGGTGGTTTTTAATTTTGGCTTCACAATTCTAAGCTCTGTCTCAAATACTGATTGAATTTGAACTTGATCTTACCAGTTCCACACCCAAAAAGGGTGCTGGGTGGCAATTTCGGGGAAGATTCGTCTGCTTACACTCAGAGCTAATTAAATAGTAGAATGGGAAAGGCAATAAATTCTAGAGTCAGGTTGTCTGGGGTCGCATCCTACCTTATCCATGTGCTACCTCAAGACTTAGGACAAGATCCTTGACTTCTCGTAGAGTGCGGTGTGTTCCTGACGGATGCTAGCTGTTGTCGTCGTTGCCGTCGTCTTCATTTTCATCATTACCATCTTTCCCCCACAACCTGGGAGCGGTGCCCTGACATAAGCGCAGACCTCTTTTCAAAACCCCCATTGCCTGGCTAAGTGGTACAGAGCCCTCCAATCCCTCAGCACAGGGACGTGTGGACCTATCCTAGGGCGGCCAATACGAGGAAATGAGCATCTCAGCTGCAAGCTGTGAGGGCTGGGGGAGGTCATTACAGTCCGCCGTGTGTCTTTCATCCTTCTCCCTCTCCCCTCACTCCCAGTCCTGCACAAATCCTTGTCTAGTCTACCTCCCAAATAAACGTCGACTCCATCCACTTCTCTCCAGCTCCACTGCTGCCCCCTCCAGTCAAAACCACCCCGCATGCCCCACCTGAACTGCTGCAACAGCCCTCTGACTGTCCCCCTACCTCGACTCCTACCTGCACCTCCTAATCCATTTTACACGAAACATGGGCAGTGAGATTTACAAGGCGGGGCTACGGGCACTATGTCCCTGTCCCGCTTAAACTCTCCCCACCCCCTACTCCTGATGGCATTCCATGTACTTCAGATAAAGTCTCAAGATCTCAGCAGCCTTAAAAGACCCTGCAAGGGACTTCCCTTGTGGTCCAGTGGTTGGGACTTCACCTTCCAATGCAGGGGGTGCAGGTTCGATCCCTTGTCAGTTGGGGAGCTAGGATCCCCCATGCCTCACGGCCAAAAGGCCAAAACATAAAACAGAAGTAATATTGTAACAAGTTCAATAAAAGACTTTGGAAATAGTCCACATTAAAAAAAAAAAATCTTAAAAAAAAAAAAAGACTCTGCAGGACTGGCTCGCCCACCTGTGTAGTCTCATCCAGAGACAGGCTCTTCCTGCTTGCCCACATCACTCCAGCATCACTGGCTTCCTTTCAGTTCTTCAAACACCCCTTCCTCCTCTTCAAAGGCCAACTCCTTCTCAAGTCTCAAAGTCAATTGCTTCATAGACGCCTTGCCTGGCCACCCTTTCTAAATACCTCCCCATCCACCCCCCACTCCATTACTCTCTGTCCTAGCATCATGTTCGTTTTCTCCATCGTGTTTATTTCTGTAATTGGATATTTACTTGCTTGTTCATTTTCTTTTCTTTTTTGTCTCTGTTACCGTGCTGCACCAACGTGAAAGAAGAGGACCTGCATGAACAAGGAAGAGCTGAGGAGAATAAATAATTAGATTGAAAACAAATAATAATTAGATCGTTGGTATTAGTGAACTTTAAGATAGGTCATTAGAAACTATCAACACAGAACAGAGAGAAAACAAGACTTAATAACATGAACAAAGCTTCAATGACCTGTTGAACAATATCAAGTGATCTAACACAGGTAATTGGAGCCCCAGCTGTAGAACAGAGATCAGGAGAGAAAAAAAATTTTGAATACGGAATGGCCAAAAATTTCCTAAGTTTGATGAAAAAGTCACCCTACATATCCAAGAATCTCTACAAACCTCAACCAAGATAAAAACAGAAAGTCAGGGCTTCCCTGGTGGCGCAGTGGTTGAGAGTCCGCCTGCCGATGCAGGGGACACGGGTTCGTGCCTCCGGTCCGGGAGGATCCCACGTGCCGCGGAGCGGCTGGGCCCGTGAGCCATGGCCGCTGAGCCTGCGCGTCCGGAGCCTATGCCCCACAACGGGAAAGGCCACAACAGTGAGAGACCCGCGTATCACAAAAAAAAAAAAAAAAAACGGAAAGTCACACCCAGGCACATCATAATCAACTTTCTATCACAGGAACATAACAGCATGCTTTGGAGCCTCATTTTTTTCTCTTAGAAGGTTCTAAATTTCATATTAACCCAACCATATGTGACTTCCCCCAGCAGTTTTGTAACAGCTTCAAACCTTCCCAACTTAAATCCAGGCTATCTCCCTTCAGTCTCTAACATGAATTGAATAGTACGCTCAGTCTCTGACAGTTAAATCTCTATTTTAAATTTTTATTTACTTTTTGAATTGATAATACCTGAACATGTTGAAAAATCTAACAATTCTGTATTAGGGTTCAATCAGAAAAGCAGAACCATTAGGAAATACACACACACACACTAAAGGATTTGTTATGTGCAATTGCAGGAGCTAGTTAAGTAGTCTCCGTAGGACTGTTGTCTGTCTTCATATCTGATGCTAGTGTCTGAGGTCCACAGGAAGATGGATGTAAAGTAGGGGACAGCAAAGACAGGCAGGAACCCACAAGTATGTGCTAGAACCCACGAGGATGGACTGAAACGTGTCAATTCTCGTTGCCTCTGATGTTGGTGTCTTGCAGGAGAATCTGGTGCCCTCATCACACAGCTAAACACAGGATTCAGATTGATTCAGAAGTCAGGAAAGCTGAAAAAGGATCCAAGGGAAGTTGATTCCTCGTGGGTCCAGCTGCTGCCCACCACCAACAAGGGCTGCCAGCAGAGAAGAGACAATATATTGAGCTACAGAACAGCTTCTGCTTCACTTCCACCCTCCAAAGCTCACACAGTCATCTCTTTGGGGACCTACTCTAATTGGAACAGACAGGAAAAGGAATTCTGGGAAATGTAGTTCCGCCTAGCCAAGCTGACCCACTACAAAGCTGTCAACCATACAAAAAGTTCACACTGAAAAATGGCCCTTACACCCTAGTCTTTCCATTTCCCTCACCCAAACAACTGGTTATCGGTATCAGTCTCTTGTGTTTTCTTTCTGAATTATCCTGTGCACATACGAATATGAACAAATACCTAGCACATGGTTTATTTTACACAAAAGGTCACATACTATACCCATTGATCAACATCCTACTTTTTTATTTATTTTTTAAATAAATTTATTTATTTATTTGTCTGCTTTTTAATTTCTGGCTGTGCTGGGTCTTCATTGTTGCGCGCAGGCTTTCTCTAGTTGCTGTGAGCAGGGGCTACTCTTCGTTGTGGTGTATGGGGTTCTCATTGTCGTGGCCTCTCCTGTTGTGGAGCATGGGTTCCAGGAACGTGGGCTTCAGTAGTTGTGGCACATGGCTCAGTAGTTGTGGCTTGCGGGCTCTAAAGTACAGGCTCAGTAGCCGTGCACATGGGCTCAGCCACTCTGTGGCGTGTGGGATCTTCCCGGGCCAGGGCTCGAACCCGTGTCCCCTGCATCGGCAGGCAGATTCTTATTCCACTGCACCACCAGGGAAGCCCCTTGCTTTTTTATTTTTAACCAAACAATATATCTTGGAAATTTTTCCATATCAATATATGAAGATTTGCCCTTTTTTTCTTTAACAGTTGCATACTATTCTACTGTGTAGATGTACCATTATCTGTTTAACTAACCCTTATTGATGGACATCTAGATTTTTTTTTTTTTTTTTTTTTTTTTTTTTTTTTGGCCATGCCGCACGGCTTGTGGGATCTTAGTTCCCCCACCAGGGACTGAACCCAGGCCTTTAGCAGTGAACATGCCAAGTCCTAACCACTGGACCACCAGGGAAGTCCCTAGATTATTTTGAAATTTCGCTATTTTAAATCCTACAAAGAATAGCCTTGCACACACATGAATATCCTTATAATTAATGCTCTTTGTCAATCTGGTGTAGTATCAGCCAAAACTGAGGCCAGGATTGGAGACTAATAGTGCCAATCAGTGCACATGGGCTGCAGTTGTAGTGAAGTTCTTTTTAGATCCCCAATCCATTTTAATGTCCACCATTTATAAATTCTTTTTTTTTTTTTTTTTTGCGGTACACGGGCCTCTCACTGTTGTGGCCTCTCCCGTTGCGGAGCACAGGCTCCGGATGCGCAGGCTCAGCGGCCATGGCCCACGGGCCCAGCCGCTCCACGGCATGTGGGATCTTCCTGGACCAGGGCACGAACCCGTGTCCCCTGCATCGGCAGGCGGACTCTCAGCCACTGCGCCACCAGGGAAGCCCATTTATAAATTCTTTTTACACCTGTCTTACATCTGTGCCATTTTCTGTCCCTGTCCTAGGTCATGGGCTGCATCTGAGACTGTCGTGTGAAGCTTGGTAAAGTAAGCTAACCAGCAATTTAATATTTATGGGATAACTTTCTAAAATGATCATCAGTAAAAATGTTCTTAATATAGATGTAATCTTCAAAAACAAGGTAACGTGGAAATCCATTGACCCGTAAAACAAGTGGTTGACAAAGCTGAAAAGTCATTCACTGTTCTGCCATCTTAATGTTACCTTTTCCAACAGCAGACCTTGCAAATATCAGATGGAAGCAAAGCTGTTTGAGCAAAGAAATGTGAGACCCACAGAGAAAGACTGATTGGCCAGTTTCTTTTCCTAAGAACATTTTCATTGATTTTGCCATTATTGAGTGTTTGCTTAAAGGTCCTTTCACCCTTCATTCCAAAAGGTTTTATAAATATCACCTTCACTTCATTCATGTTTTAAAGATCTGACCCTCTCTAGGGAGGAAATAGTTTTCTTTCAGGAGTCATTTGTTTCGAAGTATAAGCATAGAATGTCTTGACTCATAGCATAATGGGGGCAGGGGAATGAATAAGACACATACACAAAAGAAGAAAACACAGAGTCACTTGCAATAGCACATCCCAAAGTAGTTTGTTGTGTGGTCCTAAGAAAAGCCCTCAAAGAGTAGCGAGAGATCTGAGGTGGGTGACCTCACTGTCCCAGAACATTCCACCCCCCCTCCTTGAAATTTTTATGGTCCTCCAGGTTCCTTCTGTCTCCAACACCCTTAGGTTCAAGAAGGCATTTACTGGAGCGTGTGTCCAGATCCCAGAGAGTCAAGATTTTGAGCCAGAAAAAAGAGCAGTGTCAAGAAATAGAGTGGCAGCACTATTTACAATAGCCCGGACATGGAAGCAACCTAAGTGTTCATCAAGAGATGAATGGATAAAGAAGATATGGTGTACATATACAATGGAATATTACTCAGCCATGAAAAGGAAAAAATGATGCCATTTGCAAGAACGTGGATGGACCTAGAGATTGTCATACTGAGTGAAGTAAGTCAGACACAAAAAGACAAATATCATATGATATTGCTTATTTGTGGAATCTAAATAAAGGGTACAAATGAAATTATTTACAAAACAGAAGTAGAGTCACGAATGTAGAAAACAAACCTATGGTTACCAGGGAAGAAGTGGTGGGAGGGATAAATTGGGAGATTGGGACTGACATATACACACTGCTATATATAAAATAGACAACTAATAAGAACCTGCTGTAAGCACAGGGAACTCTACTCAATACTCTGTAATGGCCTATATGGGAAAAGAATTTTTTAAAAAAAGAGTGGATATATGTATATGTATAACTGATTCACTTTGCTGTACACCCAAAACTAATACAACATTGTAAATCAACTATACTCCAAAAAAAAAAAGACACACACACAAGAAATAGAGTGAAGTCTCTTTAGGACAGAACAAAATACAAAAGCGTGAAAATAGGAAGAACTGGGTTGGAGTCAGGTCGGAGAGACCCTGAAGTGCCAGATTTGTAAGAAGAAAGTGAAGGTATTCCACATAAGCGTAGGCTCCAAAGAGAGGCTTAATAGGAAAATGCCTGATTAGGGGCCTTGGGAAGGGACTAATACTCATAACTGTTTTATAAGTGGATACACTCGAGTCTGGATGAGGAATATTAGAATCAGAACTTGAGAGTGGCTGATTTCCAGGTCTGTGCTTAAGCCATCTAGTAAGCTAGGCTACTTACAGAGCTCAAAAGATTTACAAACACATTAGGGAGGCTCAGCAGAGCCAAAAGCCGGCAGTGGTCCCCAGCCCCGGGCTTGGGCTCCTTCACGGAAAGGCTGCAGCAAGACGGAACCACTGGCCCCTGGCCACGTCATGAATCAACTCGAGTAAGAATGCTTCATGAGCCGAGTCCAAAGTAGCTCCCATCGGGGCCCGTGGACCAGGTCCTAATTAATAGGCTCTTGTCCCACAAGGATGAGAACAGTAAAGGGGAGACAGCGATCACAATGGAGGAGGGGTTAACAAAGAAAGCAGAAGGGAAAGTTATGATGGGAAGATGGATGCAGGGCTAAAGTTAGCTGGCGAAGCAATAACTCAGACTTTATTTATTTGTTCAAGTCAGATGTGAGCAACTACATAAATTTGGTTCCTGGTTTTGAAATTCAGTCTACAGAGCAGAATATGAGAAAACAACCATGTTGAGGGATTCAAAAATATAGACAAATCTCCATCTTTTAATATTTTGTGAGCGCCAAAATATTAATTGCTGCACTCTTAGTGCAGTGACTGGGAGAATTCTCACAGTGGCCGTGAGTTATAACTATTATTCTTTAATCAAAGTTATATAAATGTAGGCTGATCACCTTTAAAGTCTCAAAAGCCAAATATAAATAAAGCACAGAAAATAAATTCAACTGAAAAAAGTTCTGACATAACTCTTCTACATGTTATATGGAGTCCTAGGAAGAATCATTGCAATAATTATCGCAAGTAATATTAAAGGTAACAAAAGAGATGTTTGGTCTTCAATGTAAATTCAAGTGTCTAAAATAACAGATCAAAGGGAAAGTGTATCTGCAATTTCTAACAGCAAAAAATAAGTTAGTTTGTAAATACTGTATATTCTTCAATGAAGTAAGGAAGACGATCAACAGTAAAATGCTGGATATTCTTATCAACCAGGTCACCTTTAAAGATAAATTTTCAGAGTAGCAAAAATGAGCAACGATTAAACTCTCCACCTACAACTAATCCGTTTGTTGTCATACTAGAGCCAGTTCTTTTATTTGTAGAGTTTGTGAATCAAAATGCAACAAATAATTAAATGTCAGTATTGGAAAGAATATCAAATGTTATTTCACATCTGCCACTATGTGTTCCTTCTTCTCTGACAGGCTGGGCGACACCAGATGGATGGAGAAGTGAGTAGTCATGCGTGACGACAGGGCTTCTACGTCCCTGGAACTCTTCGCTTTCTAATGCACAAGCCTTCTCGGAAGTCTTTTCTTCTTCTCTTCACTTTCCCAGGATGCAGGACCTCAGAGAGGGCTTGGGGTTGGTGTCTAAGGCGCTGGAAAATTAGAAGAGAGGATGCCAAGAGCACAGAAGATGACTGACTAGTTGAGAATAATCAGAAACAAGACTTCAGAAAGTTTGGAACGTACCATCTGTTTTTACATTTGATGTGTTTTCCTGTTGCTTACCTTTTATCATAAATGTTAGCACACTCCACCCTGATAATGCCCTTGGGTACCAGAGAAATTTATAATAAGGGAAGTTAGTCTTCAGAGACAGCCGTACAGTCAGTACAGACAGTTATACAGACTTCTAGTGGCAATCTTCTGTGCTCTTAAAATGTGTAGCTTTCTGGAACCTGTAACACCTCTTGTAATAGAAACAGTGTTACAAATAGACTTTAGGTCCCACCACTAGCTCATAAAACCTATTTAATAAAGTTCCTAAATATCGTGTATGAATTTGCAATGAAAAATATGTAATATTGGAAATGACTTCTTGGCAAATTATGATGTCTTAACTATAGGTTACAGTTGAAGTAAAATTACAAAGGCTGGGAAATTAACTTGTTAAAGTGTTTTCAAGGCCAAAGGTGTTAGAATTCCATCTTAGAATGTGGAACTTGGGAGAAAGTTATACACACACACACACACACACACACACACACACACACACATTCCATATGGTGCTGCAGAACCTGCCCACTCAGGGAATGCTTCTTGTTCTGGGGGATTCCAGGGGGAGAAAAAGCTGGTGGTTCTCATATGTAGGATGTATCCACATCAGGGGTTTTTAATTTAGGAAAAAGCCTATTTCATTTCTTAAATGATAGAGGAAATTTTCAGTCAATTCCTACCTTCCCTACATATGCTCCTAAATTTTATATTATTGCCATACCAGCCAGGCTGACCCCTCTGAGAGCTGGGTCCTGCTCCCAGCTCAGCTCCTTGCCAGTTGTGTGGCTTTGGATGGGCACCCTCAATTCCCAGGGCCTAATTTACTCATATTAAAAATGAGGACAGTAACATCTGATATGGGATCCTCACAGAACTGTGGTCAGCACAAAATGAAATAATAATACTGCCTTCTTTTTGTGTAATACTTTGGCTTTTTTTAATGTGTTCACACATTTTACTAGCTTGCCAACTCTGGAGGAAAACTAACTCTTTAAACTTTAACATCCCCCAAGAGGCCAAAACAGAAAAAATTATGTAAGTCCCAGGGCACTTGGCAATTCACACAGCCAACCTCCACACCTCTGCCAGCTCCCACCCTCTGTTGCTCTAATACCAGCTGGTACCAGGAAAAACCCTCTTTTTTGCTTTTTCTTCACTCCTAGTGAAAATTCACAAAGGAGCCTAAAGTTTCGATAGTGGAGAGAGTTAAGGAGGATATTATCCTCAAACTCTTTTACAGATAAGCTTCCCTACATCTCCGGCAACACCCACAGGATCTAACCCAGTTAGACCCATTCAAGTAGTACAAGACCTGTTTAATGGGTCCCTATCAAATCAAAAAGCCTCTCTCCCTTCACTCGGAGACAACATGCAAGGCTGCCCTAATGCTCATCATATTTTAATGTCTTGCCTGACTTTCTCTGTGGTCGCTCTTGACTCACACCCCGACGGAGACACACCAACCACACAGAGGAGCCATGACTCAAAACAGCGGTCAACGAGACCCAACTCAACAGTGTGGCCACTTAGTTAATCATAAATCATCTTTATTCTCTCCTACTCCTTGAGACCAGAGTTTGCCCTTCCCAAAGCAAGTCCATATCCTCCCTTTGAGTAATGGGTTTGACCACCCCAACTCAAACACAAGCCTGCCCCATGCACAAACTTATCAGGGCTGCTTGGAATGAAGGAGGGAAGGAGCAGAGGGAAAGAACAATAGCGCCCTGACTGGTGGGGCAGCGTTATCGGCCTGCCATCGGAACAGGGCCGGCACCTGTTTTCCTTTCTGTTGAGCGTACAAGCTGGTTCCAGTGTACAGTGCCAGGTGGTGTCAAAGGCTGCTGCTGGGCCCCTCTGTTTATGAGGGCTGTTGACACAAGGTGGAGTCCATGGGATGTAGGCTGATTCCCGCCCTATTTTGCTGATAGCCGTAAATGAGGGAAGCACTATGGGTGGGCCCCTTTGCCCAGAGCTTGGGAGTTACATGTTTTTGGAGATGAGGTTTTGTGCATCATGGGAAGATCTGTGCCTTACCCTCCAGTGGAATGACATGCACGGTCAGTGGAGAGAGCACATTACAAAGAAAATGTGTTTTAGTGAAACATCACATACAACTGGTACCAAAGAAGAAAGGAAGTAAGAACTTAAGAACTGCTACACAACTTGAGGCTTATGGCTTTCAGCCAAACCCCCAGCTCATCATGAGACCTACCAGACAAGGGAAGGGCCTGATACCCACCCTAGACTTTAGGTCGAAGGCAAGGATATGCCTTGGAATAACCCCCAGTTCCTGTAGTAATT
This sequence comes from Neophocaena asiaeorientalis asiaeorientalis, assembly GCF_003031525.2. Taxonomy (NCBI): domain Eukaryota; kingdom Metazoa; phylum Chordata; class Mammalia; order Artiodactyla; family Phocoenidae; genus Neophocaena; species Neophocaena asiaeorientalis. Next base: position 3,683,185 of record NW_020174563.1, read on the forward strand.
CACATGACCCGTGGATTTGTGAGGGATTCCCCTGGAAGCTACTTGGATTTTTCTGCTTATAGTCTCTCTGGGAGAAACACATACTCCAGTTCAGTTAAACATGCCTCACAGATCGCCTCACCTGATTCAAGGCCCTTTGGCATATATTTCAGCAACTAACTTTATTCTTAACAAACTTCTTTTTCCTACCTCAGTTTCCCATTCTCTTATAGTTCAGCTGATCATATGTAAGCTACTTGAAATTCTTATTGGAAAGGGATGAACCACAAGTTAAGAATAAAGTATTTCTAGGGGCTTCCTTGGTGACGCAGTGGTTAAGACTCCACACTCCCAATGCAGGGGGCTCGGGTTCAATCCCTGGTCAGGGAACTAGATCCCACATGCATGCTGCAACCAAGAGTTCACATGCCATAACTAAGGAGCCCATGTGCCTCAACTAAGGAGCCCGTGAGCTGCAACTAAGGAGCCTGCCTGCCGCAACTAAGACCCAGTGCAACCAAATGAATAAATAAATAAAATGAATATTAAAGAATAAAATATTTCTAATAAGGAGTTTTTTGTGGGTGCCCTTCCAGGGTGAGATTTCAGACAATTCTAGGGGAAGTTTCTTCAAACTATTTGTAGATTTTATGATGGAGGAGTTTGGGAGTACAACCAGGTCTTAGGGACTCTGGGAAATTTGGAGGGCTGTAATTTTCCTTTAAGTACAAATACAAGTCATGAATCCAGGCCTTTTCTGAGTTTGCTTGGGCTTTGGTCTCAGGCTAAAATCCCAGCTCCTTCACTTATGTAAAGTTGAACGAGTGGCTGAATCCCTCTGAGTCTTAGTTGTTCCCCTGTGAATATTTAGGTCACATCCACGGAGAGCCATGAACATTGGCGAGTTCATGCATGGAACTGCACCAGGCCCAGCACACAGAGGGTTAACAGATGTTCCTCTCCTTCTCACTTCTGATTTCAAGCTACTCTCTTCTTTAACCTGCACCAATGCATTTTGTTTGAAACCTATTAGGGAATCAGGCCAGAAAACAAACAGCATGTACATATGTTGCCACCCAATGGAAAGAACATTTCGTTCACTGGGTTTTTTAGTGTGGAGCTAATGCAGTGCTTAAGAGAATGGTTTATGGAGCAGTTGGTCTGAATTCAAATTCCAGCTCCATTTGCAAGCTCTGGGCCTTGGGCCAATTACTAATCTCTCTAGGCCTCAGTTTCTTCGTCTATAAACTGGGGGTAGTACTAGCAACAACATATATGTTTGTAGAATCAAATGAAATAATCCAAGTGAAGTGCTTTACTTCGTGCTTGGCATATAATAAGCACCCAAGTAATGTTGACTGTGGGTGGTATTTATGACATTATAATTAGTGTTACGGTTATTGTTGATTTTTTATAATAATCATCACCATTATCCAGACTGATATCAATAAGAAATTTATTCAAGTCCTTGAATCTTAAACGTACTGTCTTAATATTTATTAGTCCTAGTAGTAGTACTGATGAAGATTTTCCCCTCTCTACCTCCTGTAGGTCACTAGCTGTGATAAAACTATGTGTTATTATTTAATTAGGAGCAGGCCTGTGCTAGGTACCATCCAAGCATTACCACACTGGATCCACATAACAACCTACGAACTCAGGTACTTTTATTTCCTCATTTTCACAGCCCAGAAAAAAGGGCTAATGAGAGGAGATCACTTAATCTAGATCACACTATACGTGGCAAATGTGGGAAGTCCTAAAACCTGGGCTTCTGTGGCCAAAAGGATTAGACCCATGATGATTTGTAAAATTTCCTTCCAGCTCCAACACCTATGATTCTAAACTGATCATAATTTCACTTTATTACCATCTCCTGTATATGTGAATATATCATATTGGATTGAGTTTAATATATGCTATTATGACTTTTATAAACGTTTTTGCTCTAGCAAGTTCTATGTAAGTAGGTTCATTTCTGTCTGTGTCTCTCCTCCCTTTGCTCCCAAAGCCTCCAAAGAACTCTTCCTCCAGCTCATGTACCTCCCCCTTCTCATTCCCTTCCTGCCTTCCCCACTTCTCCCTTTACCAAAAGCCCACACACCCTCCCCTTCTGCCTCTGCCATACCTACCCCCCAGACCTGTCTCAGAATCTATCTGCCACCAAGGCTATTTCTCTGAACCTTATCAAGACCTAATTCCCACCAACACCGCTCTGAGTCCAAAGTCACCTGAAAAGGGCTGAAAAGAACTCTACAATGCTCTTATCCTCTCCACATAGATCCATAGGCTGATTATTCCTTCCTTGAGGACAGGGATTCTTGAAGAGTTAACGTGCATGCAAATTATCTGGGAATCTTGTTAAATGCAGATTCTGTTAAGTGCAGATTCTGATTTGTGGCTCTGGGTGAGGCCTAAGATTCTGCATTTCTACAAACTTCCTGGAGATGCTGCAGGTCCCTGACCACACACCTTATCTCAGTTATGCCTCTCAACACCCCTTCAAGGAAGGCATATTGTCCACATCTTACAGATGAGAAATGGGCTAAGACAGGTGAAGAGAAGGACCCAAGGTCCCAGAGCAAGTGAGTAGCAAAGGAGGAATCTGAAACTAGCCAGACCTTTCTGACTTCATACAATGAAAAAGAAAAAAGGAAAGAAAAGAAAAACAGATAAACATATGTGTGTATGTGTATATGTGTGTGTATGTGTGTGTGTGTGTGTATCAATGCGTATATGTGGAATGATATTGAAGATATTTAACTGTCCATCTCATTTCAGTAACATGAACACTCATAAACGGCAGGAGAAAACTTTCAGCCCTGCACGTTGTCAGCACTTAATAAACATTAAGTCTGTAGGTGTGAGTAGGAATGTTTGAGGACCTGTAACACGGGAGGCCTGTTCCTTTCATTATGAGCAGACCCCGGGGAGGCCTTTCCAGAGTTTTTCCTTGGAGCACCACACATTACTTGTGTGACCGATTAAACTTATTGGCTCTAAAACCTTTTTTCCTCAAGCAACGCAGTCCCATAGAGAACCTCAGAGAGACAGACATTTCATCATGAATGTGAATTACCAGAGTAAGAGTATGAATAATGGGGATCATGAATGGTGAGTCACCGCTGTCTCACAAAGCAGGATGTTGTAGACTTAGCAAGAAAGGGACGCAGCCTTTGCAGCTCTAAGGAGGGGAAACCCCTGTAGCGACCATAAGCTAGTCCGATGCTGGATGCCTTCGGGGGCCCGATAATCTAGTTCAATATGTGTGTAGAGTGAAAGGGAAGAACAGGAAGATACAAATTAAACAGAAAACTCAAAAGATAAAGCAACGAATACACAAAAGATTACCAAGGGACAGCAGTCTAGAGGGTGCGAGAGCCCAAATCAGCAGGACTTCAGGAATATTGGGATTTGGAGGGAATGATGCTGCAGACAAAGGCCCAGGGAAGAGAGGAGTGAATGCAGTGTGTCCTCAGGGAGGAGAGGGCAGAGGGACCCCCACCCGGGAGACGGAGCAGAGAAACCTGGGTGGGGCCCCAGGTGGAGGGTTGATTACCTTGGGGTCTTTGCAAGCCAGGCCAAGAGCGTGGGTGTTGTACAGTAGGGGTTGGCTTAGAAAAAGCAGCAGGCAAGGTGATGAGTAGTAAACGGGGCATCTACAGTCAGGAAAAGTGGCTTTGGATCCTGGCTTCGCCATTTAATATGTAAAAAATGGGAAGAATCACATCACACCTGTGTGAACCTTAGATACTTTTCTTTTCTTTTCTTTTTTGTCTGCACTGCACATCTTGCAGGATCTCAGTTCCCAGTGAAAGCCCGGAATCCTAATCACTAGGCCACCAGGGAACTCCCGAGCCTTACATACTTTTATAACTTGGGCATAATTGTTTCTCATAATATTCTTTCTGCTGGTCTTGGTTAAAAATAATGAGGAATAAAAGAATTAGATGTGGGACTTCCCTGGTTGTGCAGTGGTTGAGAACCCGCCTGCCAGTGCAGGGAACACGGGTTCGATCCCTGGTCCGGGAAAATCCCACATGTCACGGAGCAACTAAGCCCGTGCGCCACAACTACTGAGCCTATGCTCTAGAGCCTGTGAGCCACAACTACTGAGCCCACATGCTGCAACTATTGAAGCCCACGCGCCTAGAGCCTGTGCTCTGCAGCAAGAGAAGCCACCACAATGAGAAGCCTGCGGACTGCAACGAAGTGTAGCCCCCGCTCACCTCAACTAGAGAAAGCCTGCGCGCAGCAACGAAGACCCAACACAGCCAAAATAAATAAATTTAAAAAAAAAAAAGAATTAGGTGAAGGGGATGTTAGTGGCACAGAGGAGGGTGGGTGACAGGCAACTGGCCCCCTGCCTCCTCTGACCCACAGGTCATTTTCAGTGTGGTGACTCACAGCCCCATCCCAGAGCTGGGCCAGGGGAGCCTCGGTCAGCTGTCCCAGGTCCAGTGTATCCCCAAGGGTAGGGGTGAGGGAGGGGCGACAAGCTCTCCAGTGACACGTTTGTCCCAGGGCCTTCCTGGGCCCTGCCTGGCATCAGAGAGGAAGGAACCAAGTCCAAACAGGTCTAAAGAGGCAGAGACACCGGACCTCGCCCCAGGCCCCTGCCACCGCTCCTTGCCCAGGGCCTTCCAGAGGGGCCAGAGAGGAGTAAGGACAGGCAGAGAAACTGGCCACTGCAGGCACAACACTTCTTTTCTTTGTGGGACACAAGCCAGGGATTCAAGAGAAGGATATTCAGCTTGTCTTCTTGCTAATGGATTAGACGGACAAACGGCACAAGGGCTCTCAGAACAATGGGTTTAAGAAAGGGCTGGGCCAGAGAAGACTTGAGCCTGAGGTTCCTGCCCCTAAAGCACGAGAACCAAAGGCCAGCTGGATGAAAGTTCTGTGGCCAGGCTGGGAGTGACCGGCTCCTTCCGGGTAGATTTCAAAGGCTGCTCTGGCCCGCAGGCTCAGAGCCCCGTGAGCCTTCAATGATACATTATTCAGTACAAGGCAGATTCTATTTAGAAAACAAACATGTCCTGCATATTCATCCAAGTGGTTTGCATAATTACACTACTTACCATCACAACAACCCTGTCATTTAGATATTTTTAATCCTCATTTTAAAAAACGATGACATTAGGGCTCAGGGAATTTGCTCCAAATTCCAGGATTCGTTCTCCAGTCTCTCCCAAGCCCAGCCCACCATTTTGTCCAAGACACCAAAATCAAAGCTTTCTTGCTTCCGGCTTTTTTCATAGCCACACGCAACGTTTGGGAACTTGTACTAAATGTTCCCTCCTGCTGTGTTTGCCCGTCAGGGCACACCTACCATTACCTCTTTAGACTGTCCCCTGAGCTATTCCCAAGGAGAACTATTACTACCTTTACCACAACTACTAAGAAACATGGCTTTCATTTACTGAGCATCTACTGTGTGCTCAGCCCATGAGTTTACATATATGATCTTATTTACTTCTATAATTATCCTAATTTTATAGCTTAGGATACTGAAACACAGAAAGATAAATCCATTTGCCCAACGTCACAGGGGTAGTAGTTGAAAATCCCACCTTTTCAGTGGTGAAAGTGGGATTTGAATCCCGTGAACTTCAAATGCAGGGTACGCAGTGTTAAGCACTGGACTTGATGGACATGCATACACACCCCAACCTGTTCTCCCTATTTCCTTAATAATTTTTTAAATGCTCACTAGTAACAGGAGAATGACATTTTGGAAACGATCAAAACAGGGAAGAATCACATGATAAATAAACTTTTCCTGGGGCCTTTCTAGGGGAAACAGCGTCACCATCTACCTAGTTGCTGCAGCCAGATATCTGAGTCCTCTTGATTCAGTATATTTTCATATATCAGCACATATTCTGATAACTGTGAAGCCGAGTCTTATTTAAATGAACCCACAATTATTCTGTGCAACAGAATTTGAATCCACTAAGATGGTGATTATTCTTCCTGAGCTGTAGACGTTAGTCTCTATTCAGTCTTCAGCCATGAAATTCGTTGAACACATCATGCGAAATCTAATTGTCTGTTGACAAGGGCCATCCCTCCTCTGAACAAGTGAGCTACCCAGCCTAAAATAAATAGAAACTTTATGACTAGCTACATTGTTTTCACTTCTAAACAAACCTCCAGGAAAGAACACCCATTACCAACATATTCGCCCATTGTAAATGGCCATCATTAAAACCAACAAAGTTTAAACCTTTGGAGTGTTTGGAGTTTAGAATTTGGGGAGTTGAGGTGGAGGTTGGAGGAGGTAGCATCCCTTAAAAGAGTACGGAAGGAACCTCCATCTAATCTAAGGAAATTTTCCTAACCTTTAAGGATCTATGTACGCCTTAGTGAGAACAGTAGAATGCAAAAAAATTATTATTTTAAATTTATCAGTATGACATTTTCACACGGGGAAAAGAAATGGAAAGTCTGGCTCACCCATCACAGCTCACGTCCCCAGCTTGGCCAATGGGAGGTGCATTCCTGGTGTCCATGTGATCTCCGTGGCACGGATGGAGGCCAGCAGTGTCCACCCAACAGCAGTGCTCAGAGTCACAGACCCTCTTAAGTCCCCAAGACTCACTCTCCCCATCCTTTACAAACTGCACAGATTGATAAAAAGACACTGTCTGACTCCCTTGTACACTATTGCCAGCCTTGCCATGTTTACTTTTATCCATATTGTAAATACCCCCTTGACTTAGCTGAGACCTTTCATTTTTAAGTGTTTGGAGCCAGGCAGCCTTCCGGTGTCAAAGACCTGAAGTGCTAGAAGAAGCTCCCAGCTTCCACTGAAACAAGCGTGGTCATGGTCTGAGTTTGAAAAGCTCTTTGGCTCACAGCTTAAGAAGCCCTCAGAGCCTAGGAGCATGGTGTTGCCAAATGGAATCAGAACAGTGGCTGTTCTGTGCTCCGTGACACCACTGTTTGCTCTGTGGTTCGCTGTGCCCATGGAATGATCCCGGCCACCCAGAGGAACAAAAGTGGCCGAACTTCAGGTGTGCGCAAAACCGAGCTGCTCGGGAAGTACACAAAGCCTTTTTCCCTGAAAGCAATGTTTTCAAGTATTCATCAAAATACCACTAGGAATTTTTTAGACTTTACAAAGCTATTTTCACCTTACAGAGACGTTCACGCTAACGGTGAAAGAACATTGCATTCTGTAAAGTGCTGCTCTACTAAATCTGTTACAAAAGAGTTGGCTGTAACTTTATTTTAAGGAAGTGTCAGGGGCAATCCAAAAACCAATAGCCAGGACTTCCCTGGTGGCGCACAGGTTAAGAATCTGCCTGCCAATGCAAGGACATGGGTTCGAGCCCTGGTCTGGGAAGATCCCACATGTGGCGGAGCAACTAAGCCCATGCACCACAACTACTGAGCCTGCGCTCTAGAGCCCGCGAGCCACAATTACTGAAGCCCGCGAGCCTAGACCCCATGCTCCGCAACAAGAGAAGCCATCGCAATGAGAAGCCCACACACCGCAACGAAGAGTAGCACCGCTCGCCGAAACTAAGGAAAGCCCGGGCACAGCAACGAAGACCAAACGCAGCCAACAATAAATAAATAAAACCTTCATTAAAAAAAATGAAAGCCAAGAGCCATCTTAAAAAGGAGGTGACAAGCACTCTAACCACGAATAATCAAAAGATCAGTAGGTTTTATAGTTATTAACATTTCTAGCCTTTCCTTATGCTTGTTTATTTAGCTGAAGGCCTAAATGTCATGTTCGTTAGCATATCCAAAGAGAGTCATTTGTTTTCTAACTTGCGGTGATGAATTCCACCTTTTCATTCTTTGTGAGGGGAGATATTTTGAGGAGGGTGCAGTGGAAGGAGGAAGGGTTTTGAAAACAGAAGGATGTTGACTCACGTTCATATTTGACCATTTCACTCTCTGTCGTCTGGGCCAGTTAATTTCAACCCTCTGAGCCACTGTCTCTTTTTCTACAAATGGATGTCACAGGTTTGTAATGGTAGTAAAATAAAACAACGTATGCTGGGGACTGCCATGCAATAGGAGCCCCCCAATTTTTCTAATCCTTTCCTGTGGTAAACATCCCTAACAAGTAGCCACACCTTGTCTGAGTCTCCCCAAGTCCCACGTGCGTCTGAAAAGAGAAGCTGGTTCCCGTGAGGCCTGATCACTCAGGGTGGCGCTGGCCAGGCCCCGTATTGCAGAGGTGCTTTCTATTATTCCCAAATTCTTCTCATTGTTTAAGGCTCTCTGTCCTTTACCCCAGGTCAAAGGAAAGGGTAGGATCTTTACAATAAAAAAACAGACATTTTGATTGGCCGGCCAGTCAAATACTCCCGAATTGCCCCTCTGTGTGCTGAGAAATGACGTAAGCACACCTCCTAAGGAATTCCTCAGCCAGCATTCTTACCTTCCCTTGCTGAAACCTGGGTTGGTCGTTACAACTACTTTTATGGGATTGTAAAAAATCAGATCTGAAAACAAATAGACAAACATCTATGTCTTTGTGCTGCCCTCGAATTGTTATGATTAAAAAGAGACAACTGGGGCTTCCCCGGTGGTGCAGTGGTTGAGAATCTGCCTGCCAATGCAGGGGACACAGGTTTGAGCCCAATGCAGCCAAAAATAAATAAATAAATAAAATTTATTTTTAAAAAAAGAGACAATTGGTTTTTTGGGTTTTTTTTTAGGATGTTGGGGGTAGGAGTTTATTTATTTATTTTTGCTGTGTTGTGTCTTCGTTTCTGTGCGAGGGCTTTCTCTAGTTGTGGCAAGTGGGGGCCACTCTTCATTGCGGTGTGCAGGCCTCTCACTAGCGCGGCCTCTCTTGTTGCGGAGCACAGGCTCCAGACGCGCAGGCTCAGTAGTTGTGGCTCACGGCCCTAGTTGCTCCGCGGCATGTGGGATCCTCCCAGACCAGGGCTCGAATCTGTGTCCCCTGCATTAGCAGGCAGATTCTCAACCACTGCACCACCAGGGAAGCCCCGACAATTGGTTTTAAGTTACATATTCCTTGTATCCTATGCAGCCCTCTAGGGCTAGCTTTCATATTTTGTACACTTAGAGGTCCGACCTATTGACCCAGGTCCTGATGTGCCCACGTCAAGCCGGAAGGGCCACCCTTCCCACTGGCTTTGCAATCAGGAGGCTGACAACCACCAAGCCAGCCACCCGTCAAAGTCCCTGCTGGTGACTCTCTCCCCCAGCAAGCTGACTCCCTTCCCCCACTTTCCCAAACATCTTGGACATCTCAAACAATCCCAATTACACTCAGGTTGTTTAAACAAACAGCAGCACAATTCCCCAGCCCAGAGCCCCAGCTGAGGGATTCCCTTGGGCCCACACTCACCACCTCCTCTCCCCGCCCCCCGCAACCCTAAGCCACTTTCAGGCAAGACAATGGCTCCACGTTTACAGTGGGTAGTTTTGTGCATCTAAATGTTTGCAGACACTTGGTAAAGTGTCCCAGGCCAAGTTTCCAAAGGATAATACCTCCATGTTGCGTTTGTTTAAGCAGCCGATGATCCCAGCTAAGAGAGGGTTGCCACCCCTCTTGAAAAGAGGCTAGAGGCGATGCTGTGGGAGGTTTGGGGCCAATTCCACTGGAACAGGGAATACCTGAGTCCCTCTCTCCACTCCCACTCTCCCTTCCAAGACTGGACGTATGCTACAGAAAGTGTGAAATCAGGCAGTTGGTGGGATTTTAAAAGCATTTCCTAAATAAGACAACTGGGACAGGAACAGGTGCAATTTTTAATTCTGCTGCTGGGCTGAACCTAGGAGATCCACAGGTCCCTATGGAAGGACTGACTATACCTCCCCACTGGGCAGCCCACATCTCGTGAAATCCCAGTCAATGCCCAATGCCTTACGTTTCCTGTTGACAGGTTGAAAAGAAAAAGAACATATCATTCTAACCTCCAAGTCTCTCCAAGCCATTTCTACAAGGGCTGCCACCAAACCCGCAAGGACCAGCTGACAGCTTGATGGGTACCATCTGTAATTCATTTACTCACACAACAATTTCTAGATTATCTATTTAGACCCAATTCAGAATAGTGCATGGATAGGCAACAAAGGTGAAGTCTAGACTCTCACATGTGATAGAAAGTGTTAGGTGTCTTAAGAGAGGAGCAAACATGGACATTTGGAGCTTAGAGAAGAGATGACTTCCGGCTGAGTGGAGGTAAACGGATCAGAAAAAGCTTCTTCAGGGAGGAGCCCTTTGGGTCAGTCCTTGAAGGCTGCAGTCTGCTAATAGGGACAGTTTTATTTTTGCCTTTTTAATCTGTATGCTTTTTTTTTTTTTTTTTGGTACTCGGGCCTCTCACTGTTGTGGCCTCTCCCGTTGCGGAGCACAGGCTCCGGACGCACAGGCCCAGCGGCCATGGTTCACGGACCCAGCCGCTCCGCGGCATGTGGGATCTTCCCAGACCGGGGCACGAACCCGTGTCCCCTGCATCGGCAGGCGGACTCTCAACCACTGCGCCACCAGGGAAGTCCAATCTGTATGCCTTTTATTTCCTTCTCTTGCCTTATGCATTGGGTAGACCTTCCAGCACTATGTTGAATGAGACTTGTCACAGCAGACATCCTTACCTTGTTCCTGATCTTGGGGAGAAGATATTCACGCTTTCACTCAAATATGATGCCAGCTGGAGGTATTTACAGATGTTCTTTAACAAGTTGAGGAGGTTCTCCTCTATTGCTGGTTTTCTGAAAGATTTTTATCAAGAATGAATGTAGAACTTAGTCAAATATGTTCACTGATATAATTGATTGATACCATCATGTGGTTTTTCTTCTCTAGTCTATTAACATGGTGGATTCCACTGACTGATTTTTCAAATATCGAGCCAGTCTTTTTCTTTTTTCTTTTTTTTGACTGCGGTGGGTCTTTGTTGCTGCCCTCAGGCTTTCTGTAGTTACGGTGAGCGGGGGCTACTCCTTATTGCGGTGCGCGGGCTTCTCACTCTGGTGGCTTCTCTTGTTGCGGAGCACAGACTCTAGGCGCGCGGGCTTCAGTAGTTGTGGCACGTAGACTCAGTAATTGTGGCTCGCTGGCTCTAAAGCTCAGGCTCAGTAGCTGTGGCGCACGGACTTAGTTGCTCCATGGCACGTAGGATCTTCCCGGACCAGGGCTCCAACCCATGTCTACTGCATTAGCAGGCGGATTCTTAAGCACTGCACCACCAGGGAAGCCCCTCGAACCAGTCTTGCATCACCGGAGTAGCACTGGATCATTGTGTGTAATTATTTCCATATATTGCTGAAATCTATTTGCTAATATTTTATTAACAATTTTTGAATTTGTATTCATAAAAAATATTGGTCTGTAGTTTTTTGTTTTCTATTGTCCTTGTCTGATTTTGGTAACATGGCAACATTAGCCTCATAAAATGAATTGGGAAGTGTTCCCACTTATATTTCTGGGAAAAAAATTGCGTTAATTCTTGTTTAAAACTTTGGCAGAATTCTCTAGTGACACCATCTTTGCCTAAAGATTTTTGTTATTGATGGAGAATTAATTATGAATTAAATTTCTTTAATAATTATAGGGCTATTTGAATTATCTATTCTATATTGGATGAGTTGTGGTAGTTTGTATTTTTCGAGGAATTGGTCATTTCATCTAAGTTGTCACAGATCTAAATTTATGGGTGTAGAGTTGTTTATAGTATTCCCTTATTGCTTTTTTAAAAAATATATTTATTTATTTATATGGCTATGCCAGGTCTTAATTGCAGCATGTGGGATCTAGTTCCCTGACTAGGATTCTAACCGGGGACCCCCCTGCATTGGGAGCATGGAGTCTTAACAACTGGACCACCCGGGAAGTCCTCTTATTGTCCTTTTGATAGGTTCTTTTTCTTCCAACCTGCCAACAGGATGTAGTGAGAGCTCCTGTTTTATTCCTGATATTGATCATTTGTGTCTTATCTCTTTTTTGTCTCTCTTATTAGAGGTTTGCCAATTTTATTGATTTTTTTTAAAGAATCAGCTCTTTGTTTCATTGACTTTCTCTATTGTTTTCTATTTTCAATTTCATTATTTTCTGCTCATTTCCTTCCTCCTTTTTTTTTTAAACATTTTATTTATTTATTTATTTTATTATTTATTTTTGGCTGTGTTGGGTCCTTGTTGCTGTGTGCGGGCTTTCCCCAGTTGTGACGAGCTGGGTCTACTCTTTGTTGTGGTGCATGAGCTTCTCATTGTGGTGGCTTCTCTTGTTGCGGAGCACAGGCTCTAGGCATGCGGGCTTCAGTAGTTGTGGCACACAGGCTCAGTAGTTGTGGCTCACAGGCAGGCTCTAGATCGCAGGCTCAGTTGTTGTGGCGCACAGGCTTAGTTGCTCCACGGCATGTGGGATCCTCCTGGACCAGGGCTCGAACCCGTGTCCCCTGCATTGGCAAGCAGATTCTTAACCACTGAGCCACCAGGGAAGTCCCTCCTTCCTCCTTTTTGTTGTGAGTTTATTTTCCTTTTCTAGTTCCTTGAGGTGGGAGCTTAGATTATTAATTTGAGACTTTTCCTCTTTTCTTTCTTTCTTTCTTGGCTGTGCTGCATGGCTTGTAGGATCTTAGTTCCCTGACCAGAGGTTGAACCCATGGCCCCTGCAGCGGAAGTGTGGAGTCCTAACCACTGGACCACCAGGGAGGTCCCTCCTCTTTTCTAATGGAAATATCTAATGCTATAAATTTCTCTCTCAGCACTTCTTTAGCTGTACCCCTCAAATCTAAATATGTTGTATTTTCATTTAGTTCAATATATTTGTTTTGTTTTGTTTTTGAGACTTCCAAAAAAGGACTTTTATCTTTGTGTTTAGTTTCCAAATGGTTGGAGAGTCTCCTGTTACCTTTTTGGTGTTGATTCCTAGTTTGATTCCATTGTGGTCATAGATACTCCATAGGATTTCAGTTCTTTTAATCGTATCAGATTGGCCAAAAAGTTCTTTCGGATTTTTCCATAAGCTGTTACAGAAAACCTGAACAAAATTTTCGGCCAACCCAATGTCTTTATATGTGTCTCTATGTGTATCTTTAAATGCATCTTTAATGTATTATATATTTTGTAAATTGAGCTTACTTAAATGCTGTCTACCAATATCCCGAAGAGCTTATTTGTGAGTACTTCCAGGATTCTGTATATCTGAAAATACCATCCCTTTAGACTTTTTATTAGATAAGGCTTTTTTCCAGAGAATGAAACTGAATCTTGGATTAAAGTCTTTTTCATCTGCAATCTTGAAACAAAAAAGTGCCATCAGCTCTCAATGTCCATCATTTGATGTCACATCTTCCTCCTATGCCAGACCGTCCTCCAAATGAGAGAGAATTGGAAGGTGACCAAACAAAGGGATCTATGGGAAGGTGAAGGTCTTTACTTTGCTAAATATCAACTAAGGAGGTCGTAATACACACCCCCACTTTCACCTCTCTATCAATCTTAAAGAGCCATGAAGGAAATAAGAAAGTGTAGGATCATTCTTTTAAAAAGCCCCCAGTTGGTAAGGAAGGTAAAACTGAGGAAATATTTTCCAGGAAAATTGGTAAGATCAAAAAGAGGAATAGATAGGAACAGGAAGATTTTTCCATTCCTTCAACTGACTTTTCTAGTTTTGACTGCTGCAATTTCATAACAGTAAACTATTAACTTACTCTGGGCTCTGAAAAATCCCTTGACTGGCCCTGCTGCTCAGGTGAGTGGGGCCCTGAATATCCTGTGATCCGTATTTCCAAAAGAACTTGTTCATTAACTCCAGTAAAAAAAAAACAGAAGCCTGCGTCCATTCCTTTTACCGGATTACTCTGAGAGGGATGGGCGCTGATTCACTTCCAGAGGCTCTGATGAGCAGGCCAGGGATGTTTTCCCAATAGAGACCAATCCCACTACCCCGAGCCCCTCCTGCTTTTCCCCTCCCAGGATAAACACAAAGCAGAGACCAAGCTCCCAGCAGGATGACCTATAAGTGACCCTTGGACTGACCTAACACTCTGGTCACTCTCACCGACAGGTTTGTTTATCTTGGAACCTTGGAGCCTCTGCACCCAAAAGCTTCGTCTCTAGGCTCCAAGTCTTCCCAAGCGAGCTGTCAGTCACAGCTTAAGTGTGTGTGGGACAGTTGCATGATAGCCTGAGTTTATTTACCAAAACCTGATGTTTATGCTGTTCGGCAATGGGGAGGGCCACGGGCTGCTGAATTTAGTAATTGGGGAGACAACTAAACATCTCCATCAGGCGTTAGCCCTCCCACTACAGAATTATCAGCAGACCCTGATAGCTCGTCTCTCCCTGGGAGATTAAAGATTCCCAGGTGATCTGAATTTGGTGTCTCCAAAGAAGGGGTCTGTGGTCAGGCCTTTCCCCTAGACCTTTTTTCTTTTTTAATTTTTTGGCTGTGACATGCAGCATGCGGGATCTTAGTTCCTCCACAAGTGGTCAAACCCGAGCCCCCTGAAGTGGAAGCGGCGTGGGGTCTTACCAATGGACTGCCAGGGAAGCCCCCCATAGAGCTTATTTTAACGAGCCACATCTCAGGCGAGAGGGAAGCTAAGCCTCATGTTGTGGCTTGTCTGCTAGGACTAGATTTACACTTGATACTGATATCTTGATATTTACCCAAAGAAGACATAAATGTTGTCCCTAGTTTGGGCACTAGGGATGATCAATAAATCCAAAAACAAGGATGAGTGTTAAAATTTTACTAGATTTTTTTTAATAGATTTTATTTTCCCAGATACAGAAATCACTTCAGGAGTTACCACCTGACATGTAGAATTCTGTACTCCTGTTCACATTTCAATGGCAGTCCCAAGGGGATCAAGCCTATTCAGAGGATTGAATTCATTCTTACTCAGGCCCAGTCTTACAGTTTCTTTTCCAATGGTTAAATACGGCAAACACGGGCTTTTAGATAAATGAGGCCTAATCAAGAAAGATGACAAGGTTGATCACAGAAATGGGCTTTTTTCTCCCTCCTAGTAGATTTCAAATAGATCTGAATCTCCAAGGAATGCTTTTATTTGGTAGAGCAGATGAAGAGAGCCAGAACTGTCCCTTCCAAGGGCGGTGCAGAAAGAGGGCTCTCATCCCCTTTTATCCCATTAAAGTCCTGCTGCTCAGAGACTGAGAAGCCCCCTCTATTATCAGCCTTGGCTTAAATAAACCTTCTGCCCCTGCACCCAGCCACCTCCCTCGGTGCTGCAGGCCCCATCCATCACTGTCACCTTTGCAGAGTGGCTGCCATGACAGTTCATGATCATTAACCAGCTCTGGTGTGCTTTGTGTTAAAGTTAAGACACATCAAACACAGAAACTCTGCAGTTCCTTAAAGTTACAGGAGACGTGGATGGGCTGGGCTCCGATGGCAGCCAAACCTGACACCTGGCTTTGACAAAAGGTGAAAATGAGCCCTGGGTCAGGATGCCTCAATATCCATTCCCACTCCTCAACTCCACTCTCAGGGGCAGAAACCGGATGGAAAAGACACAGCGTGAGAATTGGGCTACAGAAAAAAGAGAACGTGAGCAAAGGACACAGCAACACTGCTTCTTAAATCGCCCCTCCCTCCCGTGCTGTTGCCCCGCCCTCCCGTGCTGGTGCCCCGCCCCCAACTCCCCGGGCAGAAAGGTTGACTTCCAGAGAGAACGCTCAGTAAAATACCTCCCGCTCTCCTTGGCGCTCTCGTCTTCTGAACCATTTCACAAACCTTCTTATTTATGGCCTCAAATCCCTGAACCAAATGGAAACTGAAAAGTGTCTCTTTCCATTTCACAAAGGTTTATAATATGTAAGTAGCAGAGTCCACGAAAGGTACTTGTGTAATTGGGCGATCCTGCTTACATGTCATGATTTCCCTCTGGGCCCACTGTTTAACGAAGATGTTTGCTTTTCTTATCGTGACTTTTCTGCAACCAGGACCAGCTTGAGGGAAATGACCTTGAGAGGAAGTCTGAGAAGGAAGGGGGAGCTGGCTCTGCCAGCTAATATATAAAAATTAAATGACAAAAAGAGAAACAAACAAGCAGCGCATCACCATCCTGCCATCAAAGCAAAGGAGTATGCATGCAACTCCTTCATTCAAATGACATTTATTCATTCAAATGACGTTTATTCAGTCCCTCCCAAGTGCCCCAGGGCTATAAAGAACAAAAAGTGGGTCATAATTCTTAAGGAGCTTAGAGTCTGTGAAGATAAACAAATAAAGTATCTACAAGAGAGATAGGCACTGGGGGAGCAGGGAGTGGAGGAGGGATCAGGACAGGATGTCTCGAGAAGACCTTCCAGGGGATGTGGCCAGTTGGCTGGGTCTTAAGGTATAAGCAAGGGTTCAGCAGAGAAGTGGGAGGTGAAGACACGCAAAGGTACAACATTAATGATAGCTAGCATTTATTAAGCGTATACTAAAATCCAGACTCTTGAGCACTTGTAAGGATGCTGGTCTGAACTGAGATTGTTAAAGCCCAGAGGATTTCAACAACTTAGTTTAAAGAAAAGAACGTAGGGGGGCTTCCCTGGTGGCGCAGTGGTTAAGAATCTGCCTGCCAATGCAGGGGACACGGGTTCGAGCCCTGGTCCGGGGAAGATCCCACATGCCGCGGAGCAACTAAGCCCGTGCGCCACAACTACTGAGCCTGTGCTCTAGAGCCCGTGAGCCACAACTACTGAGTCAGCGTGCCACAACTACTGAAGCCTGCACGCCTAGAGCCCATGCTCTGCACGCAAGAGAAGTCCTCTGCAATGAGAAGACCGCGCACTGCAAAGAAGAGTAGCCCCTGCTCACCGTAAACTAGATAAAGCCCGTGCACAGCAAAGAAGACCCAATGTAGCCAAAAATAAATAAATAAAACAAATTTATTTTTTAAAAAAAAGAATGTAGGGTATCTCAGTAATCACTTTTATATTGATTACATGTTGAAATGATCCCATGATGGACACATTGGGTTAAAGAAGATCTATTAATTAATAGAATAAATCTAATGAATTAGATACTAATAAATTATTAATAAATTAATAAAGAAGAGCTATTGACTAATTTCACCTGTTCCTTTTTTTTTTTTAACAACACACAAATGCTTTTTACTACATAAACAGAAAATACTTTAAAAATCCTAACTCTCCCAATGGGTCACTTTTTATCACTTTCTTTTCTTTTTTTTTTTTTTTTTTTTTTAAATATAGTTGATTTATAAATCTAATGAATTAGATACTAATAAATTATTAATAAATTAATAAAGAAGAGCTATTGACTAATTTCACCTGTTCCTTTTTTTTTTTTAACAACACACAAATGCTTTTTACTACATAAACAGAAAATACTTTAAAAATCCTAACTCTCCCAATGGGTCACTTTTTATCACTTTCTTTTCTTTTTTTTTTTTTTTTGTATTGAAGTATAGTTGATTTACAATGGTCCACTTGTTTTTTAAAGTGACTACGAAAAAATTTGAAATTACGTATGTGTCTCACATTTGTAGCTCCCCTTATATTTCCATTGTACACAGACTCTCTTTAATCCTCCCAGCAACCATGCGAGTTTTCTATCTTCATTTTTCAGATGAGAAAGTGAAGACCTAGTAAAGTGAAATCCTGTGCCTACAGCCCACAGCTGGTTAAGTAACAGGAAAGAGGAAGTTTTCAAGGGTTCAGTGCATGTTGGCAGTTTCCAGCTGGACAATGTAGAGCTAGAAAGGTAGGGAAGGAAGCAAGAAAGAACAGAGCAAAGCAACTTGATATATTTATGTGTGCTTGTTGTTTAAAAATTCAAAAACTATAAAGGAATAGAGAGGCATATAAGGATTCCTCCAACCCAACCCACTCGCTGCCACCATTTGCTTGGTTTCCCTAAGAGGTACTCAAGCATGTATATATATGATTTAATATATGATACATATTATATGTGTGTTTTATACACATAAAAGTATATATATTTTATATAAGTGTATATGTAAAATCCCCCATCCTGTACCAATGGCCTGGCTCATTTTTTAGCTGTTTCATACATGGGACCAATAAGATTTTGCTGAAAAACAGGTTCTTCTGCTTTACAAACACTCTTAAAACTACTTATTATAGAACCTCTGAGGCTCCTTTGAGCTCAAAAATCCTTTGACTTTGGAGTAGTATAATTTTATTGTTCGGTTCTGCTCTTCCACCGTATTATTGGTTATCGGTTTGATTTATTTAATCTGAAATTCTTGGCCAAAACAAGGCCCTTCATTACAACATTGCTCCTGTGGGAAACGTGATTTTGCTTTCCAACAGGTCACTTTAAGATAGAGAGCAGGGCTTCCCTGGTGGCGCAGTGGTTGAGAGTCTGCCTGCTGATGCAGGGGATGCGGGTTCATGCCCCAGTCTGGGAGGATCCCAATGTTCAGTTGTACTGTGTTTTTGCCTTATATACCTATGGATACAATGGAAATTGAAAGAAAATTATTTCTATTTGTCCAAAAAGACAAATTAAGCTTCCTGCTGCTTAACTGAATGATGGCTTTTGCTTTACCCCATGTATTAATGTTTCAAATCCCAGCTTCAGCTTTTGAATAGTTCAGTGGCCTTAGGTACATTATTTAACTTCCTCCTTGGTTGAGAAGTTAAATAGAACGTAGGGATAATAATATCTACCTCAAGGGATAAGGAGGAATAAATGAAATAATATGTGTAAAGGTGCTTAGTTTAGCTCCCTGAATATAATAAACACTAAATAAGTGTAATTTACTTTAATTTTTTTTTTTTTTTTTTTTTTTTTTTTAAAAAAAAATGCGATACACGGGCCTCTCACTGTTGTGGCCTCTCCCGTTGCGGAGCACAGGCTCCGGACGTACAGGCTCAGCGGCCATGGCTCACAGGCCCAGCCGCTCCGCGGCATGTGGATCCTCCTGGACCGGGGCACAAACCCGTGTCCCCTGCATCGGCAGGTGGACTCTCAACCACTGCGCCACCAGGGAAGCCCTACTTTAATTATTACTACTAGACTTATCTTTATTGACCTTTACTATGTGCATACCATGTAAAATGGGTGAATTTTATTGCCTATCTCATAGGACTACTTTGTGGATTGAATGAAATAATACATATTAAACACTTCTAGTACCAGGGCCATGTAAGCACTCAATATCTTTTTTTTTTTTTTTTTTGACTGTACCACAAGGCTTGCCCACAAATCCCTTAGTTCCCCAACCAGGGATTGAACCCACGCCCTCGGCAGTGAAAGCACAGAGTCCTAACCACCAGACCACCAGGGAATTCCCTCAATATCATATTATATCCTTGTAGCTTGTATCATGTAAGCTATAACCTTTAAACTATAATGGCATGATATTATAGTTGTATACTTATAGTATTAAATGTAAAAACTAATCATATTATCAAGCTTACTTTCTTAATGTTATTCTAAATTATTGCTAATCATGCTGGGCTTTTATGCTCAAAAAGGTGATATTTAATACCAAAGAACACACACTGCTTTTCCATGTCACTCAAAGTCCTCGAGCATAGCACTTCCTTAATTAAAACCCTCATCATACCCAAGGCCAGATCAGTTCTAGATATTGTTTAACAAGCTAGAGAGACTAAGGGTGTGAGTCACCTCTGGACATAATTCAAATCTCCTTCAACAAGCCCTCCCGCCACACCTCCAACACACAGGCCTCTAGGCTTAGAAAAGTGATTCTCAAACCCTGGCTCTGGTGTGTCATTGACCTCTAAGGCAGCCGGCCTGCGGCTCCTGGTGTGACAGGGCAGAAACTACCGTCATTCAGGAGGTGAGCCGTAGGCCACACCGGGTCCAAGCTGGCCCAAGGAGCCACCGCACAGCTCGGTGGCCTGTGTACCAACCTTGTCAGGGGTTATGTGGTGCCAATGGCTCACACAACTGCATCCTGACTTTGGGCATTATTAGATTTTTATTTACCAGCAGGAAAACCAAGTGCCGTAATTTGTATTACTCTATTTTGAAAGGACAAAACAAGAGCGAAGAATCAACTGCCCCAGGTCGGAGCCCCTGGAGCTCGTGGGGCAATACGTCGGCACCAGCCCTGCTTTCAAGCCCACAGAGGCTGGTGCCAGGAGACTGGGTCCTGGAGGAGTTAGGGCCTAACCAAGGTCCAGGCAAGTCAGTCAGGTGGGGTCACTGGCCAGCACTGAGGATATTTGCTCCCAGAATCTTAATAAAGCTTTCCCCAAGTGGGGCTTCCCTGGTGGCACAGTGGTTAAGAATCCACCTGCCAATGCAGGGGACGTGGGTTCGATCCTTGCTCCGGGAAGATCCCACATGCTGTGGAGCAACTAAGCCCGTGCGCCACAACTACAGAGCCTGTGCTCTAGAGCCCGCGAGCCACAACTACTGAAGCCCGGGTGCCTAGAGCCTGTGCTCCGCAACAAGAGAAGCCACTGCAGTGAGAAGCCCGCGCACCGCAACGAAGAGTAGTCCCTGCTCAACGCGACTAAAGAAAGCTCACGTGCAGCAACAAAGACCCAACGCAGCCGAAAAATAAATAAATAAATACATTTATAATAAAGAAATATATTTTAAATATAAATAAATAAACTTTACCCTCAGAAAGGCAAAGCTCTGTGTGGGTGTGAAAAATGGACCTTGATGAAACTGGTAAAGTTGGGACAAGAGGAGAGAGTCTTTTCTTTTCTGTCATCAAACTGCAAACAAGGCTGAACAAATGAATGTGACCTTCGGGGGAGGAGGGGAGGAGGGACACATTGCTTAAAACCAAACCTGGGAAGTCTGAATCCAAAAGCAGAGATGTTTCTGAATGAGTGACGAAGCTTTTATTGACATTGTGACATTCTATTCCGGCCTCTCCCTCAGTGCCATTATTTACGGAGTTGTGCTTGTAAGTGCGAACTTATGTATGTTTGCATCTTTCATCCCAAAGGCCTTTTCACAAATCCTAAGAGCATCCCTTGAGGCCAGGGAAGAGAAGTGCTCACACAGGTTCCCAGTTCTAAGGCCCTGCCTGCGACCAGGGGCCGAGGAGAGACAGTGCCCCTACTGTTGCCAAAGGGAAGCACCAAGCCTCTGTCCGTCAGCAATTAGGACACAGAGGGGAGAGGTTAAAGGTCAGGAGTGAGCATTACTCTCCTCTGGTCCCTGGTCATAGAACCATTCCTCCTACGGGGCCAGCTCAGGGAAAACAAAGGAAGCCATAAAAATCTGGCTTCCTGACATACCCGATCATACCCACTATGACACACTTTGGGTAAGTCTGGAAACCGGTATAACCATTTTCGAGGCAATCTGGCCATGGCTACCAAAATGTAAATATGTGTTTCTTTTGATTCAGCAATTCTTCTTCTAGAAATCCACCATACCAGCATTCTCACCTATGTGTGTAAGAATATTCCCTACAGCATTTTTATTTACTGTAGCATCGTTTTGCGAAAGCAAAAGCTAGAAACCATCTAAATGCCTACCCATAAAAGAATGAAGTTAAATAAACTATCGTGCAGATAAATCTATGCAGCTGTTACAAGGAATGAAATAAATCTATAGAGAGAGACACGGAAAGACAGTTGAGATGGTTCTAAAAACACATTCAAGACTCATAAGTCATACTCTGCTCCTGCAGTTAGACTATTTGCATGTTAACAGAAGGCAAGGGTGTGCGAAGCAAGAAGTGAGTCTTGATGAGTGAAATGTGCAGATAGTCTCAGGCCAATATAACAAGCACCCTCAAACCCTCAAACCCACCACCCAGAATAAAAGCAAGCGACTGGACAATAACCCAAGTTTAACCAGATAAGCCCAACCTCGACCCCTTCCTCCTCTCCTGATCACCACATCCTCACTCTTCTTTATAAACAGTTGTATCGACTCTGCAGATGGTCCCTAACTTAACGGTGGTCGAGGATGATCTGTATATGCATATTTTAAAGTATATAGCTTTATTTTAGTTGGTTTTTTAAAATAAATTTATTTATTTATTTTTGGCTGCGTTGGGTCATCGTTGCTGCGCGCAGGCTTTCTCTAGTTGCGACGAGCGGGGGCTACTCTTCCTTGAGGTGCGCGGGCTTCTCATTGCGGTGGCTTCTCTCGTTGCAGAGCACGGGCTCTAGGCACGCGGGCTTCAGTAGTTGTGGTGCCCGGGCTTAGTTGCTCCGCGGGCAAGTGAGATCTTCCCGGACCAGGGCTCGAACCTGTGTCCCTGCATCGGCAGGCAGATTCTTAACCACTGCACCACCAGGGAAGTCCCTATTTTAGTTTAGTTTAGTTTAGTTTTAGTTTTAGTTTTTTTGCGGTACGCGGGCCTCTCACTGTTGTGGCATCTCCCGTTGCGGAGCACAAGCTCCGGACGCGCAGGCTCAGCAGCCATGGCTCCACGGGCCCAGCGGCTCCGCGGCATGTGGGATCTTCCCGGACCGGGGCACAAACCCGTGTACCCTGCATCGACAGGCGGACTCCCAACCACTGCACCACCAGGGAAACCTTAGTTATTTTTAATTATTAAAAAAAGTGTATTGGCTGGTGGGAAACAGCAGCATAGCACAGGGGGATCGGCTCAGTGCTTTGCGATGACCTAGAGGGGTGGGATAGGGAGGATGGGAGGGAGGCTCAAAAGGGAGGGGAAACGGGGACATGTGTATTCATATAGCTGATTCCCTTTGTTGTGCAACAGAAACTAACACAGTATTGTGAAGCAATTAGACTCCAATAAAGGTTTTTTTTTTTTAAGTGTATTATGGGAATTCCCTGGCGGTCCAGTGGTTAGGACTCGGCATTTTCACTGCCGGAGCCCAGGTTCAATACCTGGTCGGGGAACTAAGATCCTGCAAGCCTCCTGACGTGGCCAGAAAAAAAGGGAGTGGAGTGGGTATTATGCTGTTTGTAGTCTTTTGGAACTTATTTCTTCACTTAATATATGTGCAAATTCATTCACATTGTTGCATATTGTTTAGTTCATACATTTGACTGCAGTGAAATATTTATTCATCCACTTTCCTGATGTTTCCAGTTTTTTGCTATTGTGAGAAGGACTGTTTGATCATTCTTGTGCATGCCTTCTACTGTTGTTATTGTCGTCGTCATTGTTGTTATGCAGGCGTCACTCTTTGGTGCATACCATGGAGTGGAACTCTGTTATAAAGTCTGTAAACGGTGCACTTTAGGGACCAATCAACTTTTCAAAGTTGATCGTACGAATCTACTCCCACTAGCCAAGCGTTAGAGATCTCTCTTTAGATTTGAATCCTCTCCAACGTTTAGTATTGTCAGACTTTTTGATTGTTGCCAATTGAAAGGTTGTCGCGGTGAACTTGATTTGCATCTCACTGACCACTGAGGATACTGGATATCTCTTTTTTTTAATTAATTAATTAATTGATTGATTAATTAATTAATTTTGGCTGTGTTGGGTCTTCGTTGCTGTGCACGGCCTTTCTCTGGTTGCGGTGAGCGGGGGCTGCTCTTCGTTGCGGTGCACAGGCTTCTCATTGCGGTGGCTTCTGGATCTTGGCCACGTGTATTTTCTGTGAAATGCCTACTTGTGTCTTTTGCAGACGCTTCTCTTGGGTTGTCTGTGGTCTAGGTCAGCCTTGCTGGTGTCTGAAATGGAAATTCCAGGGGAAACATTTTTAAACGAAACTCGGTTTCACCTGCCAGGAGACGGGATTGGAGGGACATAAGGAACCATAAGAGGCCGGTTTTCAGTAGAGGGAGTTCAGCAAAAGTCTGAGCATGAAATCCTAGGCAGCAGAGACCCCAGGAGGTGAGTGGGGCTGGAAGCTCAGACCAGCTGTCAAATTCTCCCCTTTCCTGCTTGCTACCTGTGGCAGCAGCAAATCTCCGGTGCCCTGGGCCAGGGGCTTCCCGCACTTTCCGCAGCACCTGACAGGAGCCCTCAGCACCTAACGTTTGGTGTCACTTCCGGAGAGAACAGAACCACAGGCTCAGATGACTACCCAAGTCATTTGGCAACCGATGCAGTCACTGTAGCTCTGCTTTCCAGCCTTTAGGAAACAAATTTCCAGAGATTTCTGAGGAGTGAGGGAAGAACCTACACAGACACAAATTTTCCAATTCATACCTCGGAAACTGCAGGCCCAGTTCTTTTAAGAAAATAGATTGAATTTCAAGAGGAGACAAATACATGGGAAGCACAGAGCACACTGCTTCTATGTATGGCCGCTTCCAGCTCTGCTCTAGACCAAACCATTTTAAGCATCACAAATCACCCCCTCGGCCCACTCTGTGGTTGCAGTTTATCCATGCTTCCAGGAGCCTCGCAAAGCCTCCCCCGAAGCAGTCCTCATTAGGATCCAAAGGGATCACTTCCTGTCCTTCCCGAGATCTCCTGTCCCAGTCGTGTCTACCAGCCGCCATCTTTCTTTAATTATCAATTAATTTCTTCCTTATGACCTTAGAGGCCTTTCTCCCCATCCTGGCCCCACAAACTCCCATTCTCATTCCTCCCCACTTTGCTAACACCTGACATCAGCCTGTCTCTCTGGCCACAGATGAGGTGAGATCAGGGTGATCTGCCTTTGACTTAGGTCTTGTGTACTGGGGCAAAGACCACCCAGGATGGACATGAGCCATCAAGAGGAAAAGGGAAGGTGAGGCTCAAATTGAAGATGAAGTCTTTGGTTTTCCTAACTTTAAATGGAAATCATCGAAGAAAATGCTTTGAGTAGTGGTGTGTGTGTACATTTTTTATTGTGCATACCATATAATTAACCTTTTTTTTAATCTTTTTTTTTTTTTGGCCGTGCCTCGCAACTTGCAGGACCTTAGTTCCCCAACCAGAGATTGAACCTGTGCCCCCTGCAGTGGAAGGGCAGAGTCCTAACCACTGGACCACCAGGAAAATCCCCCCATTTTAACCATTTTTAAGTACACAGTTCAGTGGCCTTAAGTATTCACATTGTTGTGCAATCATCACCATCAACCATCTCCAGAACCTTTTCATCATTCCAAACTGAAACTCTGTCCCCATTAAACACTACTTCCTATTCTCCCCTCCCTCCAGCCCCTGGCAACCATCATCCCACTTTCTGTCTTTATGAATTTAACTATTCTAAGTACATCATACAAGTGGAACCATACAATACCTGTCCTTTTGTGTCTGGCTTATTTTATTTAACAAAGTGTTTCCCAGATTCATCTATGTTATACATGTATCAGAATTTCACTCCTTTTTAAGACTGAATGATATTCAATTGTGCATATATACCATATCTTTTTTATACATTCATCTGTTGATGGACACTTGGGTTGTTTCCACCTTTTGGCAATTGTAAACAATGCTGCTACGAACATGGGTATACAAATATCTGTTTGATGAGTAGTGTTTTTAAACATTTTAAATTGTTTTTTGGGCTTCCCTGGTGACGCAGTGCTTAAGAATCCTCCTGCCAATGCAGGAGACACGGGTTCAAGCCCTGGTCTGGGAAGATCCCACATGCCGCTGAGCAAATAAGCCTGTGCGCCACAACTACTGAGCCTGCGCGCCTTGCGCCTGTGCTCTGCAACAAGCGAAGCCACCGCAGTGAGAAGCCCGCGCACTGCAACGAAGAGTAGCCCCCACTCGCTGCAACCAGAGAAAGCCCGCACGCAGCAACCAAAACCCAACACAGCCAATAAATATTTAAAAAAATAAAATTATGTCTTTCTCCAAATGCACAAACTACCTTGTGCCTATCTAAAAGGCTAGTAAAAACTGACCAACGGTCTAGGATACCCCATCATAATGACCAGTTTTAAGATAGGAGCCAACGGGCTTCCCTTGTGGCGCAGTGGTTGAGGGTCCACCTGCCGATGCAGGGGACATGGGTTCGTGCCCCGGTCCGGGAAGATCTCACATGCCGCGGAGCGGCTGGGCCTGTGAGCCATGGCCGCTGAGCCTGCGCATCCAGAGCCTGTGCTCCACGACGGGAGAGGCCACAACAGGGAGAGGCCCGCGTACCGTGAAAAAAAAAAAAAAAAGATAGGAGCCAAGGACCATGCATTTTCTGGGTTCTGCTCCGTTCCCATCGTGCTCAGCACCTGGGGTACATCCAATCAATACAGACTGCTGGGGACACAGGTTACACTTATAACGTGGGTTCTGGCCATGGCTAGACTTCACAAAGGGCCACCGGGGCCCGGGTTATCAAAGGGTTATTTAGCCCTCATTTTGATTAGCCAAGTACTTTATAATCATTTACTAATAGATCTTTTCCATCATCACCAGCCATCACCCAGTATGTGGAAATGGAGTATTTGGATAGTGAGGGAGCCAATTTCATGTGAGCTGTACGTGCAAATATAGGTGCAACCATAGAGACCAAACTTGCTTTGCTCTTGGGAAATAAGCATAAATGTTAAATGTGTTGTTCTGAGCAAAGCCATAGTCCTGAGGCTAGAATGTGGTCCATTGTACCTGACCATGGCGTCCAAAAGGATGGCATTAAGAGGTATGAGCCTTCACTGACTCCACTCCATGTCCTCCCCGAAATCCTTAGAGTTTATAGTGGTAAGAGGACAGTAGGGTGAGAAGCACAACACATAACAGCTGATCCCCAAGAAGGTAAACCCAGGTGATATAACTGCTTGGCAACCTGCCGCAGTGACCTCATAACACCATCGATCGTTCAATAATGCCAACACATGGGACTTTCAAATCCCACTCGAAACTGCAATTTTCACAACCTTTTACTGATCTTGGCTTGTGGGATTACACAGAGTTTTAAATTCCATTTTTTCAAGTGAACATATGTTATATTTTAAATGAAACAAATGTAGCGCATTTTATTTGAATCATATTTAACATATAAACACCACTTGCATTGGTGGTCATATTAATTTTTATGTCACATATATTAAATCATACATTTTATATGTGTAAAATATTTCACAAATTTAAGAATTAATTTGTATGTGTTAGCTATTCTTACACTGTTATTTTTCCATTTTTTCGGCCACAATATTTCCATTACACATTTCCATATCATACCCTGAACTAGTGAATTTTCTGATGAATTCAATTTATTTTCTTATTAATTCTCTGGCTTAAGGAATAGTGCACCAGAAGGTGGCAAGCAGGTGCCAGAAAGTTCACTTATGCAAAAATTATGACACATCCTTATTTCCTATCTGAAACGGAAACTGAAAAGACAATAAAAGATAGTTACTTGGTAACAGAGGATCTGCACTTTGCAAATCATGAGTAGTCACATCGTTTTATTTTTTATACATTTATTTATTTATTTTTGGCTGTGTTGGGTCTTCATTGCTGCACACTGGCTTTCTCTAGTTGTTGTGAGCAGGGGCTACTCTTTGTTGCGGTGCGCAGGCTTCTCATTGCAACGGCTTCTCTTGTTGTGGAGCACGGGCTTTAGGTGTGTGGGCTTCAGTAGTTGTGGCTCGTGGGCTCTAGAGTGCAGGCTCAGTAGTTGTGGCGCACGGACTTAGTTGCTCCGTGGCATGTGGGATCTTCCCGGACCAGAGCTTGAACCTGTGTCCCCTGCATTGGCAGGTGGATTCTTAACCACTGCGCCACCAGGGAAGTCCCTGAGTAGTCAAATCTTAATGACCTCATTCAATACATTCATTTCTTCATTAAGCATCTATCCAATGCCTTTTATGTGTGAGATCCCAGAGATGCCGAGATGAATAAAAACTCTTTCCCAAGGAGCCTCACTCTCAAGTGATTCTATAAACCATTTGTTGGCAAACACTGGTCCCTGGGCCAAATACAGCTCACATCTTGTTTTTTGTAAATAAAGTTTTATTGGAACACAGCCATGCTCATTATTATTGTCTGTGATTGCTTTCATGCTGCAATGGCAAGGTAGAGTAGCTGTAACAAAGACCATATGACCATAAGCCTAAAATATTTACTAGCTAGCCCTTGATAGAAAATACTTGCCAACCCTTGCTCCTGAGGAATGAAATAACTCCTTAATTTTAGAAAGTTCTTAGAAGAACTAACTTCACTCCCAAATGCTCTGAGAACTCAGGAAAGGTGCTGTTGCAACTCAAAGTGAGGTCCACAGACCCATAGCATCAGCATCACCTGGGAACTTAGAAATGCCGAATCTCAGGTCCCACCCCAGAACTACTGAATCAGAATCTGCAAGTGAACAAAATCCCCAGGTGATTCATATATAAAGTTTGAGAATCACTGTTTGTGTTAGTCAGGGTTCTCCAGAGAAACAGAACCAATAGAGTGTGCATGCATGTGTGTGTATGTGTGTAACCGGAGAGAGGAAGAGAGATTTGTCTTAAGGCACTGGCTCTTGTGACTCTGAGGGCTGGCAACTCTGAAATCTGCAGGGCAGATGGGCAGGCTGGAAATTCCAGCAAGAGCTGATGTTGGAGTCTTGAGTTGAAGGCAGTCTGGAGACAAGATCTTTCTTTTCCCAGGGACCTCAATCTTTTCTCTTTAGGCCTTCAACTGATTGGATGAGGCCCACCCACATTATGGAGGGAAATCTGCTTTACTCAAATTCCACAGATTGAAATGTTAGTCACATCTAAAGAATATCTTCACAGCAACATCTAGCCTGGCGTTTGACCAAACAACTGGCACCATAGCTTAGCTGAGTTGACAAAAGATTAGCCATCACACATTTTTAGGTGGAAAAGTCAGAGAATTTGAACCATCACACTGTTTTAGGTGGAAAACGTAGAGGTCAGGGAGGAACAGGGGTAGACCTGTGGCCAATACGTGAAGTTGGTGAAAGTGGGTCTTCTCTAATGGTCAAATATCCTTTCTAGAATCTACCTCAGCCATGTATGCAACCTCCCAGGCTCCACACCGGCTACCTCTGGATCTACATGGTCCAATACCATAACCACCAACCACAACTGGCTACTGAACACTGGACCTGTGGCTGGTCCAAACTGGGATGTGCTCTAAGTGCGAAATACACACCAGATTTCAAAGATTTAGCATTAAAAAAACTCAATAATGTTTATATCGATTGTATGCTGAAATGATATTTTAGGTATATAGGGTTAAATAAAATAAGTTATTTAAATTAATTTCACCTATTTCTTTTTTACTTTTTTTAATGTGGCTATTGGAAACTTTTACATTATATATGTGGCTTGCATGCTATGTCTAGGGCCAGAGCTGCTCTAGACACTTGTACTCTGTTATGGACTGAATTGTTTCTCCCCCAAAATTCATATGTTGACGCCCTAAGCCCTAGTGTGACTGTATTTGGAGATAGGGCCTTAAAGGAGTAATTACGGTTAAATGAGATCGTATAAGTGGGGCCCTGATTTGATAGGACCAGTGTTC
The DNA here is from genome assembly GCF_003031525.2 of Neophocaena asiaeorientalis asiaeorientalis. Taxonomy (NCBI): domain Eukaryota; kingdom Metazoa; phylum Chordata; class Mammalia; order Artiodactyla; family Phocoenidae; genus Neophocaena; species Neophocaena asiaeorientalis. Next base: position 3,712,398 of record NW_020174563.1, read on the forward strand.
TTATAAGAAAAGGAAGAGACACCTGATGCAGGTGCACAGAGAAAAGGCCATGTGAGAACACAGTGAAAAGACAGTTATCTACAAGCCAAGGAGAGAGTTCTTACCAGAAAATAAACCCTGCTGACATCTTGATCTTGGATTTCCAGTTTCCAGACTGTGAGAAAATAAATTTCTGTTGTTTAAGCCCCCCAGGCCATGATGTTCCGTCATGGCAGCCCTAGCAGGTTAGAACGCCATTCAAAGTGCGATCCATAGACCAGCAGCATCAGGATTACCTAGGAGTTTGTTAGAAATACAGAATCTCAGGCTCCACCCCAGACCACTAGAACCAGAATCTGCATTTTCACAAGATCCCCGGGGGTTTGAGGAGCCCTGCCCAGGAGGACATTTGTCAGGGTTTCTAAGAAGGATGGGGAAAGAGATGTAGGAGAGGAGTGTGGTGGGGTGAGGAAGACAGAAGGCTTTGCCTGGTGGCCTCTGCTCCTCAGGGAGAACAAACACGTAAGAGCCTGAGAATTCGAATCCCCGGCCCAGGAGCTTCACTCCTTCCGATCCTAATGATTAGAATCACTGTTTTCAGAGCTGGCGGGGATCCTTCAGAAGATATTGAGTTCACATCCCTGAGGGGTCACTGTGACTGATCCAGGGCCACTCAGGAGGGATGAGAATCCAGCCTCCTCGCTCCCAATCTAAAGCCCTTTGCTACTGTTTAATTTAAATCAGCATGAAAATTCTGACAAGTAGTTACAATTCCAAGAGTCTCATGGGTCTGGGGTTGTTTGTTCGCTTGCTTGCTTGCTTGCTTGTTTGTTTAAATACAGAGAAGCCAGTCCTGAGCTGGTCTTGGGAAAGGAGAGAAAACGGGCCGAGTCCCGTGGACCCTTGGGGCAACTCCACACTCTAATACCAACCACATGTTCTCTGCATGTCTGACGGGGATCCCACACTTCTCACTGCAAGCTTTCTACTAAAGGTTACCATATGCCATAGGAATGTTTCACCACCACAAACTGGCCATATAAGCTGAGAGCTTTAAATTACTGCACAGTCAGAGCAAGTTAATCTATGCCTTGATTATCGGTGTGTCTGGCTATCTAAAGACGTCCCTGGCATGGAGCTGTAACTCATGACTGACTTGCTAATTTGAAATATAGTTGTGTGCCTCCATGGTACACACACACACACACACACACAGATGTACGTTACAGTGGAGTTTGCAGATGGATTGAATGCATTATCAAGTCTGTCCTCCATTAATTCCTATAGATGTATTGTTGCCTGGGAGCTGGAGAATTATCACGCAGTTGAAAGTCACAGTGGGGAAGCTTGTAGAAGGGAAAAGCAGATGGAGGAGATGTTAAAGAGGGACAAATGAGAAGTAGGTGAAAAGTAAATTGCTATTGCTGCCTGGGGCTGGACTGAAAGTCAGTTCCAGAGGTTTCAGGTGGACTGATTGCGATCCAAAACTCAGCTTTGCCTCTTGAGTGGGCAAAGACATTTAATCTCTTGGTCTCAGTTTACTTACCTGTAAGAATGGGAATAATAAGACTTCTTTTCTGGAATTTAAATGAGAAGATACAGAAAATGCACATAGTAAGGTCTCCGTTAATGTCCATTTTCTTTCTTTTCTTCTGTCCTTCCTTTCTTTCTATTGAAACTGAGATGCTGACAAGATAAGGTTCTTTTCTCCCGCCCAGTAAGAGGAGAAATTATGGACAGACAGATACAGTAAGATTGTCTTCAGGGACATTGATTGCTTTGATTTGATTGATTTATTGAGCTGCTCAGTACTTTTCACAGTTATCAGAGAACATAATTATCACAAGTGGTAAACAATGATGGTCTATTAATAAAACATAAAATTAGCAGAAGGAACAGCAATAATAATATAATCAGAGCTGTATGCTGGAAATGTAAGCTAGTGATCTTTGTAACTGAATGTTTCATACACTGCCAATGGACATGTCAAATCTGTCTATTTCTGTTGGCACAAATTTAGAAGGTAGCCCTTGCAGAGAACTTTAGAACCTGTGAGAGATTTTGTTTTTTTAATCCCAACAGTATATTTTTAGAATGTCCTTGGCAAATAGGGCCTGTCCAGGTAAAGCATGTTACAATATTGCTCTATTATTTCAGGTGTCAAGGACACTTAGATGAGAAATAAAGTCTCTCCCTGTATGAAGGGATTGTGTGGGATCTTGGTCAGCTTTGCAGCTCTTTAAGTGAAGGACTAGTCCAACTAGACCAAGAGCCATGGCCAAAGCCAGAGGAGAACCACTGGCTTGTCAGCCCATCCCTGGACTTCAGGACTTGGGAATCCAGAGGCACTCTCTCCAAGGAGCTTTCCATCTACTTCTGCCAACTTGTTCCCTAAATCACCAGAAAACAAAACTTTTTTGGGCCCTTAACTACACGCCAGAAATATGTATTAACTCATTCAACCCTCAAAATAATCCTATATATTAGGAAATATTGCGTCCTTTACACAGGTTAACTAAGACTCAGAGAGGTTAGTTAACTTGCCCAAGTTCACCAAGCAGCAGATGGTGAACTGGGAATTGAATTCAAATATGGCAAGATGCTGCTGCTTCCCAAGTTAGAGGCATTTCCTCAGCCCCTTAGAGCTTTAGCTTATACCTGTTTTACAAACTTATTCTGTTTCCCTGGTATCTCCTTCTCCTTCAGATAAGAAAATGTCCAAGATGCTTTTCAAAATAGTATTGACACCTTCACCTACATCAGAAATGACTACTCTCTTTTAGCTAAGACACTTCGGTGATCTCATTGCATCTTGTAAACACTCCTGCATTTTTTTTAATATGTACATTTCACCCTCTTTCTTTGGCTTCTCTAAACTCACAAAGCTGCTGTCTTGGCCACTATCTGCTATAAATTCATTCATTCGTTTGAATGTCCATTGAGGGTCTGCTCTGAGTCAGGGACTGTGTTCTTCCCTGGAAAGATAAATATTAATAAGTTCTCAAGGTATTCCCAGTCTAGTGGGGATGACAGTCATGCAAACAGACAATTTCGGTGCAGTTTTACACGCTTGTGGCCACTATTATACACTTCTGGTCAAAGTTGGAGAAACCCGGAGTATCCAGCAATGACATCAACGTGGAAGCATTGGTGAGGTATCAAGGTAGGGTGTGAGCATTTCAGTAGGAGCAACAGGAAGAAGGCATGACAGGGCCTGGAGTATCTCAGGAATCGCCTCTGTGACTCTGGGATGCAGGAAGCAGAGGTGCGCAGGTGATAGGAGAAGAGTCAGGAGAAGTCCAGGCCAGGTATGGCAGGCCTTGTGTCTCTTGCACAAGAGTCTAGACTCTATACTGTGAGCAAGGAGGTGCCACAGAGGTTGTGCAAGGGAAGTAACATGATGAGATTCTTCTTTTAGGACGATCCCCTGGCATCAGTGAGAGCTATTGCCAAGAAGAGAGAGAGAAATGAGAGGGAAACTGACAAGGCTATGCAGTAATCCAGATGGAAGATGGGCTTGATTTAAGGGAATGAAGATGGAGCCACGTTTGAAAACATTTCTGAGTCAGCATTGTTAGGATGGAGAGTAGACTGGACGTGCAGGATTTGGGAGCTGAGTTCAGGCCAACTCCGAAATGTCTTACTTGAGAGTCTGGTGGATGGTGACAATATTAAATGAAATAAGGCATTGATAGGAAGAGCAGGTTTGGAGGATTGGGGAACAGGGTAAAGAGTGTAAAATATAAAAGAAAAAATTTAAGGGCTACCCTGGTGGTGCAGTGGTTGAGAGTCCGTCTGCCGATGCAGGGGACACGGGTTCGTGCCCTGGTCCGGGAAGATCCCACATGCCGTGGAGCAGCTAGGCCCGTGAGCCATGGCCGCTGAGCCTGTGCGTCCGTAGCCTGTGCTCCGCAACAGGAGAGGCCACAACAGTGAGAGGCCCGCGTACCGCAAAAAAAAAAAAAAAAAATTTAAGTACTGATGCCTGGGTCCTACTCCCAGGGATTCTGTTTAATTTGTCTGGGATAGAGTCTAGACATTGAGTTCTGTTTTTTTTTTTTTTAATCTCACTAGGTAATTCTAAGGAGAAGCCAAGTTGAAAACCACTGTTATGAAGAAATAAGAGAAGACAGAATTCTCAGAAATACCACAATTTAAAAGGCAAGAAGAATAGCCCAAGTGGCCATTAATAGGGTATTAATCAAATTAACTACGTGACTCAAAGCTCAGCCCCAGGTTTCAGGAAAGATGGAATAATCATAATCTACCCTACCTCTCCCACTGAACGCAGCTATAACCTGCGCAGAATGCATGGAGCAGCCCTGTGAGGACACTGTAAATAGTCGCAGATGGATTGGGAAGGAAGACCAGAGACCAAATTACCTCTGAACCAAGGGCGAGTTTACCATGTTGTCAGCTTCGGTGTTGCCCAGTCTGGACATAAGGTAGTCTGAAGCTGGACATGGGCTCCAGGAGAAAGCCTCTGGTTCCGACTCAAGGATCAGGAAAGAGAATTTTCAAAGAGAATGGGAGAATTTTCCTTTTTCTTTTCTGTTTTTCTTCTGGCTGGAGGACTGAAAAGGGAACTCCAGGAGCCAGAAAGTACTGGGGACATGGAAGAGAGAAAGGAGTTTGGGAAGTGACCTGATAAAGTTGTTGATAAATCCCTGGGCTCACCCTTAAGTGTCACATATGTGAACTTGACCCCAAAATCTTTGAGAAGGAAATATAAACTGAGGTAGACCATCACCCACATCCCACACTGGCCACCAGGTGGCGCACGTGCAGGAAGGATCTGAATAGCGTTGCAGAGACTTTGAAAGTGGAACTGGCCCTGAAACCACAACCCACAGAAGGCTGGTTGGAACTTGCAGCCTGAACCCAGCTGGGTCAATTGCTTATTAAAGCAAAATGATCAACATTTTCCATAGGATTTAAATAAGACCCTGGGACTCATAATGTTCAAAGTGTCCAGAATATGATACAAAATTACTTGTCATATGAAAAACTAGGAAAATCTCAACTGGAATGCTGAGATGACACTGATGTTGGAATTACCTGACAAAGACTTTAAAGCAGCTATTATAAAAATCCAAATATAGAAATAATTACATTAAATGCACATAGTCTAAACAAATCAATTGGCAGAATGAATTTTTTAATGATAAAATTATGTGCTGTTTTATAAGAAACTCACTTGAATCAAAATGGTATAGGAAAGGATGAAAGTAAAAGGATGTAGCATTTATCTGAGGCACATGTACACTTATGTCCACACAAAACCTGTACGTGAATGGTTTTAGCAGCATTATTCATAATAGCTCCAAGCTGGAAACAACCCAAACGTCCTTCAACCAGTGAATGGTTAAACCAACCACAGTATATCCATACCTTGGAAAACTACTCAGCAAAAATGGAATGGCCTATTGATACACACAACAACTTAGATGGGTCTCAAGGGAATTAGGCTGAGTGAATAAAGCCAATCGCTAAAGCTTATACGCTATATGATTCTGTTTATATAGTACTCTTGAGATGACAAAATTATAGGACATATTACTCACATCTGCTTATTTCTGCATAAAGCATCACCAATAGGATACACAAGGAACTAAGTAAAGTAGTTATCTATATGGGTGGAGGAAAATGGGGCAGACAGGGCAGAGGTAGGTGTAAGATTATTTGATGTATTTCTTGTTTATTGCTTTCCTTTAAATAAAAATTGAGGTGAAGTCCACATATAAAATTAGCCATTTAAAAGTGTACAACTCAATGGCATTTAGTACATTCACAGTGTTGTGCAACCACCACCTTTATCAAGTTCCAAAACATTCCATTACCCCAAAGAAAACCTTGTACCAATCAAGCAATCACCCCCATTCCTCCTGTGCCAAGACCCTGGTAACCACCAATTTGCTACCATCGCTATGGACTTACTTATTTTGGATATTTTGTGTAAATGTAATCATACAGTATTTGTTTGTGTGTGTGTGTGTGTCTAGCTTTTTTCATTTAGCATAATGTTTTCAAGTTTCATCCACATTGTAGCATGTTTCAATACTCCATTCCTTTTATGACTGAATAATATTCCATTGTACGTATAGACCACATTTTGTTGATTCATTCTTTTGTTGATGGACCTTTTGGTTATTGTGAGTAATGCTGCTATGAACTTCCATGTACAAGTATCTTTTTGAGTCCCTGCTCTCAATCCTTTGGGGTATATGCCATTTTTGGAGTGGCATTGCTGGGCCATATGATGATTCTATGTTTAACTTTTTGAGGAAACATCAAACTTGTTTTCTACAGTGGCAGCACCGTTTTGCATTCCCACAGCAATGTGCTAGGGTTCCAATTTCTCCACATCCTTGTCAACACTTGTTATTTTCTGTATTTTTTATAGCCATAAAAATTTATAAATTTTTTAAAATTCTGTATTTTTTATAGTCAGTGTATTATAGCCATTCTAATGGGTGTAAAGTATAATAGTATCTTGTGTTTCAGGTTTGTATTTCCCTAATGACTAATAATCTTGAGCATTTTTTCATGTGTTTATTGGCCATCTGTATGTCTTCTTTGGTATTGTTTTCTTTTTATAAACCCCATGAATATATTATCTATTTGAAACAAAAAAATAAATAAATGTATTTTAAAAGGAAAAAAGTAAAGATCAGGCAGAAGAGAAGGAGAAACTAGACCACTGTCTACCACCACGGTAGACAGAACAATGGCCCTAAAAGATGTTCACATTCCAATTCCTGAAACTTGTGAGTATCTTATCTTACCTGGCAAAAGGGTCTTTGCAGATATGATTAAGTTAATGACCATAAAATGGGGAGATTATCCTGGATTATTGGGGTGGGCCTGATGTAATCACAAGGGACTTTATGAGTGTGAAGCAGGAGGTAAGAGTCAGAAAAGGAGATATGCTTAAAAAAGGAACAAAGCTGGAGGCATAACCCTCCCAGACTTCAGACGATACTACAAACCTACAGTAATCAAAACAGCATGGTACTGGCACAAAAACAGACATATAGATCAGCAGAACAGGATAGAGAGCCCAAGGAAAAAACCCACACACCTACAGTTAATTAATCTTTAACAAAGGAGGCAAGAATATACAATGGAGAAAAGAGAGTCTCTTCAGCAAGTCGTATTGGGAAAGCTGGACAGCTTCATGTAAATCAGTGAAGTGAGAACACTCCCTCACACTATACACAAAAATAAGCTCAAAATGGCTTAAAGACTTAAATATAAGACATGACACCATAAAAATCCTAGAAGAGAACATAGGCAAGTATTCTCCGACATAAGTCATAGCAATATTTTCTTAGATCAGTCTCCCAAGGCAAACAAAATAAAAGCAAAAATAAATACATGGGACCTAATCAAACTTATAAGAATTTGCACTGCAAAGGAAACCATAAACAAAACGAAAAGACAACCTATGGACTGAGAGAAAATATTTGCAAACGATGCGACCAACAAGGGCTTAATTTCCAAAATATACAAACAGCTCATACAACTCAATATCAAAAAAACAAACAATCCAATCAATAAATGGGTAGAAGACCTACATAGAAATTTCTCCAAAGAAGACATACAGATAGCCAACAGGCACATGAAAAGATGCTTAACGTTGCCAATTATTAGAGAAATGCAAATCAAAACTACAATGATGTATCACCTTACACCAGTCAGAATGGTCATCATCAAAAAATCTACAAATAATAAATGCTAGAGAGGGTGTGGAGAAAGGGGACACTCCTACACCATTTGTGGGAATGTAAATTGGTGCAGCCACTATGGAGAACAGAAGAGAGGTTCCTTTAAAAACTAAAAATGGAGTTACCCTATCATCCAGCAACCTCACTCCTGGGCATATATTCAGAAAAGACAGAAACCCTTATTCAGAAAGATATGTTCATATGTCCTATGTTCATCGCAGCACAACTTACACTAGCCAAGACATGGAAGCAACCCAAGTGTCCATCAACAGATGAATGGATAAAGAAGATGTGATATTTATGTCATCATATATATATTTATATATATGTATGTATAATGGAATATTACTCAGCCATAAAAAAGAATAAAATATTACCATTTGCAACAACATAGATTGATCTAGAGATGATCATACTGACTGAAGTAAGTCTGACAGAGAAAGACAAATATCTTATGCTATCACTTATATGTAGAATCTAAAAAATAATACACATAATCTTATTTACAAAACAGAAATAGATTCAGACATAGAAAACAAACTTACGGTTACCAAAGGGGAAAGGGAAGAGAGGAATCATGGGATTAACAGATACACGCCACTATATATAAAAGAGATAAATAACGAGGACTTACTGTATAGCACAGGGAAATATATTCAATATCTTAACTTATTAATGGAAAAGAATCTCAAAATATATATACATATATATGTATATATATAAAACTGAATCACTGCTCTACACCTGAAACTAACACAATATTTAAATCAACAATAGTTAAATTTTTAAAAAGAGAAAAAAAGGAAAGGAGATATGATGAGGGAAGCAAAGGTCAGAGAGAGAGACTTGAAGATGCTACAGTGTGGGCCTTGAAGATGGAGGACGGGGGCTCTGAGCCAAGGAATGCAGGCAGCTTCTAGACGCTGAAAAGGCCAGGAAACAGATTCTCCCCTAGAGCCTCCAGAAGGAACACAGCCCTGGCGACACATTGATTTGAAGACTTCTAACTTCCAGGATTATAAGATAATACACTGGTATTATTTTAAGCCACTGAGTTTGTGCTACAGCAGCCGTAGGAAACTAATACAGCCACAAGTGTGCTGCTCCCTCCAGTACAAAGTATTGTCTAATAACCTCCTCATCGATGCTTCCCGCTCAGGAAACACAGCTGCGTCTCACATGTCTTCTAAACCCCTGAGGAGGGAAATGAACCACAGATGGCAGAGTTTCATTGTCCTGTGAGGTGTAACAGATGTCAGTGGCAAAGTAACCCAAGATTTGTCCTGTCTCCTACACACCTCCAGAGGAAATACTGAGCTCTAAGTCCTGTTGGATAAAGATACATGACAGAAAGGACTCAAAAGTCTTGTAAAGAACGTAAGACATCATTACCCTTCGCAGAGGCTGAGCAAGATCTGCAGAAACCAAAGCCAACAGACTTCTTTCTTATCCCCACTGGCAGCGTTACTACCTTCAGGTGGCAGCTGAAAGGCCGAGAAGTTTAAAGCTGCCTCCTGCTTCATTCCACCTCCCGACCCCTTTCCCAGAGCTCAGCAGGAACTGGCAGGACCTGCCCAGCCACAGGCCGTTCATCAGCTGAAATGTCTGCATGTGGTTTTGCTTCATGTCCATCCTCTTTCAAAGCCCCCAATATGCCTCGCGTCTAATGCGTGTAATATGTTCACTCCGTGAAGCTGGCCCACAGAGGGTAACTCCGCATGATAAAAGACCCCACAGCAGTTTGGGTGGCAGGTCCAAAGAGCTGATGGCGTATAAATTTTTTCCAGCTCTTTCTACTTCAGATGGATGAGGATACCACCATCACTATCACCACCTTCAGAGAAAAGACAGCTTTGGATCTCGGCCAGCTATGACATAAAAATCCACTTACCATTCATTGAGGAAGCACTTGAGGAATGTGGAGCTCTGACTGGGGGATAGCTCTGAATAAAGCAATGTAATATTTCTTAGAACCCCAAAGACAATGGTTACTATTTAAAGGGGGAACTACTCAGTATCAGCCTCAAGGAAACATTCTCCAGAAGGTGGAATTTCATTATTGATAAGAACAATAACAGGACTTCCCTGGCGATCCAGTGGTTAGGACTCCGCACTTCCACTGCAGGGGGCCCGGGTTCGATCCCTGGTCGGGGAACTAAGATCCTACGAGTGGCATGGCCACACACACACCACACACACACATACAAAATGAAAAATAACAATATTTATTAGGCACTTGCTGCAGTAATCCTGTGGGTATCTTGCTAGCATGAATTCCAACCCCTTCCAGTCATGAAGTCTGGGTAGGATTTACCCACCCCTAGCTCAAGGTGTGAGCCCTGATTGGTTGGAGCCAATCAGTTATTTCATCCCCTTGGCACAGTGATTGGTTCAGGGATAAGCACCCAATGCAGACCTGAGCCAATCAACACTTGGCATGTCATAGCCACTGGTTCAGGGCGTGATAGCACATGACCAGATTCATTTTCATCAGAAGGAAGCCCAGGATTTTGGATCCATGGTTGAGGGAGACATTCTCTCTTTCTTTCTGACTATGATGAGGAAGTATGCAGTCCTGCACAGCGAGGGTACCCACCTTGCAAGAAGGAGGGAGACTGTCTGGGATGAGGGCCTTGGCGACATCACTGGGCAACTGGATTAAAACAACCCTGAAGCCCGCCCTCTGGGTTTTCAATGACATGAAGCGATCAACTCCCTTGTTATTTAGGTCAGTGTGTGTTGGGGTTTCTTCTGTTTACAGTTGAATGCATCTTAACCAGTGCACTCACTATGTGTCAGGTGCTGTGTGAGGGGCTTTCACACATCCTGTCTCAGTTCATCTTCACCATGGCCCAGTGACGGAGGTTTCATCCTTCCCTTTTTACAGATGTCAGGTGTTCTGTGAAACTGCTGATGAGCGGTAGAGCCAGGGTGCGGTCTCAGGTCTGTCCATCCCTCAGACCTCTGCTGTCTGCCATGTTCTCTTGGCATCTACTGTGATACCTGCGGGCACAGCACTGGGGGGAGACTCTCCAGCACCACCCTTTGCAATAATTCTACACATCAGCCCCAGGAGAGATTGTTCCTATCTTCATAAAAGCTGCTGTATTTCGTATCTGGCATCCTGTCTCAGTAGCTGTGTATTTCTTACAAGTGTTGGTGAATCACTATAAAAAAAATAGCAGTTAATAAATTCCCTCATTACAGAGGCGCCGCAGAAAGATTTTCATTCTCGCGGGCGTTTTAGGCAGCAGAACTTAACTCCAAGATCCCCAAAGTAACCTTCTGTCTAATACAAATGGACCTAACCTTAAATATAAACATACTACATAAAAGTCACTTAAAATTGTTTTCCCATTTGAAAATGGGGAGTTAATGACATGAATCTAATTCACAATGGTTCATTTCCTCTCTCTTCAAAGATTTCTTTTTTTTTTAAATCTATTTATGTATTTATTTATTTTTGGCTGAGTTGGGTCTTTGTTGCTGCACGCAGACTTTCCCTAGTTGCAGCGAGCGGGGGCTACTCTTCATTGCGGTGCACGGGCTTCTCACTGCAGTGGCTTCTCTTGCGGCGGAGCACAGGCTCTAGGCTCGGGGGCTTCAGTAGTTGAGGCACATGGGCTCAGTAGTTGTGGCTTGAGGGCTACTGGCACAGAGGGGGAGGGCCCCAAAGCCTCCCACACGGCATATGGGATCTTAGTTCCCTGACCAGGGATTGAACCCGTGCCCCCTGCAGTGGAAGCGCAGAGTCTTAACCACTGGACCAGCAGGAAAGTCCCTCACCTTGACATTTAAGGTGGAGGGAGTGGGATGACAGGGGGCAGAGTGATGGGCGGGGACAGGAGTCCAGAAGCCACTGAAGACCCGTCCTGACCTGTGATTTCCCGTGGGGTTAGGTTTGGGCCAGCTCCGTCTGTGTGGCTGTCAGGCCTCAGTGTCAGCCTCTCTCCTCCAGCAGTCAAGTGGAATAATGAATGAGGTGACACTGTGAGCCTGGGGGACAGCCCTCCAGAGGGAAGTCAGGGAGCAGGCTGCCTCCAGTAGGAAGGAGCCCGGTGCCCGATCCCCTCTTGGAGCGCCAGCGAGCGCTCACAGCTTCTTGTTCAGGGGAGGCCTTGAACCCTGGCGCTGGGAGGCTAGGGAGAGGCGGGCGAGCCAAGGCCTCTCGTGAGTTACCTCTCGTGAGTTACGAGCCAGAGAGGCTGGCCTCTCCCCAGCCCTCTTCCCTCAGACACTGAACCCATCGTCCACCAGCAGTTTGGCGGTCGATTCTCCGAGAGCTTTCCTGCTCAGATCAGGTGACCGTTTCCCTGAGCCTCATAGAGAAAGACAGGATTACCTGCCACCTCCCCTCCCCCTCGGAGGCAGGTGAGAATAAATCCATTTAACGGACTGGTTTACAAATAAAACAGAAGTTATAAAAGCCGCCTTTGTTCCACTGAGGCAGCCGGCCCGGCAGGGAGGTTAGATTAGCAATTTGTTCTTTGTCCAGAGCATTAGCAGAGCCTCATTGTTTTCATGTTTATTTATCAATTTGCATCTTCTAGCAGTTTCAAGCCAACTCGAGGCCGAAACTCCCCCTGTGTCCCGGCTCCTTTTACCTCCTTTGCCAAGGGTTTAACGAAGCTGGCTTAGGCACCCCCAACGTGAAGTTCCTGCAAGCCCCGTACTCTTCATCCTGCGCCCTTTCAAACTGCTTGGCCACCCCCGGCCGCAGAGCAGAAACGACAGCCCAGGCGGAGGGCTGAAAAGATGGTTCATCCAGACGCAGGGACCCTTCTCCCGACCTGCACACGCGCCTCCTCTAACGCAGAACTCCGCTCTCCATTGATATCATGGAATAAAGAGAGTCCTAGTTTTGATGTCAGCCAGCATCTGGGTGGTTGGACAGGTGTCACCACACCTGGGCGTTTCCTTTGGATTTTGCCAAGGTTCTAGAGGACCTGAGAGGGGTGGGGATGACCTCCCAAAGCTGACAATATGCTGGACAGAGTTATCTGGAGGGGCTGACCAACTGTTATCACATTCTTCCCCAAAGAAGATTACATATTAAGTACCTATTTGTACAGGATCCTCTACAGGGGAGAACTATTCCATCTCAATACATTCCCACCCAGGATATTTTGGCCTAAGACTTTAGCTTACTTAAAAGTAAATATTTTTTTAAAGCTCTACTATTTTTTCAAAGCTGCAAAATTATTTTTCCAAATGAAAGCTTATGTAGGGCCAAATTGCATGAAATAAAATAAGCAACCTGTTCTCCCTCGTGGGCCGCCACCCCCCCCACCAGGCATCTCAGGTGTGCTCTGCACTGCAGGACACAGTTTGAAACTTCTGGATTAAAGGCAGGGTCTCTACAAGCTTTTCTCCAGCCCTCACAGTCAGGCTGTTTCTCCCATACCCCTTTTCCCAACCTGCCACGTGTCCCACCAGACACAAGTCCTGGTCCCCCCTTGTAACTCCTTCCTTGCATTTTCTAAGCATCACCAGACATTACGAGAAGACTTCTTTTAAATTTTTCATCATGTCACCCCTCCAGGTTTGGTAAGACTTTCAAAGTCCTTCACAGCTTGGCCTTAACTTAATATTCCAGTTTTATCTTTCACTGACTCCCAAACAAAACTTTCACCTCCTGCTAGTCGTAACCATTCACCATCCTTAAGCCTTAGGACTTGCCAAGACCTGCCTCCTTGTCTTTGTGCAGCCAGATTTTCATGCAGAGGACGTCAGCCGTCCACTTGCTGCCAGGCCCAGGTCACTTCAGCCTTTAAGGTCCAACTCACAGAGTCTTCAGATGCATGCTACTCCGTGGCATCTTCCACAGACACTGTGTGCTGATGCTGGCTCATGGTGTGGGGTGTGTGTGTGTGTGTGTGTGTGTGTGTGTGTGTGTGTGTGTGTGTTTGGGGGTTTGGGGTGGTGAGCTCATACTCTATGGGGCTTTGTCTGTATGAACCCTGTGTAGCCTGGGTTGACGGTATCTCCCTCCAGATCCATTTTGCATTTACTTCTACCAGGTGCCCCAGGGGTCGTATCATAGAAGCAGTATATTTGCATTAAGCAGTTGGCATGGGGGTTCTGGGTGCTCCTGGACAGCATGGGTAGTTTCAACTCAAACCCCAAACCCGTGTGAGGGACCTATTGCGATAGATTCAGGACACATCTTATTCCACCTTGATTCTAGGCCAAGTGCCCTTGTTGTCTTACTTTGCTGGTAGGTTAATTTCCCCTCCTCAATTTTACCCTTTCATTGAGAGTGTGGCCCTTTGAGTGTCCCAGATTTATGCAAATCTCAGGTCCCCTCTACTTCTTGGGCATTAACAGCCATGCTTCTAGGTTAGAGACACTACCAGCCCTCCTGTCCCCAGGAGAGACCCAACATCAACGCCAGTGTTAATGTTGCTTTTCATCCTCTCCTTTTTTTGGACCTTGGGGTTTTCAGTTCCTCTTCTTTTTTTGGACCTTGGGGATTTCCTTTACATTTCTTTGAGCTATTTTATACAATTTAAACATTTCTGTTTAAAAACAAACACATAGATACAGAGAACACAGTAGTGGTTACCAAAGGCAAAGGGATTGGGAGGAGGGTGAAATGGGTAAAGGGGATCAACTGATGGAAACTAAATTTTTGGTGGTGAGTACACTGTAGGGCATATGATGTTGTACATATGAATCTCACATAATTTTATAAATCAATGTTACTTCAATTTAAAAAAAAAAGAAGGGACAGTCAGATCCTCGAGGTGGCCAGGAATTTCCTTGTTGTCGTTCTAATTCTAGGCCAGAAGTAAAACTTTTCGTCCCCATCCCAGCAAAAGCCAAAGTGTGCTGTGAGGTGCTCTATCATCACAGACTTAAAGTAGTAATGGTAGCAATGTATTAACGTTGATTTCCTGTTGTTAATTGTTGTAGTTTGGTTATATAGGAGAATTTCTTTGTCTAAATACCAAAGCATTGGGTTGGCCAAAAAGTTCATTCAGTTTTTTTCCATAACATCTCATGTGAAAACCCAAATGAAATTTTTCGCCAACCCAATACTTAGAGATGTTAGGGCATCAGGTCAGCAACTTAATCTCAAATGGTCCAGGGGAAAAAAATTACTTATCCTGTACTTCTAACTTTTCTGTAAATTTCTGATTTTTTTAAAAGTATTGAATTAAAAAATAATTATCTACTTAAAAAAATATTTCTGTTTATTTTATCCAGAATTTTCAAGTGTTTTTTAATGATGAGGTAGGGGGAGGGGCAGAGTTCGGGCTCTTAAGTTTGCAATATTTGTGTGATTGTTTCTTCAACTAAAGTATAAGGTCCCACATACATTTCTTTGTATTATACACAGAGCCTCCAAAACTGTGCCAAGCAAATAGCAAATGATCAACAAACATTTGATGAATGAATGAATGACATTTGTGCTCTCCCTTTCATAGAAAGATGACACAGCTTTAGAGTCATAGGGGTCAATCCTGACCCTCCTGATCAATCAGCCCTGGGACCTTGGGCAAATTACTTCTCTGAACCTCAGCTTTCTCAAGTGCCAAGTAGAGACAACCCCTATCTTACATGGGTGTTGAGAGGATGAATATGTATTTCAGACAAGTGGCTGGCTAGTGCTTAGATATAATGTGGGTCTGGAGGACACACACAGAATGCTGGAATGTTTTCTACTTAGTGATACGTCTGATACATTAAAAAGCCCTTCTGACATTCATTGCAAAAGTCTTGCCAATACTTGTTGGCTCTAGACTGAAAGAAATAGTTAACAGAGGGCCTACTAAGAGCCATCACACATATTTTTAATTCCCTCCAAAACATTCAAGTGTTACTCTATTTCTTTTCAGAGAACTTCATAGAGGTTAAATGACTCTCTAGGCTTACCCCGTAAGGCAGAAAGAAGTGTTCAAGCCTAGATCTACTGGACCTGTGTCAGATGCCACAGCTAATTAGATAGTAGAAATGAGTCAGGTATGTCGCCGCCTCAACTCTAGACAACTGGATTAATTAGTCATAGGAGCGATTTGGAAATAAAAACAAAAGTACAACCACAGAATTCCCCCAGCCCAGGCCGTCTAGATTTCACAAACATCCAGCCATCCTGAAGAATTCGAAAGCTATGATAGAGATGGCTGTCTCAATTTCCACTTCTCTCCAAGATGTTGGCAAGGTATCTCGCCACCCCTGATGGGAAACAAGAGGTCATGGAAGCAGAGAGGGAAAAAAAAAAAAAAAATAGGAGTCTGCATTTCCCTCCAAGTCCAGATTAAAAAGAGAGTTAACTACCAGAATACATGTACCACATTTATGATTAACCACATTAACATGAGAAGATGTATTATCTACCTGGTTAAGATCAAGGCTTCAAATGCAGCCAGAGCTGGGTTTGAATGCTGGCTCTACCACTTATTACCAGAAGGATCTAAGTGAGTTACTGAACCTTAGTTTCCTGGCCTACAAAATAGGTGTAAGGATATTCATCTCACAAGGTCATTGTAAGGATTTAAATAAAATATGTGAGATGACCTTACTTGGACCTGGCACTCTGTAAGCATTCAGGAATGGTAGCTATGCAACCAACAATAATGATAGAGGACAGAGGACATTTTAAGAACTTTACATACACTAATTCATCATTCACAACATCCCTATGAAATAGAGACTATTATCCCTGTTTTACAAATGGGAAACTGAGACACAAAGAGGTCAGGCAACTTGCCCAAGGTCACGCATCTAAGCAGCAGGGACGGAATGTAAACCTAGGCACTCCGCCTGCAGAACCCACACTAGCTAAGCAGTCTCCCAGTTCTCTTGTTGCCATTTTATCATTTTCATGATCAGTGTCAATACCATCCAATGGTGTTGAAACCGAAGGAGGCAGAGACAGACATAGGTGGGCAAAGACAACAAGAGCTTTAAGTTCGTCCAGGAGACCATAGTAGTGGAGGTGAAAATCTGGACACACTCAGGCAAGCCTCCCAGAAAGTTCAGGGCCTCTAAGCCTGGGAAGCACCTACTTGCCCACAAAGTAGATCCATGCTCCTAAAAAGATGAAACAGCTCCAAGCTTCAGAAGACCACCGGACCGACCCCAAGTATGTGTGAGCAAATGTATGTGTCGGGTATTATGTTAAGCACTACGTGAGGTGTCCAAAGATATATAGCTAAGAGCTTCAACCTTAGAGGAGAAACATGCCGTCACCCGTGACGTCATTTCTCAGAGAAAACATCTTGGCGAAGATAGGATTAAGCTGACATTGAGCCAGGGAAGATGGTGGACCAGGAAGAATGCTCGGGTGGGCACTTGGCACGTTCCTTGTGAGCTGCCATGTCACTGGCTTAGCTGAAGAAAGCTTTGGTTCAGAGAGTGGTCCACTCAAGGCAGCAGCTGCAGGACAATTACCCACAACCTGCCCTGGGTCAGCCGAGTCACCTGGTCCGAAACAAACCATATTTCTCTCTGCCTTAAGAACATCACTGGGCGAGCTTCCCTGGTGGGGCAGTGGTTAAGAATACGCCTGCCAATGCAGGGGACATGGGTTCGAGCTCTGGTCCGGGAAGATCCCACATGCCGCGGAGCAACTAAGTCCATGCACCACAACTACTGAGCCTGCGCTCTAGAGCCCATGAGCCACAACTACGGAAGCCCGCGCACCTGGAGCCCATGCTCCCAACAAGAGAAGCCACCGCAATTAGAAGCCCATGCACCGCAACAAAGAGTAGCCCCCGCTGGCCCCAACTAGAGAAAGCCCGCGTGCAGCAACGAAGACCCAACGCAGCCATAAATAAATAAATAAATAAGAACATGACTGGGAAACGCTAGGGTGAAAGGTTGATTTGGAAATAGCTAGGTTCCTGGCCCTGGAATTTTTTGACAAGATGGATTCAGGAAAAATAAATTAATCTGTGCAGCAGGGTCAGCTGTGGAATTGTGAAAGAATGCTGGCCTTCATTGCAGGAAGGGAAAGTGCTCGAAAGCCACTTCCATGAGGGCTCGGGGCTCCAGGAAACGCTGTGTCTTGGCCTCTGCCCGCCCCCTCACCATGCCATTAAACTGGGAGCGGGTGGGAAGGAGGCCCCTCGGCTTTCTCTTCTGTGCTGCGCTGGACAGTGAACACACTTGTTTACGCTCACAGAGAAATCTGAGTCCTACTTTAATGTAGAAAGAATTAAGATTGGAAATATTTTGTTTCAGTAGAACTGAATCCAGATGCATCTTGGGAAATGCTAAAATTCAACTTGGAAAAAATAGATTAAAATTATATTGATACTTGATTAAACCAAGAAAATTAAAACAAAAATAATCATGTAGAGTCCAAGAACTGCCCCCTCGTCTTTCCTCTTAATTGAGAAAGAGCCCAGGATATGTGGGAAATGTCCCTGTTTAATCAATGTAATTCTCTAGGCCAGAATTATATTTTCGTTCATTTAGTACTGGTTCTTAACACCTGTTAAATTCAAACCCGACAGCAGAAAATGGGAAGCATGTTCAAGGAAAAGGCAAATAAGCTGCTTGTTCTGGAATCAAGATGTCCTTAGAACCACCTACTCAGCTTTGAAGCCAAAGGAGTTGTGGGTAAGATGATCACGGCTCCCAAGGCAAAACTCAGGACCAACGTCAGGCACTGGGATAGAAGAATGAAGGGATAAGAAATTCTCCTATTAGTTACATCTGCATTTTTCCCTGGACTCTTCGATAGAGACCAGAAATCCCAGGAAAAAGAAAGGAAACCCTGATAGAACAATGAACGATGTTGGAAGCTAAGGGCTCCAAGGAGCACCTCATTTCCTTTGGAACAGTCATTAGTATGCAAAAGATAGAAAATGTAATCCCTAAAATGCATCTGAATTACTAAGTTAGTGGGGTTAAAGAAAAAAAGATGACATTAATTTATCATTCAAATTTAATAAATTACCCATCAGATTATTCAACAGGCTCCAGCACCTGGGGTCAGGGTACAGTGGGTACAAAGTTGGTTGGGAGTATGTGGGCTCCATCTTCAAGGTTCCCTCAGCTGCCTAAGTGTGCTGCCCCCTCCGCCTGCAGGGAATGAAGGGACCACGAGCTGGAGCAACCCCACAGCCCAACAAAAATGGCAGAGAGAGAGACTGACTCGAAGCTGAAACAGCAGGTACAGCTCATTGGCCCTTATATCTAAACAAAGAGGTTTTTCATTGAGACACTTTACCTACATTAACTTCACCCTTCTTAGTGTACAGTTCCGTGACTTCTTCCAGATGTATATAGTCATGTAACCATTCCCACAATCAAAATATAGAACAGTTCCATCAACCCCTAATACTTTCCCTGGCCCCTTTGTAGTCAACCACTCCTCCCTCCCCACAGCCCCTGGCAACCACTGATGTGTTTCCTAAACATATAGCTTTACCTTTTGCAGAAAGTCATACAAATGGAATCACACAGTACATAGTTTCAAAAGCCTGGCATTTTTCATTTAGGGTAATGCACTTAAGACTCCTCCATGTTATTGTACACATTTTCTTTTTCTTGCTGAGTAGTATTTCGTGGTGTGGATGTATCACAGTCTGTATAACCATTCACCAGCTGAAGAACATTTGGGTTTTGTTTCCAGTTTGGGGCAATCACCAATCAAGCTGTTATAAACATTTACATAAAGGTTTTTGAATGAACGTAAGTATGATTGCTGGATTGTATGGTAAATATATTTCACTTTATGAGAAACTGCAAAACCGTTTTCCAAAGGGCTCCACTGTTTTGCATTCCCCCACCCCATGCCATGTATGAAAGTTCCAGTTGCTTTCCATCCTCACTAGCAGTTGGTACTGTCAGGGTTTTTTTTTAATTTGGGGTTTTTTTTCTACTTTTACTCATTCCGATAGGTGTATTATCTCATTGTGATTCTAATCTGCATTTCCCTAATAATTAACAATGATGAACATCTTTTCATGTGCGCATTTGCTATCCTATATCTTCTTTGGTAAAGTGCCTGTTCAAAGCTTTTGCCCATTTTTAAATTGGTTTGTTTTCTTATTATTGAGTTTTGAGACTCTTTTGTATATTCTGGATACAAGTCCTTTATCAGACATGTGACTTGCAAATATTTTTTCATTCCTTAACTGTGTTAAACAAGGACCTTTTTACTTCACATTAGTTATGATATGGGATCGTATAAAGCTGTGTGATTTGGATTGGCTCTACTACACTCACAGTATGGACTAGAAGAGTGGATCAGCTATCCTCCTCCTTTGGGGGCACTGTCTTGTTCCCATGACATCCAAGGATGCAGTGGACACTCAATGAACAGTTATTGAATGAATGATTGAATGAAGTATGGGGCCAACCAGAGGAGTGCAATGGGAGATACAGGTGGAGAGTTCAGGGACCAGAAATTAACTACTAGGCTAAGAATTTTAAACATTATCCTTAGGCAGTCGGGAGGCCTGGAAGGGTTTCAAAAAATAATGGAATAGGATTTGCATTTTTTGAAATACCATACTGGACGTAGCATAGAAAATGGGTGGGAAGAGGTGTGATGTGTGGTGAGACTAATAAGACTACTGAAATCTTCCAAGCGAAAGATGATAAGTGACTAAAATACAGATATAACAGCACGGACAGAAAGCAAGGGGCAGATACCAGAGACTGAATCGACAGGATATCATTTTGCCCCAACATCGTGTGAGCTTTAAAACTTCTGACCAACGTATACCATTACGAGAAAGAATGGAGCAATCTGTGCGAGACCCAATACGCATCGTATAATTCTTCCTCTTAGACCCCATGCAAAGTTACACAAACCTCCTCCTAATTATCCTCCCTCTCATCTTCACAGCCAACTCACTTTTATAAAAGAGTGTCCAGGGCTTCCCTGGCGGTGCAGTGGTTGAGAGTCCGCCTGCCGATGCAGGGGACACGGGTTCGTGCCGCGGTCCGGGAACATCCCACGTGCCGCGGAGCGGTTGGGCCCATGAGCCATGGCCGCTGAGCCTGCGCGTCCAGAGCCTGTGCTCCGCAACGGGAGAGGCCACAACAGTGAGAGGCCTGCGTACCGCCAAAAAAAAAAAAAGTGTCCACTTGCTTTTTCCACTTCCTCATCTCCGTTTTGTGCCTCTTGAGCTTGATGTGTGAAGGAATCACAATTAACCTTGAATCGGAAGCCCAAGTACATTCCACTAGGATAACAATAGTAGTAAAATTAAGTAGGTAATTTAATGATCCATGTAGGATAGATTCAACACCGGTATATGAAACAAGCATCCCCCTCTTTTTATGCGGTCCAGTCAAATCCTATAAGTCACTTCTCCCTGCCCTTACCTGTTCACTCTACAATTCCCCAAATGCACACAAACATTGACATTTGAAGTGTCAGGACTCTGCATATTCAGTTGGGATGTTCCCTGGCAGACACCAGCTTTCAGTGGACTCTCCCAGGAAGCAAAAGAAAGTGTCAGGAAGTGGGTATTGCCTATAAAATATCACATATTAGGGCAGTATGAAATCTTTAGGGAGACAAGTATTACATTCCCAATTTAAGTGCCTTTGAGACAATGTCTTTGGCCTTTGTCTTCTTCTGCCACCTACCGTTGGCAGCCTGGTTCACTATCAAGATAACAGCAATAACAGCAATGAGGAAGCTCCAGCCCCAGCTGTGCTTTTCATAACTCAGAGAAGTTACTTAACCTCCTGGCCCCAGTGCCTTCATCCACAGGTAAGACTGGACTAGAGCTAGATCATCTTTTCCTGATTAAATGAGATTCTGGTTATAAAGCTAACTTTGGAGGAAACATCCTAATTTATAACCATTGATCTTAGTGAATTAGGGCAATAAATGTCTTTCCAGTGATTTAAAAGAGTGAATGTTCCTTTATTGTGCCAGTGGGGCAAAGCAATACTTTGTTGATCCATTTACAACTGATCAGAGCAAAGAAGAAAAAATCTGGTGTCTGTTAACAAAGTATGTTTTTAAAAGAAATATCCAAATCTATATTTGCATGTCAGCCACAGCTAAATATTTTGCTACCTAAATGTCAAACAAAAGAACTCTAATACTCTTAAATTCTTTCCGGCCATCATACCACCTCCATCCCTCATTTAATGAGATTTCCACAATTCTCTCTAAAAGAAACTTCAACATACACACATATATATAAACATTTTAGAACTTGGAGCAGTATGAACTATGTAAACTTTTTCCTCACAATAATCTCCAATAAAGAATTATTTTATAGGGTCTGTTAAATTTCCAGACTGCAGAGATGTGATTTCAAGAGACATAATTATTAGAAGAAAATCCCATTACAACATCAGATATAGTTATGTAGATATAGCTATATAGTTAGGTATAGTTATGTACAGATATAGTTACGTAGACTTTGTATTAAGATTTCGCCAGTCCTCACCAGACAAAATCCAGGACCTAAACATTTATTTGACCTTAGGATGACATAGAAAAAGTTTTAGCATTATCTGTGTCATATGGAGACATAAAACATTAAAACTTTTTATACATTCAAATCTGTTCACTTTTTTTTTCCTTTATTATTTCCAGGTTTCCAAAATGTCTTAAAAATTTTTTCCCAACTCTGAAATTATATGAATATTCTACTAACTTTTCTCCTAATTTTTAATTTTTTTACACTTAAGTCATTGTAGTTAGAGATTATTTCTATACATGATGTAAGAAAGGAATATGACTTTTTGTCCCATATAAAATTGTTAATTATGCCAACATTATTTATCAAAGAAATCATCTTTTTCCCCTGAATCAAAATATTACTTTTAGGGCTTCCCTGGTGGCGCAGTGGTTGAGAGTCTGCCTGCCGATGCAGGGGACACAGGTTCGTGCCCCGGTCCGGGAAGATCCCACATGCCGCGGAGCGGCTGCGCCCGTGAGCCATGGCCGCTGAGCCTGCGCGTCCGGAGCCATTGCTCCGCAATGGGAGAGGCCACAACAGTGCGAGGCCCGCGTACCGCAAAAAAAAAAAGATAAAAAAAAAAAAAATTCCTTTTAGGTGGTATCAGGTTGCAGTATATTCTTTGAGCTACTTCTGGACTCCATTCATTGCAACCAACAGATCCAAGGATATTTGTTGCAGTATTTTTTATATTTATAAAAACTGGAAAAAACTAACATGTTTATCAGTAGGAGAATGCATAAATAAATTACAGGACATCATATCATTACAAAACAAGACCATTTATTACACCATAAAGGTAGCCTCAATAAATTCTATGTCTCCAACCATAATGTAATAAAATTAGAATTTAAAAACAATATATTTCCTTAAAAATAGTATACGTATTGGAACTAAAAAGCATATTTTAAAATAATACTATGTTTTTCAACTTCTTTTGCAAAGTTTTTTTTTTTTTTTGGCTGCATGGCATTCAGGCTCTTAATTCCCCAACCAGGGGTCAAACTTGTGACCCCTGCAGTGGAAGCCCAGAGTCCTAACCACTGGACCACCAGGGAAGTCCCACAAAGTGTTAAGTAACACTTGATTTTAAAGAAAATTAATAAATATTTAGAATTAAATTATAATGAAGTACTATATGTCAAATTTTGGAGGACACAGCTAAAGCAGCACTAGAGGGAAATGTGTATTTTTACGCACATTTATCAGAAAATAAGAAAGGTTATAAGCAAATCAAATAAGAATTCAACTCAAAAAATTGGAGAAAGCACAACAGAACAAATTTTACTTTAAAAAGCAAGAATAAAGTGCAATCTTGATTCCAGTATCAGACAAGGACATGATAAGAAAAGAAATTCATAGGCCTCTTCCACTTATGAACGTAGATGAAAAATCTTAAATAAAACAATAGCTAATTGAATTTTGATCAAATAAGGCTTCTCCCAAGAATGCAAGGATGATTCAATATATGGAAATTTATCAAATTCATTCACCTCACCAGTAGGCTACAGGAAGCAAATTACATGATCTCAAATGATGAAGGAAAAGCTTCTGATAAAATTCATCGTTTATGAGTTTTCTTAAAAACCCTAGCAAACTGGGAATAGAAGCAAAATTTCTTTACTTTGTACAGGTTATATGCTAAAGTCTTCACTAAAGATATACTTAAGAGAGAATCTTGAGATGCCTTCCCTTTAAGACAAGAACAAGATAAGGATGCCCACTATCACTAGAGCTGTTGATTACTACAGTGAAGGCCCTACCCAACTTTACAAGAAAAAAAAGAAAAACAGTAAGAGGGATAAAAAGGAAAAGGGAAAATTAAAAAATGTTATCATCATTTGCAGATGATCAAAACACTAACACAATAATCAGCAAAACCATTAGAATAAGAGAGCTCAACAAAGTTATAGAATAAAAGAACAACTTATATAAATCAATGCATTGTTCTATGTCAGGAATTGGAAACTAAGACCTTGAGAGCCAAATCCACTCAAAGGTCTGTTTTTATAAGCCTCCACCAACTAAGAATAATTTTTACACTTTTAAAACTTGTAGGGCTTCCCTGATGGCACAGTGGTTAAGAATCCACCTGCCAATGCAGGGGACACGGGTTCGAGCCCCAGTCTGTGAAGATCCCACATGCCATGGAGCAACTAAGCCCGTGGGCTACAACTACTGAGCCTGCGCTCTAGAGCCCGCGAGCCACAACTGCTGAGCCCGTGTGCCACAGTTGCTGAAGCGCGCGCGCCTAGAGCCCACGCTCCACAACAAGAGAAGCCACCGTAATGAGACGTCCGCACATCGCAACGAAGGGTAGCCCCCACTCACGGCAGCTAGCGAAAGCCCACACGCAGCAACGAAGGCCCGAGGCATCCAAAAAACAAAAAGTTGAATAAAAAAAACTTGTTAAAGAAAAAACAAAGAATACTCAACAAAGACCTTATGTGGCTACAAAGCCAAAAATATTCACTATCTGATCCTTTATAGAAAAAGTGTCCCTATTTCTGGTCTAAACCAAGGGTAATCAACTAGAAAAATCTAACTTTAAAAAATAGAGCACAATTCACAATAGCCACAAAAATTATAAACTATCTAAGAACTAACTAAATCAAGAATCCATAAATGCTCTGTAGGAAAAAAGTTTAAACTCTAATAAAGGATGTACAAAATAATCTGAATTAACAGGAAGATAGTCCATGCTCTTGGAAGGATCGCCTGAACTTTCCCTTGAATTAACCTACAAATTCAGCACAATTCCAACTGGACTTTTTTTTTTTTTGGTTGTGTTGGGTCTTTGTTGCTGTGCACGGGCTTTCTCTAATTGCCGTGAGCGGGGACTTCTCTTCATTGTGATGTGCAGGCTTCTCACTGTGGTGGCTTCTCTTGTTGCAGAGCATGGGCTCTAGGCGCACGGGCTTCAGTAGTTGCAGCACACAGGCTCAGTAGTTGTGATGCACAGGCTTAGTTGCTCCGCGGCATGTGGATCTTCCCGGACCAGGGCTCGAACCCATGTCCCCAGCATTGGCAGGCAGATTCTTAACCACAGCACCACCAGGGAAGTCCTCCAATTGGACTTTTTAAAGAATTCAATAAGCTTATTCAAAAATTTATACGGAAGAAGTATCCACAAAAAATAGCTAATTGACTTTATAAAGAATTAAAGAGGGGGACTTACTCTAGCATAGATTAAGATATATTTAAAGGCCAATATAATAAATGCAGTGTAATGTATACACAAACAAACTGGCCAATAGAACAGAATTAGACCGATGCATGTGTGGGGACTTATACGATAAAGGTGGCACCACCAATCATTGGTGGAACATCTGATTGTTAGGTAGATACCTGGGGAAAACTTGCTCACTATGAGAGAAAAACAAAACTCAGTCCCCACCTAACACCACAAACAAAGGTGGATTCACAAGCCTAGGTATGAAAGGTAAAACGATAAAGTCAACAGAAAAAAATATGGGAGAAAATCTTTGTAACCTAGAGGGAAAGCACTCCTTAAACAAAATTTCAAAACCATGAGCTCTCAGGCAATGACAAAAAAATCAACTTAATTACCTCAGTATTAGGAATTTCTGCTCAAAGTTACCATAGACAAAGTTAAAAGAATGATAAAATGGGAGAAGATATTTGCAATGTCTAAAACCAACAAAGGATAAATATCTGTAAGCATGAGATGGTAAAAGGGAAGAATTAGATAATAAAATAAGAGATGGGCCTACTACAAACCATTGGTGAAAATGTGACATGAACTGAGAATTATGATTAACCTCACTCTCTGCATCTGAGGTCCATGCGAAAAAAATATAATATTTCACCAAATCTGAGACACTTTTAGATTGTAAGATGTCCCAACATTTTATGAAAGGAAAGGAAAACTACCAATTTATGTTAGGACACAATGTTTTTTTATCATGTAAAATTTTATTTTATATTTTGGCAAGTGCTTTTAGACTTACTTGGGACAATGTTTTTTTTCTTTCTTTCTTTCTTTTTTTTTTTTTTGGCCACATCACACAGCTTGTGGGATCTTAGTTCCCTGACCAGGGATCGAACCTGGGTCCACGGCAGTGAAATCCCAAGTCTTAACCACTGGACCACCAGAGTATTCCCTATGATTTTTTTTTTTTTTTAATATTATCCTTGTTGGGACTTCCCTGGTGGTGCAGTGGATAAGACTCCTTGCTCCCAATGCAGGGAGCCTGGGTTCGATCCCTGGTCAGGGAACTAGGTCCCACATGCATGCTGCAACTAAGAGTTTGCATGCCACAACTAGGAAGCTGGCGAGCCGCAATAAAGGAGCCCACATGCTGCAAATAAGGAGCCCACCTGCCATAACTAAGACCCGGTGCAACCAAATAAATAAATAAATAAAATATTTTTCAAAAACAAATATTATCTTTGTCATATATAAAGAGAAAGAAAATATAAGTGAAATAAATGGTTACTCTTCCAGATGTTTAATTCAGACTCATCACTGCCCATACTTTTACACAGTTTCATCCTCATCAAGGATGTTAGTGATGCAACTTTTCTTATAAAAGGAACCAGATGAAACTGCTGACCTTTGACTGTGACCAAAACAATGGCAATTTCATACAATGCAACCTAATACATGAGAGCCAGAATTTTCTTCCAAACTGCTGACACCCATTCTGCAAGTTTTGACGCTGGTGCTCTCTTGTTCTCCCCAGAAGAGATCAATGGAAGGGTTTTTTTTTTTTCCCCAGACAGTAATCAGGGTATTACTTTTTCAGGTGGTTCTCAAATACCTTCTTGACTGGAATCATCAAGAGATTGCAGCTGTCCACTCATTCCACCAAGAATAATATTCAAGGTCATTCATGCACAGGCAAGGAAAACTCTGTCACAACCACCAGCTGGCTAAGAGCAATTGAAAGATGGCCCATGGTTGATGAGTGGGGTTCTAACTTTAGAAGTGCTAGAATGGTGTGGGGGAGTGTCTACTTAGAATTGATGAACACAGTAAAATATTAATAATAAAGAAATAATATGATTATATAATAATAACATAAAAAGTTTTTGAAGCTTTCAGTAGAAGCTTTTTTTTTTTTTCACCTCACCATGCAGCGTGTGGGCATCTTAGTTCCTCGACCAGGGATCACCTGCTGCAGTGGAAGTGCAGGGTCTTAACCGCTGGACCGCCAGAGAAGTCCCATCAGTAGAAGTTTTTTTTGTTTTGTTTTGTTTTTGTGGTACGCGGGCCTCTCACCGCTGCAGCCTCTCCCTACGCGGAGCACAGGCTCACACTCCTGGGAGCAGCTGTCAGCCAAAAACGTTAGAGGACAAGAAGCTCAGCTTCCTCACCCTTCAAGGGAGTAGCTCTGAGGCTGGTTCTTCATCGTCTCCCAGAGCTCCCCAGGGAGCTTGAGGTCCAGTTGCCCCAGCAGCTCAAACACCCCTGAGAGTGGCTTCCTTTTCTTCTTTGCATCCCACCTCCACCCTCTGACTGATGCTTCCTGAGATCTCCTCCCAAATAAACTACTTGGATTCAAACCCTCGCTTCAGTACCTGCTTCTAGGCAGATGCAACTTAAGAGAGTGAACAAATCTTATCCAAAAACCTTGTAGCATGTGGCCATCAGGCACAAAAAGTTAACGAGCTTACCTCCCCAGTCCTCACCAGGAGTAGATCTCTCTTCCCTGGGATTTGAACCCGAAAGTCACCTCCTCCTACCTTGTCCCTGCGTTCCTTGCCCAGTCTTCCCTTTGACCTCTCAACTTCTCCCCTCTCTTTCCCATTACCACCGCCATCTTCTCATCCCTCCTCATCACAAATTTGACTTTGCTTCTTTTCCCTCCAGTGCCTCCAAAAACTGCACCGTGGGATATGATGTGTAGAAAATTCTCTATATAGAGTCTGACCCTCTGCGGTGGAGAAGAGGTATGTCCACAAGTTTTCTAAAAAGTATTAAATTTTATTAATTAATATTAAATGAACAAGTGATTTTATCCCAAAGACACTCAGGTTAAATGGTCATCATGCAGCAGAGATGTTCAGAACATCTCAGAATGCGTGCAGACTGCTAGCAAACAAATCTCCTTCAGTGGTCAGAGTTATCAAAAGGCATGAAGATATGAAGAATGGGCAACAAGTGTATTAAAAGATGCTCAACATCATTAATCATTAAGGAAATGCAAATCAAAACTACAAGAGGTATTGTCTTAGTCATCTCAGGCTAGCATAACAAAATACCACAGACTGGGTGGCTTATTAACAACAAATATTTCTTTCACACCATTCTAGATGCTGGAAGTCCAAGATTAGGGTGCCAGCATAGTCAGGTTATAGTGAGGTTTTCACTTTTCTAGGTTGCAGATGTTTGCCTTCTCATCCCATCCGTACATGGTAGAAAGAGCGTAAGCTAGCTCTCTGGCCTCTTATTACGAATGGCACTAATCCCATTCATGAGGGCTCCATCCTCATGACCTGATTACCTCTTTAAGGCCCCATCCTCAAATAACATCACACTGAGATTAGGTGTTTCAACATACAAATTTGGGGGTGGGGAAGAGAACAAAGACTCAGTCCATAGCAGGTATCACCTCACACACACCCATTATGCTGGCTACTATAAAAAAAAAAACACCAGAAAATAAGTGTTGGCAAGGATGTAGAAAAACTGGAATACTTGTGCACCATTAGTCAGAATGTAAAATGGTGCAGTTGCTATAGATAACAGTATGATGGTTCCTCAACAAAGTAAAAATAGAACTACAATGTGATCCAGAAATCCCACTTCTGGGTTCCCAAAAGAAATGAAAGTGGGGACTAGAACAAATATTTTGTACATCCATGTTCATAGCAGCATTATTCACAATAACCAAAACATGGAAGCAACACAAATGTTCATCAGTGAATGAATGGATAAACAAAATGTGGTATATACATACGGTGGAATATTATTCAGCCTTACAAAGAATGGAAATCCTGTCACATGCTACAACGTGGATGAACCTTGAGGACATTATGCTAAGTGAAATAAGCCAGTCACAGAGGGACAAATACTGCATGATTCCACTTCTGTGAGGTGTCTAAAATAGTCAAACTCACAGAAACAGAGAGTAGAATGGTGGTTACCAGGGGCAGGAGTGGAGAGGGAAATAGGGAGTTATTGTTTCATGGAGAAAGAGCTTCAGCTTTGCAAGATGAAAAGAGATCTGAAGACTGGCTGCACAATGATATGAATGCACTTAACACTACTGAACAGTGCACTTAAAAATGGTTAAGATGGTAACTTTTATGTTGTGTGTATTTCACCACGATTTAAAATAAAAATAAAAAAGCAGTGGCACTTTTTGAACTGGAAGCGGGGGCAGGGGAGACATGAAAAGTTAAAACATTTCTCATCCTGTATTCTGCAATTCTGCTCTAGTATGAATAGACAGAAAATATATTAAATGAGCCATGAGGTGCTCTCTGTGCAAGTTCTGGGCCAGTGTTTAGGTCTCAGTAGAAGCAGTAATAAAGCTCACAGAGCACGAAGCTCTTCGTACCTGGGACTGTTTCTTATGCTTGTTTTATGCAGCTGCAGCTCTGATTACTTATACACGATTAGAGGTGAATAAAGGTAACACAGGCTACTTTGCTTTTTTTTTTTTCTTTCTAACAGAAGTGGAAAAACTCAAAGAAAGAGGAATGATGTCAAACGCATTTGGTTAGAAATCTCTTATTACAATGAAAGACTAAAGCAAACATCTTTTTTCTTATAATGATCCAGTAACATAAAAGGACACAAAATTAAAAGCACACAATGGCTTATTGGTGCCCCTAAGCCAGGGGTAGTGATGTTTACTGAATTATTAAATGAGCAATTATGATAACCTATGATATTAAAGACTGTTGTGTCGGTAAAGCCTGGTGTATTGTTTTCAGTGGGCACTGCCCGAGAGGGTCACCCTCACCCCCTCTTTGCCGGCACAAATGGATTTGACTACACAGATGAGCCTGTCCACAAGTGCCATATTTAAACAAGAACAACATGTATTTATCCCCAAAATTGTGTTTAAAAAAATAAAATTAAACAAATGCCCTTGCGTTTCCATCCCACCAGGGAATAGACTTTTAATGAACCTACGAAGCATCTAGGTGACATCTTTATCAGCCCTCATAAACCTTGATTGAACACATAGCGATAAGGCCTGTTTAAACTGTTCTCCTCCTGATAACAGGCCTGGAGTCTGTGCCGGCCTTAGCAACCAGCCAGGAAAAAGGCCTCCCCAAAACCCAGAGTAGAACCTGCTAGGCCCAGTGAGCAGCAAAACGCCACAGCTCCAGGCAGCTGGTTTATTTGGGGGTGAGGGTTCGGGGGTGGGTAGGTGGGTACAGGCCCTTTCCCCCTGGTTTTCCTGGAATAAGACTTTCTCCCGAACCAGCTTGGCACCTGGGGGTGAGGAAGACACTGGAGGGAAAAGGGTGCTTTAAGCCCTAGTGACCTTTAGCATTTACATCTGCAAACACAGAGAACTCCAAAGGGCCGGTTTTAAAGGATTTGGGAATGGTCAGCTCTGGTTTTCTTTCCACCAGCATCAGAAATGCAGGCAAGGTACAGACATCTAAAAAGAACCGGGAGCCATGGGATTTTGCTAATAAGCTTCAAGTCTAATTCCTATGGCCATTTCCTTTAATGCTCTGACACACCCAATCACTACTGGCTTCTTCAATCCCAACCCCTTGCGCTCCAGCCTCCCCAGTCCAGAGCCCACAGCGATCCCCACAGGCTGTGGCAGCCAGCACCTTGGTGGGAGAGGCTAAAATTCTGCAAAACAATGGAGAGCTGGTCTCAGCAGAGCAGGACATTCACCTGTGAGGCACCTGAAGATACGCTTCCTGTGCAGTAGCGGAAAACGCCTGAAGCTGGGACTCATAGCGCGGGTTCTAGTCCCAGCCTTCTCTAACTAGCTGGCCGTCCCTGGGGACCGCTTATAACTTCTCTGGTCTCTCTTTCTTCAGTTGAAAGCAGAGACAATTGGACTGAAAGCTCCTTCAGGTGTCTTTTCAGGTCTAAAATGAAAAGATTCCATTAAAATGCATTTTCCCATATTCCCTCCTAAGCTCCCTCTCACCCATTTTTTAAAATAACATTTAATTACCGCAGTGGGTTATCTTATAGGTCAGGGCAAAGTATACAGTAGGTTATTTCCTACATCGCTAAGATATCGGTTTTCACAATAGCCTCCAACACATGGATGACAATAAAATTTCCCCTCTTCTCCCTTCGCCCCTCCCTGCACATTGGACAAGCCTCCAATGAGGTTTGACCCCTAAGATGTCTTCCTGCAGGTCAGTAACCTAGAGCTTTGGCAGAACCAGAGTGGAAGGAAGTTTTTTAGCTGGGAAATTCCACTGCTTTGTGGAAAACACCTGGCCTCTGTGATATTCAGGGACTTGTATCTTCAGATGAGTTTGCAAAAGAACTCAAGCGCTTTCGACCCAGGAGATAAATAGGGAGCAAGGTCATCCCTAGGGAAACTGGGTTTTAGGATAATAACCGGTCTTTGGAGTTATACCCGGTACATGCTCCACGCCAGCAATTTCCCTTGAACATTTTTGTGGAATTTTATATTTGTAAAGTGGTTTTCCATCATTTTTCCATAAGTCTACATTTCCCCAACAACACTACGGTTAATACTACTCGTGATTTTTTTTTGCTTTTTACAAAGAAAGGATTTTACGCCGAGAGAGAGAGAAAAGCAAGTGAAGTGACAAAATTAACAAATACTAAGGCAAGGATTTTGGTCTTGTGGGTGATAATCTTCTACACATCAGTACATTGTGTATATTTTCCAAACCCCAAACTAGCCATGAGCTGTGATGATCATGGATGTGCTTTTGAGGGCAATGGGACAGAATAGCTAAAACCCCAACTGCGTGGGGCCATCTCATGTAGTCATCAAAACTACAGGAGTTCTTGGAAGCTGGATCCTGGGATCCACAGAGCAGAGACACAGGGGAAGTCAGCACTCATGTACTGAAGCATCACAATGTTCATGCCTCAAAAAAGGAAGAAAGTCAGGGCTTCCCTGGTGGCGCAGTGGTTGAGAGTCCGCCTGCCGATACAGGGGACACGGGTTCGTGCCCCGGTCCGGGAAGATCGCACGTGCCGCGGAGCGGCTGGGCCCGTGAGCCATGGCCACTGAGCCTGCGCGTCCGGAGCCTGTGCTCCGCGGCGCAACCTTGTGGGAGTACCAGTTAATCAAATACTATTTCATACTATTTCCTTATGCTCCTCCTTGCATCCAGAGGGTTTGCCTCTTTCCACACCATTTCTAGACTTAGGGTGCTGATATAATTTATCATCCAAACAGGGCATTTGAAACGAGGACCCTATTAGTAATTATAGCAGGCCTCAATTAGGACTGGCCCAGGCAAACAGGACATCTGGTCACCCTATCAACACACCTGAAGGACCCTGGGACACTCATTTCTAGCCCTTAGAAGTCATGCCCCACACAACTTAACCTAGACTACTTTTCCAGATTTTCCTCTTCTCCATGAAAATTCAATACGTCCAGGACTGGACAAGTATAATTTTTTTTTTTTTTTTTTGCGGTACGCGGGTCTCTCACTGTTGTGGCCTCTCCCGTTGCGGAGCACAGGCTCCGGACGCACAGGCCCAGCGGCCATGGCTCACGGGCCCAGCCGCTCCGCGGCACGTGGGATCCTCCCGGACCGGGGCACGAACCCGCGTCCCCTGCATCGGCAGGCGGACTCTCAACCACTGCGCCACCAGGGAAGCCATGGACAATTATAATTTTTATTCATCCCTTCCTCCAGCAAATATTTATTGATCCCCTGCTATGTGTCAGGCACTGTGGTTTCTGCCGGTATCCTCAAGGTGCTTGTAATATAGTGATGCATAGACTGGGATGATAATCCTCACTTCACCTTGAGTACAGCACCAGCTTCTCTGAGCCTCAAGTTTCTTCATCTATCAAATGGAGATAATAAAGTAACTACTATCTCGGATTCTGTGAGGATTAAATGAGTCAGTATATGTTACATGCTTGGCACAGAGGAAGTCCTATGTGTTATTGTAATCCACAGAAGCCACGTGTTTCTGATGTAACCATTTCATTTATAGTGATTTTTCTCACTGTAGATGTAGTTCAGTCCACAAAACACTCACCTCATTCATTCAACTCACTAAGTGGCCACCAGATGCAGGACACTGAGGAAGACATGAGAAAGCATGAACCATGTAAAAACTTTGGGAATTTTACAGTAAGTGGAGGATGGAAGACATTCATGGTTGGAAATGAAAGAACTATAGGAGTATTAAAAAAATCAGTGCTTAGTAACTCTGACTACATATCAGAAACATGTGAAAAACTTTAGAAAAAAATACGGGACCTACCACTTACCAACTAAATGAGACTTTCTAGGAGTAAGGCAAATAACACAGAACATTAATAAAAAAAGTGTTTCACCTGTCAGTGAGTGGTACATGAATAGGCTGTGAAGCCTTTGCAATACCCAGTCACAGAGTAGCAGTGAAGATTCTTTGAGCGTTTGTTATGTCCTGAGTGTTGTACCAAGAGCTCCATGACTTGGTTTGGTCCAGGACGGCTTCTTTGGGGATGAACTTGAGGTAGAACCATGAAGGATGGTGGGATTCAGAAAGAAAAAGGAGCAGGGCTTTCCATGATGCAAAGGAGAGAATTTCAGTGCTGGAGATAGAGTGTGCACATTTGGATGGGGTCAAATAGAAGAATGAACAAATTTAGATGTAAAGCAAATTGTTTTTATTCTACGTGTAGTTTACAAGTCTGTCCTCTGTAGCCTGTAGGTATTATTGAAAGGGACATTCACCCAAAAAAGGGAACATTTTTATCGTAACCTGAAAAAATGTGTGGCTTCCTAGGCATAAACAAGCAGGCCGACCTACATTTTCACTTCATGGGGCTTTGTGTAACTGACTGTATTCATAAAGCAAGCTGCAGTGAAACTCCATGGAAAATAACACAAGAGTGGATCTGAGTAAGTTCCTTCCATTTTGCCTTTCCTATCTCCAGCTCTCTGCTGTGTTCCCTACAAAACCAGCAGCAAGTTTTCAGGCATCAACCTGGAAGCAGCACTTTGGAACCTTCACTTTGATTTTGGATAAACAAGAATAAAAGAAAAACAATCAGAGAGAGAGCGAGACAGAGACAGAGAGATAATTAGATTTTAAGTTACAAAAATAAAATCAAAATATGGCCCCGTGCATTGCAGACTCTCTCTCTCTCTCAGAGAGAACCAAACTGGGGTGTTATCTAGAAATGGAACAACTGTGAAAAAGCCAAGATTATACAGGCAGGAAATATACCCATCATGTCACACCAGAGGATTTTTAAGATAAAAATGCTTCATTGAGCCTTATTCCAGGGAAACCCAAGTCTCTCTCCTCACAGCCCCCGCCCCCAACACAAGGCTGGATTAGACAGGTAGGCATTTCCTGGTTGGTTAGACAGTGATTTTCCAGGCTCCTTCAATGTGTGAGACCCTCCACAGGGCAAGGGGTGGAGAGGAGGGAACCAGCATATGTCCCTGTGAGACACTCATTCCGCTGGTGATCTGCATTCCTTCGACCATCCTCTCCTGCTCTCTGCATTTTTTTCTATCATCGCACTTTGATTAAAGTAACCCACTGGCAGTCCAATCCCTCATTTATTTCCCAAAGTTTGTGCTAATTTGTAGGTCACCCTGAAGCCTCTATTAATAACTGGCACTGGAATTTCACATCATGGGCGACAACATCTCTACGGGATCCTCTAGTAACCTTATGAATAAAGCATCCTCATCTCACCATTTTACCTGCAGGAAGACCAAGGGTCAAAGAGGTTACATAGATGGCTGAAGACCACTGGTAAATTTGGCACAAAGTTTCCATTCTAAATCTCCCTTCTCTCCACTAAAGTATTTTTTTTCTGCTTCTTTGGGGAACATTTAATTCTCTCGCTCACGTTGGGGTGATCGGGGTAGAGAAAGAAGCCGCATCTCACAAAGCTCGTCTTGTTACCATTTGTTGGCTTCCAAGAACATCTCTAACACCAGGACTAACAACTTAAGGCGTCTGAAAACTTTATCTCTGCTTTCATGCATCCATTCTCTCCCTTGCTAACGTGGAGGATTGTGTCAGCTCGCTTGCTAATCTCTAATACTCAAGCTGCCCCGGGGGTGGACCCTGCCGAGGTGATCCCTCGCCTCTCCCTACACAATGATGAATTGTCCCAGAGGTGCGATGGGCCAATTTCAGGAGCCAAAAGAACAAAAACCCAGGGAACTCAATAATCCTGCAACAACAACAAAAAAAGCAAACTCCAAGTATTATCAAGGGTCAGGCCCAAGCATGGAGACACTCCAGACTCTTTCTGTGCGTTGGAATTCCCACTGAGACCTTCAGCCGTCCTCGCTGGGTTTTCAGTCTGTAATGTCTTACAGATTTCAGGGCTGGTCTCTGACAGCTCTGACATATCTGAACTAAGGCTAACCTCAGCTAGTTACTTGAAAGCCTGATAAGTTATACTGTACCTGTCAAAGCCTCTCTCCACCGAGATTCTCTCTCCTTCTCCAATGGAGCAATCAAAAAAAAAAAAAAAGAAGAAGAAGAAGAAAATGTATCCTCTTCATTTGACTGGCATAACCTCCTCTGCATATTATTATTGCTGTTCTAGTATTCCAAACCCTAATTCATAAAAGAAAATATAGACCACTTAGTTGAGGGGAAAACATATCAACTCAATTTCTTTTAACTTTATAAGCATTGTTGGCGGCTCTTGGAACATAAATTCCAGATTTGAGCTGGGTAGGAGAGAGAGGAAGCAAAGTCCACATTGTCAAGAAATGAGACGTATCAATTGGCCCCTCCAAAAATTCAACAGGTTCTCTCTAATATTCCCCACAGTGGAAGTCATTCCTCTGTACCCACGAGAGGCAACTGCAAATGCTTGCCCAAGTCCCTAACACCACAGTTTTGGTTGTGACCTTGGGGCCCCTGAGTCAGTCTCCAGTGAGGAACCCAGAGGGAATCACAGGGAATCTTTCTGAGGAGGCCCTGGAAGAAAGGAAGGACCCACTTCTCCATGACTCTGTCCCCAGTCCTGACTAATGAAGAGGTTTTACTTTAGATTATGGAACATTTAGGAAATTAAAGATTTACCCAGATCCCGTCAGGGTTTACAACAGTAAAGACTGGACTTCCCTGGTGGCACAGTGGTTAAGAATCTGCCTGTCAACGCAGGAGACACAGGTTCGAGCCCTGGTCCAGGAAGATCCCACATGCGGCGAAGCAACTAAGCCCACACACCACAACTACTGAGCCTGTGCTCCAGAGCCTGTGAGCCACAACTACTGAAGCCTGGGTGCCTAGAGCCCATGGTGTGCAACAAAGAGTAGCCCCCATTCGCCACAACCATAGAAAGCCCACGCACAGCAATGAAGACCCAACACGGCCAAACAAACAAACAACAACTAAACAATAAACAACAGTAAATACTTTTGGAAAAGCAATACATTGTGAAGAACCTGAAATCGTAAACAATTTCTATCCTTTGCTAACTCTTTGCTGTTATAAGACCTTGCAAAGATACTTTTCATCTTTCTGTCAGAATACCTATAAAAAAGAGCAAAGGCTGCAGCTTCCACTCAAGAGTACTGAAACAGGAAGTAATTTTAAAGCATAGTCATAATTTAAGGATTGCATAAATATCAGATCACAAAGGATACTGCAAATGATTTATTTCTCAGCAAATAAAATTACCCCAGTTAGACAAATACAACTTCAAAAGGAAACTTGTAAAGAGGGCTTTCAGGCTAGGTCAGCACAAATATGTTGATGTGCCAGGGACATGGGGCTGCAGAACACGTTTCTGCCCTCTAGAAGCTTCAACTCAAGATACTTCACTTTGGGGGAATTCCCTAGCGGTCCAGTGGTTAGGATGCCACCCTTCTACTGCAGGGCGAACGGGTTTAATCCCTGGTCAGGGGGCTTCCCTGGTGGCACAGTGGTTAAGAATCCACCTGCCAATGCAGGGGACATGGCTTTGAGCCCTGGTCCAGGAAGATCCCACATGCCTCGGAGCAACTAAGCCCGTGC